>NW_020171341.1:371753-838457 GCF_001481775.2 Trichoderma gamsii | reverse complement strand
GATCGGAAGAGGGATCGGAAGAGCGGCGTGTTGGGAAATGGTTCTTTTTTTTTTTTTTTTTTTTTTTTTTTTTTTTTTTTTTTTTTTTTTTTTTTTTTGACGCAGAAGAATATACAAGGGTTCTCAAACAACAGAGCTCAATACGCAGCTCGCTTCCTGTGGCGCGAGGATGCAGTGACAGCATCGCACAAAAGCCCGCTGGGAAGAGGAGGTACGTGAAGAACGCTACCTATCGCTGTAAATGGAAAGATAGAAAGGAAAAAACCTCGAACACTCTTATCCCGCAATCCCGATTGCCGGATCGACGTAGAGACAGATGATATACAAGTACTAGTATTTGGATATTATTGTCTTAAATCAAGAGCTATCGCTTGTAGCAGACATAGCGTACGATACCAAAGATCTGTATGATCTGATCAATGTCTTGTCTCAGATCTGATACATTTCAAGACTATGCCACGCTCCCAGCTCCCTTTTTTATATATATATGACGCTGGATTAGGGTTACAACAAGGGTGCCTGATCAAATGCAAGACACAAGGACAGAATTCCGGGACGCCAGCAGACAAAGCAAACTAGTAGTAATCCTTATAGACGACTCTCGATGCCAGCGTACTGGTGATCTTCGGCCCAGTGGGAATCAGGCCAGACCAGTCGGATCGCATCCCAAATGTGGCTATTTTACCATTGAAGTTAGTAACACTGCTTCTCTCATAGCATTTTTTTCTAACCCTTTTTGGTGGTGATGATGATATGGGGAAGCAAGATGCATCTTTGAATGCAAGCCAGTACAGTCAAGAGATATAAGTGTGTAAGAGTGGAAGTTTGAGGAGGGGGCAGAAGCACAGAGAGGGACAGAAAGAATTTGACTCACTTTACATGGAGTATCTCTAGGCCATCCTTGACTTCCTGAGGAAGATCCTTGGCGTCCTTGCGGTTCTGTGCTGGGAGTAGCACCGTCTTAACCCCCGCTCGGAGGGCACCGATGAGTTTTTCCTTGATACCTCCGACAGCGGTGACTCGGCCGCGGAGGGATATCTCGCCCTGTGTTTCCATGTCACGTCAGCCTATATCAGTCAAGGTTGGTGTACGGGGGAGAAGGGGGAAAGAAGGAGGGGTTTTGGGTTGTTGGGCAGAGACTGCTTGGATTTGGGTAATGATGAAAGGGGAAAAGAGCGTACCGTCATAGCCATCGTAGGTGGCACTGGTTTGCCAGAGAATAGTGAGATCAAGGCAATGGCCTGGCCGATACCACTGCTGGGTCCATCCTTGGGAATCGCTCCTGAAGGGCAGTGGACGTGAATACTGCGATCCTTCATGATATCGACGTGTGGATCAGAGGTAAGGCTCAGTTCATAGGCATGGGCTTTGACCCAGGTGAGGGCAACTTCAACACTCTCCTTGAGAACGTCGCCCAGCTTGCCCGTAAGCTGTACTCGTCCATTGCCGGGCATGTCAGCAACTTCGATAAAGAGGATGCTGCCGTTGCCACCGGTGCTGTAGGCCACAAGTCCCGTTACAATGCCCGGACGACTGGTCTTCTCGGCGATTTCCTCCTCATACTTCTCAATGCCCAAAATCTGCTCAATGTCATCAAGCGTCAGCTGCGGCCGGTACGTCTCCAGGGCGTTATTGTCTCTCGCCTCTGCGTACTCGACAGCCTTGGCGCGACATACAGAGCCAATTTCACGTTCCAGATTGCGAACCCCTGACTCACGGGTGTACGACTCGATGATTTTGGATACCACCTCCTGGCTGAACTCGACCTGGTCATCCGCCAGTCCGTTGGACCGGAGCTGCTTGGGGATCAGATGCTGGATGGCAATGTGGCGCTTCTCAAGCGTGGTGTAGCCAGGAAGATAGATCATCTCCATGCGGTCCAACAGAGGACCGGGGATGGTGTCCAGGCTGTTGGCGGTGGCGATGAAGAGGACCTTGGACAAATCGACCGGCATGCCGACGTAGTGATCCTGGAAGTTGTGGTTCTGCTCCGGGTCTAGAACCTCGAGCATGGCGGCCGAGGGATCGCCGTGTACACTCGCCGAACCAATCTTGTCAATCTCGTCGAGCAGAAAGACTGGGTTCGCCACACCGACCTTTCTGAGGCCTTGCACGATGAGTCCGGGCATGGCCGCCACGTAAGTCCTCCTGTGGCCACGAATTTCAGCTTCGTCTCTGACACCGCCTAAGGAGATGCGGTGGAACTTGCGGCCCAGAGCAGTTGCAACCGATTTGGCCAGGCTGGTTTTTCCTACGCCGGGGGGTCCGATGAGGAGCATGATGGGCGACTTGTCGACTGTGCGCTTGGACTTGAGCACTTGGAGCTTGGCGAGTTCGGATTCGGACGCCTCTTGTCGACTGGCGTCGTTTTGAGCAACGTCTTCTGCTACTTCGGCGGTGTCGCTGCTCTTGCCGTCGGTGATTGCCTTTTCAGCAACAGCGGCATCAGCTTCGGCCTTGCGAATCTGCTCCTCCATATCGTCATTGATGGACTGCTTCAATCTCAAGACGGCCAGGTACTCGATGAGCCTCCTCTTGACCTTGTCTAGGCCATAGTGGTCGAGATCAAGCTGCCGCCGAGCTTTGGTTAGCGTATCAGCCCCGAGCCGATCATTTGTGGCCGCGGTCCAGGGGATTTCCGATATCGTCTCCAGCCAATTCCTCGTGACCTGGTATTCTTGATTCATGGGCGGCATTCTCTGCAGCCGGCGCAGTTCCCTATCCACGGACTTGGAGGCTTCTTGTGGCAAATTTGCTGCCTGCAGTTTCTTCTTGAGCTCGTCAAGCTCGTTGGCGTCTTGGTCTTCGTTTTGATCGTTCCCTCCTGGAGGTGGCAAAAGCCCCATGCCGGCCATTGGAGGCATCGTATTTGGCCTCCTAGTAGGGTTCTCATTTAATCGATCGATGATTTGGACCGGGACTGTTGTGAATGTAGTAATCTTGAAGTTGTTCTTGATACCGCCAACCTGGCGCTCCAGGAGCTCGATAACCTTGGTGAGCCTGACCTTGATATCCAGGGCGGCTAGGATGCCGAGCTTTTCTTCATGGGTACCATCGAGAAGGTTGGCCATGAAATCAGCCAGCAGCCCAGCCTCCTTCAACTCCCTTCTCATAATGAGCATCTCTAATCGTTTTGTGACGGCGGGTGAGAGAGCAGGGCCGCCTGTGCGCGGGAGCAATGACGAGATGCGTAGGATCGTCACCAGCTCTCTTGAGCGCATTTTTAGCAGGCTGAACAGGTCTTGCAGCTGCTTGTCGGTGACATCGACTGGTTAAAGCAGACTGAGATTAGAAATCCAAGCTCAGACAACCAAAGGAATTCGAATGAGGGGGACATGGGTATGAGACAACCTACCTTCGTCTTCATAGTAAGTCGCCTTGGCCTCGAAGAAAGGACGCTCGCGAACTATTGCGTCCAGTCTAATCCTACTCGTGCCCTCCACGCGCAGTGCGAACTCGCCGGATCCGCGTCCATCGATGCCGACGATCTTGGCAGCGACTCCAAAGCCAAACAGATCGTCCTTCTTTGCGGTGCCCGGGTTGACCGAGTCGACACGGGCACTCTCTGGGTCCTCGCCATTGGTGATGAGCAGCTGGCCGTCCGGGCCGACCAGCGGGGAAGACACCGGCACACACGCTATCGGGATGGAATCGATGCGGCCATCCGGGCCCTTTGATGCGGCGAGCTCGTAGACGTAGGCGAGAAGGGCCGGCAGGTCGGGGCGGCTAGAGTTGACGGTGACGCGGTAGGCGAGGCCGGGGAGCAGGACAGTCCCGCGAGGGAGAGGAATCAGCGGGAGGGTCGCGGTCTGGGATCTCCCCATGGCGGATGCGGATGTGGATGTGACGATTGCGTGTTGGTGATGTTGGGGTTGGTGTTGATGAGGGCGCAGACAGAAACACAGGAGCAAGTCAACGCAACGCTATCGCTATGAACGTGGCAAGGAGATCAAGAGAAGAAAAGAAAAGAATAAAGACAGTGGCCCGGGTATTAATTGGTGGCCGTGGGAAGACTTGTGTAGAACACGGTGGAAAGGCGACTTTGTTGTTGATGTCAACCCCGGCTTATGCGATCAAGCGATCATGCTCCGTGGTTTGACTGGCAGCGTTCCCGGCCACCCAGTTCGAGTCAGGCAGGCTATTATGCGAACCCCGGCTGGAATTCTTGCCGAGGCTGAAGATGCGGAGCGCTTATTGGCCGGCGCTGTTGGAGATGCCGTGCGGGAATCTCGTGACGGTGCTATTGATTTATATATGCCTGCTTAGATGATAATTGATTAGAAAAATGAGATAGCAGTTCATAATTGGTTGAAGGATGAGCTGTGTGAGATGGGTCTTGAAAGCAGCATTTCATTGAATCGCACAATAGAATGTGGTGTTGATACAGTGAGTGCCTTGCATGTAGGTCCATGTAGGTATTACAGCGAGCCACTATGCATGCGCTACAGTACCTACTACCTACGTATCTACTATGTCGTACCGAGGGTAAAAGTCTCCAACTTCTAGATTGGGATTATTCTACGCATCTCGAATCTGAGCAGGTATCTGATTACAAACAAGCCACGTGCATTTGGGTCAATTTTTGATTATTGCAAAGGCAATAGAGTAGAGGTCAACGATTGCTACATTCAAAAAAAAAATTACCGTAAAGTCATGTAAAGGCACTACGGTACCTGGATTCAGCTGCTGAGTCAGCCCACTGCTCGTGCTCGTGCTCACGCTCGTGCCTAGCTTGTCGCGGGGCAAAATCCATTAAACAGGGCGCGCTTCAAACGCGTCTCCCACTTTCGAGAAAAGCCAGCGTTCACCACATCACTGTCGCCGTAATGTGTAAGGCAAACCCCATTTGTATTTTTGACTACTTTGTGCTCATTTCTTTCTTACAGCTGCCTACGACGGATACTCCAAAACTAGCTACGGCGCCCAAGGCGGCGATGATTCTGGCGGCTTCTTCGCTGGAGGGGGTTCACAGCAAGGCAGCCAAGGTGGTGGCGGCAAGGTCAGCTCAGTGCTTCCTCGTTTGATGTTGCGTACACCCGGAGTCTCAAGGCTGACGTATCCCGAGTTCAACAGTCATACCAGGATGAATCATTACGACCCTTGACAATCAAGCAAATCCTCGACGCAGAGGAGCCGTACTCTGGTGCAGAATTCAAAGTGGACGGCACTCCCATCACACAAATCACATTCGTCGGCCAAGTCCGCAGCATAAACCCACAGCAGACCAACCTGACAATCCGGGTCGACGACGGCACAGGGCAGATTGACGTCAAGAAGTGGATCGACGCAGACAAGCAAGGCGACGCAGAACCCGGCTTCGAGATTGATTCACACATCCGCGTATGGGGCCGCCTAAAGTCCTTTTCCAATAAGCGACACGTTGGAGCCCACGTCATCCGGCCAGTGACAGACTTCAACGAGGTCAACTACCACCTGCTGGAGGCAACCTACGTGCATCTAGTAAACACCCAAGGCCCTGCCGGTGCAGGAGGAAACGCCAACGGAGATAGCATGTTCGTTGACGGCGGCGACGGCTTCAATGCCGGCGCTGGTGGCGCCCAACTCCCCAGCAAGCTCTCTGGATGCAGCGCTGCTGCTAAGAAAGTATACAGCTACTTGAACGACACACCTGGGGGCAACGACGGAATGCATCTGAGCAACATTACGGGAGGGACGGGCATGGGAATGCGGGAAGTCATCACTGCGGCAGACGAGCTTTTGGGACAGGGCCTGATATATACAACTGTGGATGACGAGACATGGGCGATTTTAGATTACTAGGAGCAGTTTGACACCGACGCAAAATCTTTTCTTTGATATATAATACCTAGTGTACGGTAGAGACAGGATTTGGTCAAGTGAGTTGAAAAAGGTATCTCACTTAACAGGATGACAAAAACAGCAACAAGCAATAACGAACGTACGTTAAAATACAAAATCTGTCCAAACTCAAGCTTACTTCAACGCATGATGACATTAATGAGCGACTGAGCAACCGATTTCCATGCCACGCAACATTCAAATTCAAAAGAGCCATGTGAAGGAGAGAACGAAACAGAAGGGGGTTCAAACTTATCAACAATCTTGTCATCCTCACATTTCTCATACCAAACGAAGCTGAAGTAGCCAACTTCACGCAGACATTAGACCTTGACAGTCTCAATCTGGTCCAGCGTTGGCAACACTTCTTCGACTACTTTGGCTGCTACGGCTACTGGCTCGCGCACCATGATGTACAGCGGCACAGGCACCGGTCCTCTCTTGAAGGAGATTTCCTTGCGGTACTTGAAGCCGAAGCGCTCGTAGTAGCTGATATTTTCGCTGGAGCTGGATTCGAGGTACATGGCGCGGTTCTCGGTATCAGCCTATGCGGAATGGTTAACTCTTCAGTCTCGTCTATCCCTTTATATACAGAGATCCCGCTCACCTTTGCGGCCATGTCCATGATGAGCTTCTTGGCATAGCCTTTGCCCCTGGCGCTGGGCTTGGTTCCGATATAAGCAAGGTAATAGTACTCACGGTCTCCCATGACTTCGTCCATTGTCTCGTGCAGGAGAGGCAGCACATCTTCATAGTAGCGCTTGCGGCCCTCTGAGCCAAGCTGGTAATAGAGGCGCCACATGCCGCTTCGGAAGATGGTCCACCAGTCATCCATGTGCATCCCAGGAGGCATCCTAAGGCGAGTTCATCAGCATGGTATATCCCACGACGAGAGTATAAGACAGAACTCACCACAACGCCACGCAATCATAGTCCGGGCCAATGGTTGTGACCAGGCCGCTGTAGCAATGGGCGGACACCAGATACGTCATGATGTGGACGTGAAGCTTCCATTTGGTTTCGTCCGAGTAACGATCCGTTTCGTCGCCGTCGAGGAGATACATGCTCAAAGCATCGGCGGCGAAGGCGTGGGCGAGTGAGACTCCCGCCTGCTCGCACTCAGTCAGGCCAATCTTGCGGACAGACTTTTCCCAGGACTGAGGGACGAGAGAGCGGCGGCGGTCCACGATGGCCGTTGCGGCGGCAGTGGAGGCGACAGTGGTCGTGATGGTATCAACGGCGGTTTTGCTTATAACGTGCGCCATGTTGGGCTAAAGGTATTGATTTTATGATTTTCTTTTTGCTTATTTGTTTTGTCTTTTCTTGATTTTAGAGTTGCTGATTTCACTCTTTCCATTCACTCAATACTTCCTGTATATGTGGAAACCGCATCGAAAGAGGCGCTTGGTTTAGTAATGATCATGAATTGATTCAGATGGGGACTCTGTACGAGTTCTACTCACGTATTATATTATGGGCACTATCGCCGGTATGGACTCTTGAGAGTTGTGATCTCGAGATGGGCATAAACCTGGAGGGGTGTTGCAGGCAATTGAGACAGTCGCGTAGGTCAACCGACATCAATGTGGATTTTAAGGCCCCAGGACCGTCAAGTTTGAAGATATAGGGGGTATGGAAGAGAGAGATGGAGAAAGGGAGAAATAAGCCGAGTTGAGCAGTATATGTTGGGTGAATATCGATGGGTTTGTTTTAGTAGTTGTTGGAGCTCAAGAAAAGGTGGAGGGCGAAGATGCGTGCTGTGATGAATAACCAGTCAAGTAACCAGTCAAGCAATCAATCACTTCACTGACGACGACCCAGATGGATATCGTCTATGCAGAGGGTGAAGAATGGAGACGGAGACCACAATTGGACGAGGATTTGTGAGAGCAGTGATGATGTTGACCAATAGTCAGAGTAAAGTGCGTCAAGAGCAGTAGTTGAAGCAGGCGACTTCTTCTAACACAAGATCCAAAGAGGGGAATACAAAAAGGATAGCCTCGTTCCCAAGCCCTCAGTATGGATGACCTAGGCCCAGTTTTGAGTCTTTCTCTTTTCCCTTCCCCGTTCCTTTAACCTCTCTTGTTATTTCTTGTTAGCCTTATATCCGGCAGTGGGTTAAAGTGTTGCTATTCTTGGCGAGATGCTGTCGTGTAGGCAGACTGTTTACCAGATCGGAGTTAGATCAGATCGAAGAAAAAAGTCCCCAGGTGAAGCAAGAGGTGGAAAAGGAAGAGAAAGAAGGGTTACTTTGTCTGCTAAGATGGGGGGTTTTGTAGGGATCTGACGCGGATCTGCACCCTGCTACGAAATCGTCGTTTTACGGACTAACACACACGCAAACCACTGGAATAGGAGTTACGACTAACACCACTAGATTACTTGTCTCTGCGGCCGCTAGCAAAGCCATGGCAATGATACGGGAGGAGCAAGGCTCCGATGACACCGGAACGCGGCAACTTGTCCAGAAACAAAGAGATAAGAGCAGCAAGTTATGGCAGCCAAGATCTATGGCGTGTGGACGGCTCCCCACGCTTGGTTGGCCGGGTTTGGCTGAGGGGATCCACGATTGGCGGACCGCCGCGGTCAGGCTTTGGGTCAGATGATACGCCGCCTCGGTCGGGTGGGCTTGACGGTGTGGCCAACGGAGCCTCGGATTTTTGATGATACATGTACCTGTATAGTCTAGTTGCTTCGAGTTGATGCCACTGAGAGCGTCTTTGACAACCCGAAACTACAGCGGGATACAGATACACCTATCTATCGGTATCAGTGACAGTCAATCACAGTCAGATACAGGTACACGCACTTGTACATACATGTACTGTGGAGGCCATCTGCCCATTCACCTCGGAATCTGTTATCTAGATCCCTTCTCTCTCCAACCCCTAAGCCTAACCGCAACAGGCTGCTATCTCGCACCTCTCCGCCGTTGACGCCCATATCAACGCGTGCGGAGTCTGCCGGCGAGCTTGTACTGGATTTGGCGGATGAACCAGAGCGGCCCCGCGCGCCCTGCAGCGGGCCTCAGCGCTAGCAGTTGGTGGATGGGGCCGCCTGGAGCCTCCCCCGGAAAATGGACAATGAGCCACCGGTAAGCCGCTATAGATGGAGAGAGACGATAAAGATGTAGGCTTGAAGCATGAATAGTTCACCGAAATGCCTAGATATTGGCCGTGACTATTCATTGGGCGTTCCAGACTTTCATGATAAGATACATGAATGGGTTAGAGAATGGATATGATGGGAACCCAAACTTTTGTCCATCAATGCGTCCTCGAAACCCCCATTATGTAAAGTGTATGTAAGCTGCTGGAGGGCGTGGGGGATAAAGGCACAGCTGGTTGGCTGCATTTAGATTCTCTCCTTCCCTTATCTGCCGATAATAAACACAATGAGACGGCCAGGCATGCGTGCCGGGTCTCGTGCCAAACGTGTTGCTGATGATGGGATGCCAGACGCGGCATGTATATTGCGGGGAAGGAGAACCTTCTTTGAGGGTTCTGGGGTAATGATGAACTAACGTTTGCATTAAAGAACACATGATAGCCTAAGAATGAATTGCATTCAATCATTGGCGTTATTGTTATATAATAGCGTTGCGGGAATGGCGCTCACATGGAGAACACGGATTTGCATGTGAACGAAACTCTATTGTATGGATTCCACATATACGACATTCTAACCTTGGATTTAGTGCTTGCTTGCCATAGGTAGGAATCGTGTGACACAGGCAAACGAATAGTGTTTGACGATTCCATAGGATATACAGTTGGGCACATAAGCTCAAGGGCTGTTCTTCTCATGAAGTATGGGATAGGTAACTACATGTGGCTAGTTACAGTGTTGACATCATTGATAGTAAAGATGACAAAGAAACTACATCAATCTGATCATGATCATTCTCTCAAGTGCTAGACTATTTTCATTCAGTTCATCCTTAACTTTGTTAACTCTCAAGAAGAGCTGCGCTGTCAGTGGCAAAAGCACGCGAATCTCCTACACATCTCTAGGGTAGCTCATGGCTTTAGACCAAGTTGCAACACAGATATACGAATTCTGATACGAGTACGAGAACGTTTTCAATAAGCCACCTGCGTGTAACAAATCCCAGATTCGAGTTTCATAATCAGAGGTTTCCTGTAATTACGTCGTCGATGCCACGCGATCATCACTGATCCCATATGCACTGGTTCGCGTACTGATATCTTGGTTATGACACTACCGCATCTAATTTTGCTATAAGAAATATTCTAATAGAGATTCTCAACAAATACAAGCAAATCTAGCCGTATATTGAACCCCAATAGCTTCTATCGTCTTTGGTATCATCGTCTTCCTTGGAGAAGAAAAAGAAGAGACGCACATTGTGCCGAATTCGCTCGCTCATCCACATTACGTTTCCTCGCCACACACCTAAGTCGTATTCGTATTCACGTAAACTTAGTACTCCTTACAGCATGCGTCGAATCTCCTGCTCGTTGGTGTACTTCTCCAGACCAGAGTCTAAGCTCTCCCACCACTGGAAGAGCATAGAGTTGCAGATCAGCTTGAACCAGGGGGTAAACTTGAGGCTGGGGTCTTCGAATTGCTTCTTGAGGCTCTCGGGGGTGACGTATTGGACGGCCTGCACTTCATTCTCGTTGGGTTTGAGGTCGACGTTGGCCTTGATGAAGAGGATGTAGTCAACTGTTACAAGAGTACCCGTTAGCTTAAATGTCTTCATTCGAGGGTTGGGAGTTGTTCAAATCTCGTACTCTCGTGCTCGCCCCATTTGCCGTCGCTAGGAGCCTTGTAGTGAATTCGGGTGAGGAAGTGGAAATCCTCAAAGGGGACCTGCTCCTTCTTGATGCCAAGCTCGTGCTCCAGCTTGCGCTGAGCAGCACGCTTCGCTCCAGCAATGGAGTCGACCAGGTTTGCGCCAGTCTCGGTGGGAATGCTCAGAGGGTGCGAGCAACATGTGTTGGTCCACATGTCGGGGAAGGTGATCTTCTCAGTGGCGCGCTGCTGGAGGAGCAGCTCGTTCTTGTCGTTGAAGAGGAAGACGGAAAAGGCACGGTGCAAGAGTCCCTTGTCGATGTTGGTCATCAGGTGGCCTATACGTTGAAGAAGTCGTATTGTTAGCCGACAGAACTGCCATGACCATGCCCCGCCATTTCATGATTCAAGGGGGAGAGAGAGAGAGAGAGAGAGCTTCGTACAAATCTTCTTGCTCGCAGTTCCAATGGGCGCATCGTTCTCGTCTGTGACGATACAGACCTCGTCCATGAGCCTGATTTGCTCCTCGTCGTGGCCCGTCAGTGCCTCGCTGGTGGTATCGATGTCCGGGAAGAGACGAAGCATAGCTTCAGCCGTAATCGGCTGGGCCGTCGTGGTGGTGGTGGTTGTCGACATTGCTGCTTGTTTGTTTGAGATCTAACGATCGTATCTATAGAAAAGAAGAAGAAATCAAAGACGCCGTTTAATTGAAAACAAGAATGGCCACTCGAGACTCCTGCGTGGCGATTGGGTATCAAGCTTAAATAGTGGTATGAAATTATGCCCCGGCAACAAATCCCCGACTGACAATGTCTCCGACAATGTGAAAAGAAAATGGACGCCCCTCTAACTGGATGGACCCTGGACCTTTTCCCCCCTTCTCGGGCTGTCGCGTGGGGCGCAAAGAAAATTAAGTGACTATGATTGGCCAGTTTAAATGATCGACCTGTAGAAGCGTGACGGCTTATCAAAAAATATGCAAGTAGGCCGCTTATACGTCTATGAAACATGTATTGTGTCATGGCACGAGAGCCAAGCCTACCGATTCATAGCACCGAGATATGGATTGACTTATTGGAATATGTAGGTACCTGATGGTCGCGGAAGCAAACTATAAAAATTTCTTACTCAAATTTACCTTTTCTGCAATGGAGAAGCACAGAATGAGCATAGATCGATAGTGTAGCGCCACTCGGGTCCCTGTATTCAAATTCGCATAGCCGAAAAGCGAGGCCCTAGGCTCCGCCAATCCGGGCACAGGCACATGTACCCCGTCCATTCCAGGTAGCGTCCAGGTACAAGGCGCATGTACACGCTCTAAGGTCTCTCCGTACTGGGCATCGCTAGAGGGAACGCCCGTAGCTTCGTCACTCGCTTGCGACTCCTTGCTTCTGCACCCGTTCGCTCACTCTCGTCCCTTGCGGCTGTCTTTGCGCTCTCGCGATTTTTTTGGTGCTCTGCTTGGCGTCACGGTCCTTTTCTTTGCGCCTTTTTCAGTTGCGCCTGGCGACTGCAGATCGAGTCTCGAGAGCTGATTCCAATCAAACACCCCAAGAGCGGCACTCCTCGGATCGATCCGAGAGCTCCAGAGACGATGCCTCCCAAGATTGAGCAGAAGGAAATTGAGACCTACTGGAATATCTTTGTCGACAGAACAGGCGGCGGACAGTTCCTTACTGGAGAACAGGCTGCGCCCGTGCTCAAGAACAGTGGCCTCCGCGATGACCAGCTAGAAAGGGTGTGGGATTTGGCGGACGTGGATAACGATGGAAACCTGGACTTTGAGGAGTTTTGCGTTGCTATGCGGCTTATCTTTGATATCCTAAACGGAGTAAGCCATCTACCCTCTCAAAATACTCGAAGACGCGCTCTCAATGGTGTGGGCTATAAAACTAATGAAGTTCCGCGTTTGCTAGGAATATGCCGACGTACCAAAGACTCTGCCCGACTGGATGATCCCGGAATCGAAAGCCCATCTGGTGCAAGCCACAAAAGCCATCACAGGGAAGCAGCCACAATTTGAGCAAGTCGAAGACGAGGATGACACCCCCGGCCTGAAAGATGGGTTTGAGTGGTATATGAAGCCCGAGGACAAGGCCAAGTACGAGCAGATTTACCAAGAGAATCGGGATATGCGAGGAGAAGTAGCATGTTAGATGACCCCTTTGTGACCTTTGCCAAGATGAGTCGCACCAGATATTAACCCGAATGTAGTCGCATCCCTTGAGGATCTTTACGACTCCCTAGATGTTCCCGATACAGACGTTCGATCTGCTTGGAACCTTATCAACCCCTCTGCGTCCTCCAGCATCAACAAGGACGCATGTCTCGCGTTCCTGCATATTCTCAACAACCGACACGACGGATACCGCATTCCCCGCTCAGTACCTGCCTCACTGCGATCAAGCTTTGAGCGTAACCAGATCGACTACCAGGTTGACAACCAAAGGACAGGAGTCTCGTCACGATGGGCTACGAGGGCAGATGATTCTACAACAACGGGTAAGAAGGCCAAGTTTGGCGACCAGTACTTGACAAGACTCGGACGCAGCGGCTTCAAGACAGCGGGCACCGACTTTTCGACGGAGAAGACAGAAGACTGGGAGGAAGTCAGACTCAAGCGCCAGCTGCAGGATTTGGACGACAAGATGCGAAAGGTAGAGGAGATTGCAGAGAGGCGCAAGGGCGGGAAGCGCGATACCAAACCGGCGCTCGTCAAGAAGGAGCTGGATCAGCTTTTGGACTATAAGCGACGAGAGCTGAGAGACTTGGAAGAGGGCAAAGGCAAGAGCGCCGTAGGCGGAAACCTGAAGAGCATCTCGGATGACTTGGAGACGGTGCGTGAACAGGTGGATGGCCTAGAAGCTCACTTGCGGTCTCGCGAGCAGATCCTGGAGCAGCTGCAGAGGGAGATTGAAGATGAGAAGAGGGGTTAACGAAGGAGAGGAATTGGCGGTGGATGGAGAGAGAGAAGATGTGGGCAGATTCTATATGGAGGGAAACTATTTTTGGGTGTTTTATCTTTTCTTTGTGAGCGTGAACCAGATAGCGAGATTGGTTGATAATGGTTTGCAGATGTAAGGATAGGTAGGTATATATCTGTTTTTGGAAGTGTGCATGCATAGACTGGGAATGCAGGTAATCAAATGAAGTGCAGTTGGTTTTGAACTCATAAGACGTCGCCGAAGTGGAAGGCCTGTGTTTTATTTCTCGCTACAATCGTATATTTCCATTGCGTTGCTCTGTAATTCTAGAAGACTGCGTCTCACGTGAAATGTGAGGATTATCATCATTATCAGGAGCTGCAGCTGATGCATCCGACATGTGATTCTGTGCTCCTCAGCCAAGCCAATCGGTCCCAACAGAGGTTCATGCTCGTCATCTGCCCCTCCTTTTGGGCGTTCCCCCCTTTAGACAGCTAGCTTCATTGGTTTTACCCCGCTGAGCTACCAAGGGGAGCTTCTTTTTCTTGAATCGGACCATACCTTTCTTTCTTCCTTTTCTTTTAATCATACACCGAGAAAAAGAAATAAGTCATCTTTCATCATGTC
Organism: Trichoderma gamsii; assembly: GCF_001481775.2. NCBI lineage: Eukaryota > Fungi > Ascomycota > Sordariomycetes > Hypocreales > Hypocreaceae > Trichoderma > Trichoderma gamsii. The sequence goes on along the minus strand of NW_020171341.1, from coordinate 824,328 downwards.
GGCTCCCGAGTCTCCCGAGTTTTCCAAGGCCCTGGTCGAGGTCAAGCAGTTGACCAAGAAGCCTAGCAACGACGACCTGTTGCGCCTCTACGGTATGCGATGATTTTCCGTTCCCTTAGAAAGAGCTGGAAATGGTTGGAAAGACGACGGAGGCGTTTGTTATGACTATGAGAACAGAAACGTGGAAATGCACAAACATGCAAATGGGGACCTTGTGCTGATTCATTTACGTCTTCTATAGCCCTTTTCAAGATTGGCAAGGGCTTTGAGTTCAAGAAGTCTGACGAGCCTTCACGGTTCTCCTTCGAGGTACGTTGCGCAAACAAGAGCTCTTCTTTCCCAACTTGTTGCATTCTTTTTTCTAATACTAACTCTTTCATCTTCTTTTGCAGGCCCGCGCCAAGTGGAAGGCCTGGGAGGCCGCCTACGAGGAGGAGGGCATCACCGACCCCGCCGAGGCCCAGAAGAAGTACGTCGAGCTGGTCGAGGAGCTCAAGGTCAAGTACGAGTTTGACGCCAACAAGACTCCCGAGTAAATCGCCCTTATTTTATAAGCGAAAGAAGGGAATGATGCATGGCGGATGTTTACACGAAGCAAGACGCAACGTTGCTAGAGAGAGCACCTGTGGGATAGAATGCCATAGAGCGTAAAGAAGCTTTGAAATAAATCTGTTAAAACCACGTGGATATTTTTTTTTTCTTCTAAATATTCGTTTCTTTTTGGGCGCTGATGTGTACTACGATATGTAGATGATGTTTGTAGATTACCTGTTTCCTGCTACAAATCGGTTTGCCTCGGTACGGTTGGCGCCGGACCAACGTCTATAATTGAGGCTGGTTCTATGCGGCTGAAAACGCGCGTACAGAGCTAGCTATTGCTGGAAGTGTTTAATTCAGCTGCTGTAAGGAGCAATGTAGACAGCGGTAGAAATAATTTGCTTCGAGATCGACTGCATCATAACGTGTGCCTTTGTTGTTGACTTCAATAGTTGAGAGTGTTTATCTTATAACGGGTCCAAGTAAAGATACTAGTCTTGGCGCCAGTTGAGCTCAATTGCATTGACTCTGCTCCCAGACCAAGGAAAATGCGCAAATAGCACGCCCGTCAGTAGTATCTCATAGGTCTTTGAAACGATATCAGAACCATTGCCTGAAACGGCAGGTAATATTGGGCCTTGCCTCGACAAAAGATCTTTGTCGCTACCGCGGATTAGGTGTAGCAGCGCCGAGATAGCTGCTGATAACATGAATGCAATATTAGCCGGCAATCCTTCAATTCCCATTTAGGCCCAGCTTACACGCGCTTAAAAGCAGCTCATCCCCCATTTCCTCGATCGGCTTTGTTTTCTTCATCTTCACCTTTATTTTTTTCAACCGAAGTAAAATTGACATCTTGCTTCATCATGAATATATCTTCCATCCCCCTCTGCGCCCCCACCGCAGACGCTGCCTTTGGCCCTGTCGTCGACGCCGCCTGTCGCGATGGCTTCGACTTCACCCTCGTCTTTGAGCAGTCCATCTTTGTGCTTCTGCCCGCTGCGATGCTCGTCCTCATGGCGCCGCTGCGGCTTTTTCAACTGCGTAAGTCGCCGATCAAAGTGGTCGACCAAGCGTCGCGTGTGATCAAGCTGGTAAGTCGCTTAACCGCCAGATACGCTCCCACGAAGGCATCAAAACAGAAACTCATTGCCTCCGTCCCCTCCTCTGTGTTCTACAGTCCGTCACAGGCTGCCTCGCTGCTCTCCAGCTGGTCCTCATCGCGCTCTGGGCAACTCACCATGGACCGGCGCGTCTCAACAGCGTGTCCGTTGCCGCGGCAAGTATCTCCTTCATCTCCAGCCTCATGGCCTGCGCCCTCTCGTATTATGAACATGCCAGATCCCTCCACCCCTCCTCACTCTTGAATCTCTTCTTGCTCGCGTCTCTGCTGCTCGATGCTGCTGTCCTGCGCACCGTGTGGATCGCCCTCTCTGCGACGTCCATCCAGGCTGTTCTCACAGCGTCTTTTGCTCTCAAGACGGCACTGCTGGTTCTCGAGGCACGAGAAAAGGCGAGCCACGTTGTTGGCCGGCCGACACTCGCCCCGGAAGAGACGTCCGGTTTGTACAGCCGGGCCGTGTTCGCGTGGGTGGCTCCACTTCTCCGGACGGGCTTCCGGCGTCTGCTGCGGCCGGCGGACTTGTTTCCGCTGGACGAGGAGATGAGCGTCTCGAGCTTGAGCGAGAGGTTTTGGTGGCACTGGCGGAAAGGTTGGTGCTTTACCCTCTTCTCTCCCAATTCCCTATTAGATAGTCGTAAAAGAATACAATACAAGACATACGTCACTTTAAATTATAAATCGTAGAACGCTCAACAGAGCTGAAGCTTTGTCGAGCCCATCAACCTTTACTAACTCGATGGAAATCTGCTCTCTATCCAGCATCTCCCTCAACCCAGGCGAGCAAGCATCGTCTCGTTTTATGCTGCATCGCTTCCCTTCGCTCTGCTCTCTTCTCTGTCATTGTCCCACGGCTTGCCCTGCTCGCTTTTACCATCTGCCAGCCCCTGGTCCTGACCCGCTTTCTCGGCTTTCTCAACGACGAGTCGCAGTCTGTGAACGTTGGCTACGGGCTCGTTGGCGCCTATGGACTCGTGTACATTGGTATTGCAGCCACGCAGGCTCTTTACTGGCATCAAAACGGCCGGTGCGTGACGATGCTCCGAGGAATCCTCGTTTCGGCGGTGTTTTCCAAGGTTACGGAAGTGAGCGTCGATGTGGTTGACGATTCTGCCGCCTTGACTCTCATGTCTTCTGATGTAAGTTGCCATGTGCTGATATCCGTCTTTTGCTTCCATTGTTAAAACGTGTGCTAAGATAACAACCTCTTGCTTTGTTGGTGCAACAGGTCGATGTCATTGGCCGTGCTATGAGAGAGATTCACGAATTCTGGGCCAATATCATCCAAATTGCCATTGCGACATGGCTCTTGAGCCAACAGATTGGATATGCGGCGGCAGGGCCTATCATCATATCTGCTATCTCGTTGGTAGCGACTATGCTTGTTTCACCTCTTGCGAAGAAGTATCGCGTTGGCTGGCTGGAGAAGACTCAAAAGCGAGTTGGTAAGTTTTATAGGCGACGTTTGATCAATTGCCCATCTTTCTCTATGCAGTTCTTAGTTGTGCAGATGAGTTTTCTAAACATTTTCAGGAATCACTTCTGCCATGATTGGCCACATCAAGAGCATCAAAATGTCCGGTCTCTCCAAGCATCTATCCGACACCATTGCCGCTCTCCGCGTTCAAGAAATCGCCGCTTCCAAGCCCTTTAGAGTAATGAGCGCTGTGACATCTTCAGTTGCGCAAGTGCCGCTGCTCTTATCTCCAGTCCTTGCCTTTGGCATGTTTCAAGGCATTACAGCGGCAACAGGTCAAGTACTCGACCCGACGAGAATGTTTGCCGCGCTGTCACTTATCACGCTACTCGCCCAGCCTCTGTTTTGGGTTTTTGAGGTGGTTCTTGATTTAAGTGCTGCTTTTGGTGCTTTTGATCGTATTCAAAGCTTCTTGGTCAAGTCTACTCGAGATGAGTATCGGATGATCGAGGTGGCCAATACTGATACCTCAACTGCGGTGATTGGTGAAGAGGCTGGTTTGATCGAGCTTCAGAACTTTAGGCTTCTTGCTTCTCATAGTATATCGTCAAATACTTCGCACAACTTGACAGCCGCCATCGACGTTGAGGATGCTACATTTGACTGCTCGCCAGATCGATCTATTCTGAGCAATGTCACCTTCACCCTTAGCAGCGGCCAGTTTGCTCTCGTAATAGGCCCCGTTGCATCTGGCAAGACAACATTGCTCAAAGGTCTCTTGGGAGAGGTACCTCATTCTAAAGGAAAGGTTTATATGGTTAGAGGCCGTCTTTCTTGGTGTGAACAAACTCCTTGGATCATGGTAAGCAATTTACAATTCTCTCACGAGGAAAAGAGTCAAGCTCAACATATCCAGAATCAAACAATCCGAGACAACATCCTAGGATACTCTCATTTTGACCAAGACCTATATGACCAAACCGTTAAAGCGTGCGAGCTTGAAGAAGACTTTAGGCAGCTCCCTCAGGGCGACTTCACCGTTGTGGGTAGCAAGGGACTTGCTCTTAGTGGCGGCCAGAAGCAACGTGTGGTGAGTTAATCTAGAATAACTTCCCGCAAACCGAAAAGAAAGATCATCTGATTCCGTTATTTTCTTGCAAGGCGCTGGCTAGAGCCGTCTATTCTCGACCGCAAATCGCTCTATTCGACGACATCTTTAGCGGATTAGACAATGCTACCTCGCAACGCATCTTCAAGAATTTGTTCTCCTCCAATATTGGGCTGCTGAGAAAATGGAAGACAACTATTCTTTTGGCTACGCAATCAGGTTCGTTTGCAGCTTTGCTGCCTCGTGAAAGACTATATGCTAATGTGGCCTTTTAAGTCGACTTCCTCACATCCGCAGACCACATCATTGCTCTAGGCCGCGAAGGCAAGATTGTAGAGCAAGGATCTTTCGAAACGCTCTCAACTGCGGGTGGATACGTTCAGTCTTTAAAGGAGAACAAGTCTATCTCTGTTACTGACGCTGGCCAGGATGAGATATCCTCCGAGTCTGCAGCTGAACCCTCTGTACCAAAGGTTGAATACAAAGCGAAGCAGATTGAAGCCAAGGACGATAAGCGTAGGCAGACAGGAGATTCGACGGTCTACAAGTACTATTTTGGCAGTATTGGGACGCTGTTCATCGTTACCTTGCTTGGCCTTGAAATCATCTGGGCTTTCTTACAGAGCTTTCCAAGTAAGCTGGATGATGACGTTGGTTTTTTCTCTTTGTGATGCTATTTGCTGACGAAAAAAATAACAGCTGTTTGGCTAGAATTCTGGTCAGATTCAAATGCACAAGGACATAATCGACCAGGCTTATATCTCGGAGTCTACGCCGTCTTGCAAGTAGTTGGCATCTTCTGGTTTGCCTTGCTCATATGGTAAGTAAATAACTGTCAACGTATCCTCCGAAAAGGTTTCCAAGGATTAACGGACAAAGGTTCGTTCTCGTTACCATTGCAGCAAAGTCTGGACTATCTCTTCACCACAGGCTTCTCTCAGCAGTCATTAGGTACGTTCATTTCTCGTAGCTTCCATGAGATACACCCCCAAAGCTCATCATTTTAGTGCACCATTATCGCTCTTCACGACCACCGACTTGGGGGCTATTACTACGAGGTAGGCGACTTAATCTCTTTTTTTTATGAAAGTCTAGAATGCTCACATCAGTCATCTAGATTCTCCCAAGATATTGGCATTCTAGACAATAACCTTCCGCTCGCCCTCGTGATAACAATAGCAAGTTAGTAAAACCTCAACTATCTATATACATATCTACGAGTACTAAGTTGAACGCACCATAAATAGGCTTCTTCGGAGTCCTCGCTAGAGCAGGCCTTCTCGCTGCCTCATCCTACTACGTAGCCATCAGCTTCCCCTTTCTCGCAGCGTTATACTACTTCCTCCAGCGTGGCTACCTCCGCACATCACGACAGCTTCGTCTTCTCGATCTCGAAGAAAAAGCCCCCGTCTACACGCAGTTCATGGAGACACTCTCCGGGATTTCCACCATCCGGGCCTTTGGATGGCAAAAACAAGCCATCTTGAAGAACCACCAATTAGTCGACCGGTCTCAGCGGCCCTTTTATCTGCTCATCATGGTCCAGCGCTGGCTTGTCCTCGTGCTCGATCTCATCACCACGGCACTCGCTCTCCTCGTTGTTGGTTTTGCCGTCAAACTTCGCGGTTCCGTCTCAGTTGGACTCGCCGGTGTATCTCTAGTCCAGCTCATTTCCATGAGCGAAACGCTCAACATGCTCATCCAATTCTGGACTTCTATTGAGACTTCTATCGGGGCTGTTGCTCGTATCAAGCAATTTGCAGAGGAGACCCCAAACGAGAGTCTTTGGGGAGAGAATCAAGAGCCGCCTGTCGACTGGCCTAACCGAGGACATGTTGTCATACGTGACCTTGAAGCGTCGTATGGCGATAATGGTGATATCAAGGCTCTCGATGGCGTTACCCTGGATTTGAAGCCTGGCGAAAAAGTTGGAGTGTGTGGGCGTACAGGAAGGTATGTTTAACCCTCCACCTCTCTTTTAGGTCCCTGTTTCTACAGCTAATGTCAAATACATTTCTTAACAGTGGAAAATCATCTCTTCTTCTCAGCATCCTCCGCCTACTCGACCCCTCTTCTGGTACTCTAAGCATTGATTCCATTCCCTTGAACACCATCTCCCGGGAAGTTATCCGCTCTCGTCTTATCACCGTAGCTCAAGACCAATTCGTCCTCCCCGGCACGATACGCCAAAATATCGATCCTTCGTCCTCATATCCTCAAGGTGCCATTATTGAAGCTCTCCAAGCAGTCAATTTATGGAACGTAATCGACGCACGAGGTGGCCTTGATGCTACTTTCGAAGAGGATATGCTTAGCCATGGGCAGAAGCAGTTGTTTTTCCTTGCGAGAGCTGTGTTGAAGAAAGATTGCGGCAAAGTTGTGCTCCTTGACGAGGCTAGCAGTAGGTAAGTATTATTAACTCATAGCCACTCATCCAAACCATTGAAATCTGGGCGACTAACAGAATAACAAATGACAGCTTAGATAAAGAAACCGAGCAACTGGTCCGCACCACCATCAATACGCATTTCAAGAACCACACCGTTATCTCCATCGCCCATCATCTCGCGACAATTCTCGATTTCGACCGCGTCGTGGTCATGGAGAAGGGCCGCGTTGTTGAAGTTGGATCACCACGAGAGCTCTTGCAGTCCCCTGGCCGCAGCAGATTTAAAGCTCTGTGGGAGGCAAATAGCCGTGGAGCTATCGATGGAGAATAGGCGTACCGTTGGCGAGGCTATGTGAGTGAGAGTGCATCAAAGGCTTGCTCCTCTATTTGCTCGGTAAACAAAGCGTTTATCGACTGACCTGACTAGCTCAACCTGGTAGGTATAAAAAACAATAACGATTTCCATTGATCGTACAATACTTTTTATTCTAGGTACATGCCGTCCACGTCGTCTATTGATCTAGCTTATTCCTCTCCACCGTAATGATTCTGCCTTTCCCTGCTCGTGCAGTCCGAATATGTCTCTCCACATTGGCAGCCACCTCGAGAGCCTCGCGGTAAGCAATCCACTCAGAAGGAAGAGAGTCTTCCCCAGGCGTCCACCCAGTGTAAATTCGAAGCAGCGTCACTTTTCCCCACGAACCGACCCAGTCTACAAAATCATGCTCTGAGTGCAGCATTAGAGCCTTGAACCACTGCGCACATCCTGTGAGATCGAGAAACTCCAGTGCGTACAGGTTCCTGCTTAGCAGTCTAAGAACTAGCAGAGCCTCGCTCCAATCGTGGTCGATGGAATGAGAGTAATAGTTTGTACCTCCGTAGGCGACGCTCTGGCCCTGTGGTGTAGTCACGGTGGAGAGACGCGATCGCGGAGTAAGACATGGGTCAGGCCAGTAAGCAAGACTTAGATGCGTGATGGTGGTGAGCTTCGACGACATGGCCAGCAGTTGCTTCCATGAGGCTTCTGAGGATAGCTGTGGGTCGAAAGCAAGCGAGAGGTGCGTGAGATTTGGCAGCAGCACTCTCGGAGGACTTGGGATGGTCTCGCTCTCATCCCAAGATTCTTGGGGTTCGCCCAAGTCTTCTTGTTTCTTCGACGGATACAAAAGCTCAGAGACTTCTTTGAGGGACAAAGAGCGACCTAAAGCGCCCGATAAGTCCAGATAATTCACTTCCGCGTTAACAGCGGTATGATACTCAGAGGCATCATCCTCGCCCTCTTCGTCTTCATAGATTTCAGGAGGGATGAGTATTAGTTTCAAGTCATCAAGTGATAGGCCATCCGGGCTGGCAATCCCAACCCATCGAATCAGTGCCGACTTGAGATGCGAGGGTATGTCGTACAGATAGTACTGATTAAACTCCCGATGGATGTCCCAGTCAGCAGCAATCCTCCTAAGGATGGTGTCAATGAGACTCCGGGAGGCTGGCAGGTAAGTGCCTGGCAACGTCGAATCAATCAGGCCGCAGCGGTTCACCGTCGAACGCGGCAGTTGGCCTTGACGACTCGTAGCACCGCTCCTGGCAGTAACCCAGCTTCGAGGGGGAGGGGGGCCGGCAGGGAGCCGGCGGCCATTGTTGTCAACCCTCTGCCTCTGCTGCCGTCTGGGTGCGGGGAGGGGGCTCTCTGGGATCTGCAGTATTTGCCTGAGGGCTGGCGGCACAGACGGTGTGACTACGGGTAGTTGTTGTCGCGGAGCTTCTGGGCCAAGGGAGGCGTGCCGCAGGTTGGCCAGAAGCTCGTTGACGCTCCTAGAAGACTTGCCTATGGATCAGCGCGGTCAGTTTCCGTCAGGCAAGCAAGAGGGCGCCCTGCTCGAAGAAGGCACATGAGAGCAGCAGCAGCAGCAGCAGCAGCTCACACTCACCAGCTGCGTTGGACGAGGACCCGGACGCCGGAGATGCCGTCGGGGTGGGCTTGAATGATTTGAGATGCTGCCTTTTCTTCGGCATGCCAACAGCAAAACAACGTGTCTGTGCTACCGGAAGCGTGCAGAAACTGAGTCGCAGGTTGCGAGCCGCTTAAATAGCACCAGCACCAGCACCAGCAGCGATGACTCGATTCCAGGCCCCGGACAAGCTCCAAGAGTTGAAACCATCAAAGCCCCGCCGGCCAAGGCGAAGGCGCCACAAGGCCGGACTAGACCCGCTTTGACTAGAGTCATAGTCATTGGACGTCCTTCTTTCCGCCCCCGGAAGGCGATGAGATCAAGAGTCACAGTCACTTCGGCTTCCTCCGCAGGCAGAAACGGCTTATACAAGTCCAATGATTCCCTGAAGCAGGCCCGGCTACCTGCATGCGCCACCGCCGGTCTAGAAGTCCAACAGAAACCAGTCATGAGCAGTTATCGTCTTGCAGAGACCCCTGTCAGTGCTGTGCCGCGTTTTTTCGTAGAGCAGATAGCTCTGCTTGCTTGGACCAATTGCTTCGCATGTCTGCCTGTGTTGATTTTCACATTCGTTTTAGCATCTATAGCGCTTCTTCTGCTTATGTCTAATCCTTTAGTACTAGCCTGCTCCCTCCAAAATGATAGGTGATGCAACGTGGCTGCAATGGTTGAAATCGTTTCTTTCATTATACATCTTCTGTGGCTGTAAAGAGCTCATAGTTTTAGCCTCTTAGTTCTAGTTCTGAAGAACTGTCTATATGGAATTCAGCAATTTCGTAAGTAACTCCAATAAGCTTGGGGAACAGACATCCCATGTCCATACACATCGCGGTTACTCCCAACCTCTCATGCTCTATTGCCATGAATAAGTTCCCTTGATGTCTGGATATAAGGGGTATACATATACTTCTTAGTTGTAGTGGTTTTTAAGCCCCCAAATTGCTGCTGCTGCTGTGCCTAGATCCGTACATGCAGTGGTCTCTTTGTTTGAAATATCCCCATTGATGTGGACATCATTGATAGGGGTGCGGCCGAATTCAGGCCCGTAGCTGGGTTCATACACGCTGCAGTCCTATTTGCTTCCGAGACTATCAGAGAGAATCTGGAACTGTCCGATCCCGCAGCGGCTCAGGTCCATTCATTGGCAATCTGCTATATGCAAACACCGGTTGAGATTGCCCAACGTATTGCGACACTTGTGCGTCATTCATGCTCTGCTCCTTGAGTGAGTAGCACAGGGTTGTTTAGTCTTGGGGGGTAGCGTGTGCTTTCCACTGGAAAGGTGTGGGTTGCTTGGATGCTTTTTTTTGATCATCTTAGAAAGGGCAAAACTAGATCTGCTGACTTCCGCGCATCAATGTACACATCCGTCTGTCAGCGTGTCTCGGAGCCTTTTGATGATACTAGAGTGTCAGTGTTTAGTTGATAAACCCCATCTATCTTTAGTGACAACTCCAGCTTTGGTATTCCAGTATTTTTATCTTATATTCGTGGCTCAGAGTATCAAAAAACCCAGCTTTGCCCTCAGCAAGAAAGAAGCTGATTGCCGTCATTTTCCGCGTGTTACCACCAAACTTCGAAGGTCTAGATAATCGCCTAACAAGTCGACTACGAAGTGGAGCTTGGAGAACAAGCGCAGAGAGAAGGGAGGCGTGTACTTATGAGCACCAATAGCGGTGGATAACGGAGACGACCATCTCTCGAGCCAAGAGGCGGCCATCGTAATACTTGCCTCATCAGCTAGGTGAAACTATGAGAGCTTAAGTTGCCCAAAGTGGTAACGCGAAGCGAACAACATGGTAATCAGGAGATAATCAAGGGGTCTGAGTGACGCGAAGGGCTTCAGAACTGTCTTGGCTGTCAACTGGCATTTTAGCACATGGGAAAACTAGAAGTTGATACTGTAGCCTCCCCAGAGACCTGGATTGGCATGAGTGAGGCAACTATCTGAATTGTGAGGAGCAATTAGATGCAAGATAAAAATGCTCTACCTCTTGTACTTGTTTACACTCATTCATATAGATTGCTACCGATAAACCTACTAGTAGCAACAGTCACTCACTGTCATGCGGCTGAATCATCGGTCAACGATATCGCTCTGGTTAACCTGGGATGGGGCGTATATGTAGGAAAGGGAGCAGTCTCGGGCAGATGGCTGTAATGTATGATATATCGCCAAATCTAGCGTTTTGAAAACGATACCAAAATACCATCAAACTGGCAATCGTGCAGTTGCTCAGCCTTCCGAAGCTTTTTAGGCCATTGTAAGTATCCCCTTCTCTGGGATTGAAAGAGAATGGACGTGAATAGCTGCTTGAGCATCTATGATGCAGTAGCCGTCGATACGAACATGGAGGACTATGAAGTTTGTCTATTACAAAAATGTAATAGTATAGGAATTTGAACTTTTTATACATTCCTTGGAAGGTTGATGAAGTTGTTACGGTAAAGCTCTTCAAAGTAATAGGGGCATAGAGGCAAGCGTGAACAACTCTTGGTAGTTACGGCGTCAAAGCGATTTCACAAAGACGGTCGGAATTTTTGAAATTTCTGCATTTGATCATACAAACGTTAATTCAGTAACATCGCCTCCTTTCCTCATTTGAGCTGGCTTCGACATCAGAGTCACCTTTTTCAACAAAGCCAGACTAGCTTTCCAGGCAAAACAAAACAAAAGTTTTAGGCGTTTAGATTCAGTATAGAGCAACACGGGGTCATCGAGTTGGAGATGTTCACGGTAGTTTTGGGAAATGTAGGCACACGGCCGCGAGTGTATAAAATCTATCATGAAAGAAGTGAAATTTCTGTCCCATTACTCATGTTACGACTACTTAGCCATACGCCCAACGGTAAGCATCTCCATATGTAAAAGGTAGAGAACCTCAACGGGAACAGTGTGGCGAGCTCAAATGTATCCCAGCTTGGTACAATATTGACCTGGCGTTTGAAAAGCTGGATATTTGCAGACCCAGTCACGCGCTCCCACAACTGGTAGAGTTATTAACCCGTATCTAGAGGCACTTGCCGTGGAGTAATGGATTAAAACTAGCAAGGATGGTCTCTGATGGGTAAACACGTCAGTCATATTGAGCAGCCTGTCCCATCAAACCACGTTGCCTGCCTCAACTATCTTGCTGGAGGGAGCTGCACCACATCATGTGCGTAACCGGCATAGGGGGAAAGGAGCAGGGCCAACGCCGCGATCCACGTTGCACTGACGTAGCAGCCGTCACGAGAAGTAAGCACTGGGCATTGCATCAGGCGTAAGAGCCAGACGGACAGATGAGACGTTTGGGATAAGGCCGAGCAGAAGGCCTTTGCAGCCGTAATCCTCCGCTACCGCAACTCCTGCTGGCCATCGGCTGTCGGCGAGGTGCCTCTCTCTGCTGGCCTGGGCTCTACCAAACATGAGCCTACGCTAGGAGCCAAGGCCGGGAGAGAAGAGGAAGCAGTGGCCTCGAGCAGAGGGTCGAAACACTTCAGCACTGCGTATGTGTGCGTCAGCTTGTCTCTGGCACACAATCATGCGCCGTCCGGAGCGCATCCGGGTGACTGGAGGAGGAAACTGGTTGGTGGCACGATGTTAGCAAGTAATACGACAGAGTGTCTCACTTACAGCCACCAGAGGCCTTCGCCGTGGATCTGATCTAAGCCGTAGGCTGGGCGTAGCGTTGATAATGTCGGCCGACGAGTTTGCGTGCGACCACGGCAGCGTGGAGGATGGATGATGGCATTGCTAGCCTCCCCCCTTTCTGATGAGACCTGTGACGCGCCACTGGCGATGAGGGAGTGAGGCTTCCCGGCTTCTATCACAGTTTCCTCGACTGACGCCCATGCGAGGAGGAGTGTGGATTGCAACGGCCGACATGACTACGGCAAATGATGATTTGGTGTTTGAAGTGGGCGTATTTGATCAAGTGCCGCTATCATCATCGTCGCCCTACACGTAGGTGGTAGTTTCAAGTGTAGCTGCCATGTAGATGGTTTGAGCAGAAGATGTGGTGAGAGAGGTACATGCAAGTAGTACATTCGCTGCGTTACATGAGCCCCTGATAAGATCAGTAACATGGAGATCCAGTTTGTACGAGCAGTGTTAGAGGCACTACTTTTGTATCGTATACGTTTGCATGGAGCATGAGGTGGCATACACGATAGCTCTGCATCTCTTAGAGAGTCGCAATGCCTGGTGCAGCAGCAATGTCGTCATCTGCCGCTGCCCGCGTATCGAGTACTTCCATGCCACTCTCGGTGAGCCCTTGGCAGAATCCATGCCCATGATCAGCGAACCGCCCCTCTTCTCCAGACGCGATAGGCCCCATAGGCCCTGTAACAGCCCTGCGAACAAGCCTCCACAGGCGCTAGCTGCGTCCAGTTCGAGCACGTCCGGCGCTATCTCAGCTCCCCCAGGGCCCGTTCCAGGGAGCTTTTGGAGCGAGCTACAGGCGGGACGAGCCCATAGCATGCGGCTCCGTATCCAAGGGGGAACCATGGCCCGAAATCAAGCAGCCAATAAACGGACACGATGCAACGACATACAGCCTTCCTCAGCTTCCGCTCAGGCGTGGCGCTCGCAGTAGGCGAGGCCAGAAACCGCCCAAGCATTGTCTGCAAATCCACCTTCCGGGTTCGTGGAGAGCGCTGCGCTCTACGGGTATGTCTTTGAATGCTATTTTGAGCGCCCTGTTAAAGCCTTTGCAGATCCCCTGCACACCGGTTGAGATGCAGCACATCTCGAGGTGAGCGTGATGGAGACAACAACTCGACGCAATGGGCGAATCAGCATCTGCGGGTGGCCAATGGACGGCCAATGGACGGTCGATGAGGATGCAGGCAAGTTGCCGCGGCAGCTCCAGCCAGAAGCCACGTCCGAGCGTGAGACAAAAGCCTCAACGGCTGGACCCTGGCGCCCTCTCAGCTCCTCTCAGCTTTCGTCACGCCCTTTCGCCTGGCCCTGGCCTGGACTCGCTGGTCCATTGGACTATAGGCGGCCAGCAAGGACGGATCTCGCAAAGGCATGGGGCCCTGGGATTCGGACCATGGCCGACTCCCTCGTGTTCGCCTCCAATGCGCAATGCAGCAGCAGCAGCAGCAGCAGCAGTAGCAGCATGAGTTTCCGAGCATTTGCCTTTGCCTCCACCCCCAAAAGGACGACAATGCTGAGGCCCAGGCCGCCCCCAAACTTGTGTCACCCATCCTCTTGCTTTGGCTTACAGGTACAAGCTGCTAAAGATGGGTAACGCCAACAATGCAAGACATATTCTGGCTTTTCGTGCTCTGTTGTGGCTGGCAATTGATAGCACAGGAGCTGCTCAGTTTAGATTTTGGAGGACATGTTGAGGATTGCCCTTGGTCGTATCGAGATGTGAAGCTGCGGAATCGCCGTTACGACCTCTCACCTCGTACAGAGATCTATCTGATCTCTTACCTGTTACCTACCTTGGTGTGGCCTCCCTGTCAGAGTCCAAGGGGAGTTCAATGGACGAGACGACTTTCGCTGGCAACCTCGTTCTGGACGCTACCGTTGAAGAATATTCATATCTATGTTCCTGACAGGCCTGCTTGGTCCGTTGCCTCGGCCAAACGAACCATTTTGTACATTCACGCGGCGTCTTTGGCAACGGGCCGATCCGACAAAGCTCTAAAAGCCTACTTTGACAACGTCAACATTTGGGTCTTTGTTTGATCTCACAGACAGACAATGTGGGATCATAGCCATTTTACTCCCTCCGATGCTCTCTCCCCCCTTTCTCATTCGGAGAGTTAAATCAAGTGTGCAGGATACAACATCTTTGTTCTAAACGCCAGTGTTGCCCTGGTCCATCGAAAGGTTACACGGGCAAATAGTGCATGAGTGGCTCCTTAAAGGCTCCCATTGGAGAAATTGATGGGCTGCTACGTGCCTTGCTTGCCTGGCCGGTTTTCTGTTGTTTTCTCCTCCGCTGTCGGATCGGCTGATCGGAGACGACAAAGTCCACCTCGCTCGGGTAGATGGCCTTATCATTGGCTATCATCAACATTGCGTGGCTCTCTAGTGTGCTAAAAGAAGATGATTCACGGGCAAATTGGCCACTATCGAGTTTGCGGTGGCCACAAAGCAAGCGCCATTCTACAAAGGATTGCGAGCCATCAGCCTCACACCCTTCTACTAATTCCTTTGTCTCCATAGCATGTCAAGCTACCTACATGCCGCCTGATAGTAACCTTGCTGGCTGTTCCAAAGTCTGGGGGGGGAGGATGAAACCTGAGTGCCAGACTCGCGTGTCTGTAACATTACCTTGACAATCATGGCTGCCAAAGCTGTGATACGGTTTGCATTAAGAAGAAAGTATCTCGTGGTCCAACATGGAAACCGAGGTTCAGATCCACGCTGGGCGTTCAGATGGCATTACCTTTTGCCCGTTTCTCTAATTTTCTAGTTCCTCAGAGACAGTTTGATCAAGTGACACGCTGCAAATGAGCAAGCTGTTGGGCTTAGCCCCATAATCTCAGTATTTCAAGAACATGCAGTGCGCTGGCCAAGTCACGACCATCGCAGTTTGATAATAGGAGCAGTGGCGTGTGCCTTGAACGAGAGCATATTGTGGGGGCCCGGTGTGTCTTGAGCTTGGCTTGACTTTTGAGTCTGAGTGGCTGGGTGTGAATCCGGCGTCTCCTCTTTCCAACGCATTGCTAATCTCATGCACTTACCCGCCGCTTCCCTAGCGCTCGAACTCAGCCAAGGATCTCTCTCTTAGCAACAGGCCCACACGAGAGACCGCATTGTAGGCGGAGGCATAGCGCCTGGATACTTGCATGCCTTAGTTCCCTGGAAGGGGGGAGGGGTGTGATATCGCAGCAAGCGGGCTATATTCAAAGCAAATCGGGGCGATGGAAACAAACTTGACAACCCTTGACGCAATGGCGGCGAGCTGGACAATGCTCTCGGACGGACTTCTGGTCGATGCCCAGCCCATCTATACTGAGGCCTTGGAAGCGAAATGCTCGAGCTTCCGGGTCGTGTAGCACGCAAGCCATCTCTCAATGACCTGATTGCAAATGAGTTCGATGGCCAATTTATGCTCGCTGTAGTCGAAACGGGTCGCTTCCCCGGTTCCGCGACGAATTTCAGAGTCTCTGTTTGGCTGGGGTCGCGAGTTGCTTGCAGCTTGGGCATAGCCCTGCGACTTTTGCGGCTTCTTGCTTGTTCCTGTAACTAGGAAACCTTGGCCCTCGCTCGCTCAGTGAGCTCCCCCAGCAGGCTATTTCCGCAGCAGCCAGTCATATGCATCATGATGATGCACAGCCTGCACATATACGATTTGCTTTGCCCGGACCAGGATAAAGCCTTATAGATACGTGTGGAGATAGAGGGAGGAGAGGAAGAGAAAACTACGTGCGGTTCGTGAGCTCTCCACACCATTCCCAGTTGAGCTCTTAGACCCTGTCTCAGCAGCCACACGATAGACGCCTGCTTTAAGCTTCTCAGTCTAACCCAGACTCTTGCTCGGGCTCTTTCAAGGCTTTCTGGCCGTATTTACATATAAGACACGAAAAGCTCTCACTTTCTGCCGTCTTTCGTTTCTTCTCCATCACTTTCTACTCGTGCCATTCAGCTCTCGAGAACAGAGCTCTTCTCAGATCGTTACGCTGAATCTCCGAGTGGAGTTTATGTAACTGAGTCCACCTCAAGCTATAGGGTGTCTTGCTCTTCCCATCTATCCCTGCTCACAGTCTTGACACTAGCTACCATTGTTAATCAAAATTTACATTATACCTTCATCGCACAAAGAGTGCACCCATCCCTTACAGACAACGAACCATCGAGAAACTCAAGACTTTCATTTGGCCGACTATTTCGGTGAGTTTCCTTTCTTGTTGTTGCGCACACGTCCAAATCACTGGACGTTCAACATCAACATCCTACGGCCAACTCGATACATGTGCAATTTCCGGCAGATTCTCTAAACTCAGAGCCCCCTCTCCATCAATCATCAGTTGTATTACCACACGAGAACCAAAATAGGATAGGAGGAGAGCCAGTCATGAAAGCAACGACTAAATTGCTTTACAGATCGTTATCATCCCTCGAACAGCTCGTTTGATCTCTGCTTATTGCCTCACCACTGGTAAGAACTCCTCCACACTAAAAGACTTTAGATATACGTTGCAAGATTTGGATTGGAAGCTTGGCCATTCCATACCTTGATACTCTATATCATATATCTCGACACTGACTCCAAGCTGATTGCTTTCCAGGCGCGCGACGAACAGAAGTGGAGAGATTAATGTACTGGAGCTCCCCGACGCCTTACATGAAGGATCAAGGGAGGCTATAAAGGGTACGGGTTGACGCTTACTTCTCAGCGATTGACTGCCTAAACATCACACTGCCTGGCTGCAGATTACGTCGTTGGCAGCTCTGAGATTTCTACAGCCCTTCCAGCCTTGTTTTGTCCTTGTTGCGGGGCATCCTTTTCCGCCAGAGATCCCATCGCATGCATTCCCAACAGCAGAAGGTACTACTACATTCTTTCGCTTTTTTCCCTGGTCTTGGCATATAACCACTTTTACGAGCAAAACTGGGGACACTCCAACGCCTAACAGCAGCTTTTTACGGAAACGACATGGGTTCGCCATTTTCAATCCATACGAGACGAAGAAGCCTCATCATTCACACTGAGGTACGTTGAAATGAAACTTGAGCATCCAGTTCTTTGCTGTGAATCCCCTGTCAAAAGTCCCCGTCATCTCAACATGATCGGCGTCGCATTGCACACACCCTTGCTGGGGATGTGGCGAAGATGGAGATACATCAGATTCTTTGGCACTTGCAGCTGCTATCGCTTGTGGCAAGATCTCGCCATGGGCGATTTCGGCTCCATATGCGAAGGAGATGCAGACTCCCCTCCAACGACTAGTTTGCTTGGTGTTACAGCCAGCCGCATCTATCCCCGGCGCGGCTTGGCGTCCTTCTTCCGATATGCTCTTGCACTGCTTCCGAGTACTAGGATGTAGCTGGATGTACTGTACTTCTCAGGCTGGACAACTAAAAGACACCCCCCCTCTTCATCTCGGGTACCACACTCTAAGATTGTCTATGTTAATGCTTCTTTCTAGTTGTCTCTAGGCCTCTAGCCATAACCATTCAATGTGTTGTCGACTTGCCTGTGGCCAAGTGAAATACAGCGGAAACAGCAGAAGCAGCACCAAAGCTTGCCTGGCCTTCATCCCCCGTCATGTCTCAAAAGCATATATACGTTCTGTTAGAATCCAATTTTCTGATCAATCTGGACTATAGGACTACGACTCCTCGCCACCACCTCCATGCTCGGAGCTTGATTACCTTGATATACACTCTCAGTCTGGCGATATGAGGTACGTTTTCTGCCTTTTGTCCACCACGCCAAATTTCCACCGTTACCTGGGCAACCCACCCAACTTTCCCTTAGCCAGAGGGCCGCTCCCCAGCAGGATTATACGCCTCTATCTACGCAGACCTGCAACGGGGCCTGCGAGCTTCAGCAGCAATGGTTGCACTTGGGCTTGTGCTCACATCACTGCTCTGTCGCCGGCCGCTAAATGGATTCGTGCATTGGCCTTGTGCTACCACTCGTGCTGGCAGGTAGCTTCTTGGCTTTGTGGTACTCAGCCGGCCTGATCTCCATAAACGTTCTTTTGCATCACTGCCCTGCTCTTCCTTCTCTCTCTCTCTCTTCCTATCATATATACCTTTTCATGATAGATCTTCTCTTCCTGTCTCCTATATTCCTTTCTTTCAGATACCTGTCCGAATCTTCTTGTTCTGATCAAACGCCCAGGTACACCCAAGAAGCAAACACGACGGCTCTAGCAATAGAGCCTTCGCAGCCTTCTGGCCTTCTGGGTCTATTTCACCCAACTGCTGCCCTTGCTACCACGACGCACTATCCTCAGGAACACGCTGCCTTTTACCAGCCCGCAGCTCAAGTATTTCCGAGCCTAGATGTTAGATCCCGCCTAAACAACAAGTAAGTCTTTTTTCTCTCTTGAAGACAGTCCATGACAGAGTGGTAGTATTGGTTGATGCGCAAAGTAGCGTGGTAGTAATGAGGCGTGGTCGCTTGTTATTAACAACGGCTTATACAGTTACAATAGCGCCGCGGCCCCCGGTGGTATGGCGCAGGCTCACACCCATCAACAGCACCGCTCCGCTGGATTACCGCATATTACAGCGCAAGTAAGCACCAGAGAACAATACTCTACTGCAACACCCTCGTTTAGGAGGGCCTCCGGGAACCCTGTCAGGTCTCCGCCATTTCCGGGAGTACCTCTCCGCCGTTTGCCACTGTCGCCAACCCCAAGCCCACTCAACTCTTATGTCGCTCCGGCTGGGAGGATGGAGGCTAGCCAGTTCCCAAACCGACCCTCCCCAACAGCTGTGCCTCCTCTCATGTCCGTCCAGACGTCCGGGTCCCTTCAGTATGAAAACGGGACAGCAATCAAGGTTGAGATTACGGGCACTGTGGACAAGGGATTCTTTCTTGCCGATGGTGAATGGACCTGCTATCGACGAAACTATATGACTTGCGCATGCTCATACTCGCTGCAACCGCATTACGCAAACACGGGAATACATTTCTTCCCTTCTGGAGCCACTCAGCCGTTCCAAGTCTTTGGACTGTACATGTCGATTTCTGCTGTCGTGGCAGACAATGATCAAAGCATTGAGCTGGTTCAACACACTCCTAAGAGGGACAAGGGGCCAACATCCAAGCCTGAAAAGGTTCTGCTGGCGCCCAAAAATTCCGTCCCGCCTCATCACACCAGCATGTACAATGACAGTTCGAGCGCATCTGGCGCCAGAATGTACCAAGACGGTTACGGCAACGGACAGGGGGTTGGTCAGCCTGCCACTGAGCACACGTTTGAGCGTATCCAGTTCAAGCAAGCCACCCAAAACAATGGCAAGCGAAGGGCTGCTCAGCAGTATTACCATCTGATGGTCGAGCTCTGGGCAGACCTTGGCTCACAGACTCCTGAGAAGTTTGTCAAGATTGCTTATAGGAAATCTGAGAAGATGATTGTCCGCGGCCGCTCCCCCGGCCATTACCAGAACGAAAAGAGACGAAGCCACAGCGGCCCACCAGGAGGCTCCTCTGGATCGCTGGGAAGCTATTCATCGTTGGCGAGCATTGGAGAGTATTCGCCTCATCCCAGTATGCTTGGCGGGAACGGCACATATAGTGCATCCTATGACCCGAGAGGATCAGTATACCAAACGCCAAGGACCCATGATGTCCCTGGAGAAGTGACAATGTCTCCCGACGACGACAAAGCTATTGGGGGCGCCAAGGGATATCTATACTATCCTGGGTCGATGTACGACAGCTCTCCGCCGCGACCTCTTGAGATGTTTGGCACTCGCAACGAGCAAGAGAATACTCCATCGCAGTCATCCACCGACTCCAAGGTAAAGAGTGAGTACGACATTACGCCTCGTGTCTTTCATCCACCACCGCTCACGGATAGTCGTCGCCAGCTGTCAGTGTTTGAAGGGAAAACCACTTCAGGTGGTTACTACCCTACGATCTTGTCTCCCAGCGCAAACATGACTTTGTAGTCGAGGCGCTATCAGTTGAGGAGATTAAGCACGCAGCGTTACGTCTTGGCGTTGGTCCTGCGACGAATGAAAACGTCACGACGACCAAAACGGGGAAAAGGCGAAAAGGGGGGGACTAATGCAAGATGGAAACATACCAAAAAAAATTGAAAAATTGAAGAATGGACGCGACAAGTAACCTCTGCAACGATTATACTGGACTATTGGAAATAAATTGCAACAAATGGAAGGACTAGAAATGGGGACAACAAAAGCGACATTTGCTTGGGAAATGGGAGCTTGGGGATACGGGAAAAACTATACGTGACTGGACAGGCCGCAGGGCTCGTGTCGACAGCAGCAGGCTCCGGCAAATCTAGGACACACATTGAACGCTACGGCTAATCCTTTTTTGCGAGAGAAAAAGAGAATTGTTTTGCTTGGAATAGATTCATCCCTCGGCCTTGTCTTGGCCAGAGAGGGCAAAGGAAGTGATATTTGGTCTTTTGGGCTGGATGAATGCGGCAACGCATGGGATATCAGGATTGGATACTAACGACGGTGCGGAGATTCGGGTTTGGATTTTGGACTTTTTTTTGTTTCTGACATTCTTTCAGATTGGATTCTACTTTGTGGATTCTTTCTTTTAATATTTATCTTTATTTTTATTTTCGATTACGATGTATTTTGGTTTCTTGACAATCTTTCTGTTTCCTCTTTTGCACCAATTCTTTCGCTCTTCTTGCATCTATGACTATTCTGCTCTTTTTCTTCTAGGTTCCCCATACTGCCGCTTCCTTATTCGAAGGACACCGCGTGCTGTAGCCAATATTACGGCGGGCTATAATGCCATGTGATTATTCTCCTGACCAGGTACCAGGATCCCCATATGCGAGCATCACAGTGGCGTTGGCATAATGATAGCGGAGTGATTACAAAGGAGGGGGAGCATGCATAGGGAGAGCCTGGCCCTGCATAGGCTGAGGAGTGCTCCATACTTGTCGTACCGCCACCGTCAGTGCACTTTTTCCTTTTCTCTTTTATTTTTATCAATTCCCCCTCGAGTATTACGATAGGCCAGTCCATTTTATGAATGAACATGATTACACAATAAACTAGTATTGTGCCTGCGGGATGAGTGTCAGGGTGTTAGGAAATATCTTATCCACCTCCTTAGCCGATATTGCTTCAGCCAGCTCACACATGAGAGAGCTGAGATTTGATTTACGCTTGTTCTATGCTCAGCACAATTGCTAGCTGAGCTTCTTCTCTCTCTACACCACATACGATGGCCTCCAATGAAGCGCAAGAGGGGAGTGTGGATTGACAAGCGAGCATGCTAATGCAGCATGCAGCCACTTTTATGCGAGTTGCAAACATGGCGTATAGCCGCCGGCCTCTAACCGAAGCCACAAGCGAGGGACGATACCACCACGGTGAACGGCCAGCCGCAAGCCATGGAATGTCGGAGTGGACGCACGGCGACGATCTCGGCGTGGAGCAATGTCAATGGCCGCATATGCCGCAATTTCATCCCACGCTCACCGATAAGATCCATGCACAGAACACCTACTTGGCTTAATGACACGCTTTACGAGAATAGTATCTGCGGGTGGACTCTCTCATCGTCGGGCTGGAGCTAAAGTGTCCCATGCCCGAGATCCAATAACTTGATGGATTTTATAGGGCCATTAGACACGAGTTTGCATCCTCCTGGAGAACCCAGTGCCGCATAACAGCATGCTATTGGACGTGGGCAATCTATTCTAATGCTGCCAGCACTTTCTCGCACATGTTCTGGGCGCCTCCGAGACTCTTCTCTACCATGGACTGATTTTTCGGAAACGTTATATCCCCAGCTCCAACACTACGACTGGAAATTGATATTGTGGCTCTCATCATGAGCTTTTGCAGCGTTGTATACGCCAGAAGAAGGTATGTATGTACCTGTTATGGGAGCCCCCACGGGAAATTGCTTTAGGACATGCGGCTGAACATCTCAAGGGTCCTCGGACTTGCGCCATACTAGTAGAAGCACTACTAGTAGTACTACTTATTAAAAATAGTAGTTGTCGCGCCAGGCTCGCTGTGATACCGGCATGCTTCCATATGAAAGCACCTCTATTGTTCTCTCTTATGCTCTTCCAATTCACATGCTCCGTCTGTGGGAGGCCAACTCATGTCGCCTTTGCCCCATTGAGTTAGTTGTACGCCCCCGGTCGAGGACAGTTTACACGCCTTATTGTCCTGTGCAATGGTGAGAGCAGTTTCAGCGCACTCCCTTTGTTCTCGCCTTTTTTTCACCTGAAGTGCCGAATGCCTGCACTTCGCAGACGTGTCTATCTATGCAATCTGCAGAGTTCTAAACCTGCATAAACATACTTCTAAGAAGCGCGTATGTGGCTTTGGCTAATTAGGCCCTTCGTCTGCAGCTAAATCGAAGCGGGTGGCTTGATATTAATACTCGCTTGACCCTAATGTTGCTTGTAAAGCTCACTTTCTTTTCCCGCTCCAAGTCTTTGGGATCATGGTCGTCAGCGTGCATAGGCGAGAATATTTCATCATACCGCAAGGCGGAAAGACGTCATGTCTGCGGGAGGCTGCGTCGCTTATTCGGCCCACACCCGAGAATATGATATGATAATATGATATGATACATAGTATCTAGACTGAGATTGGGCTCTTCCAGCTACCATTGACGACAATCAGCGTCGAAGGGCAAGCGAAGCGTGGTCGACAGAGACGGTGTTGCACATGAAGCAGGCTTACGCTCACAGCCCGAACGAGCAAATAACAACAGCACTGTATTGATTAGCACTGCTATGTATTAGTGACGCCGCACAGCATGGAGCCCCATCTCATCTCCCCAAGACCCATAGTTCGACCCGGCCCGTCCCTCTTTTCGACGCCGGGGAAAAAGCCACTGCTGCTACTATCAACCAGCACTAGTCTCCTCGTAGTGAGAGCACAGACGATGCTTCGTCACGAACAAACATTTTCTCGCAGGGTCTTCGGACAAGATGCATCCGACCCTTTCACAGGCGTCGAGCATGGGGTTGGGTTCGTCGGTTCACTGCCGTCCTCCGCCCAGGGCTCGGCTACAACTTACGGCAATAAGGGCCATGCATTGCCGGGTTAGTTGGTTGACAAATGCCACGATGCGAGTCTGTTGCAGCAGCTCCCCGCTGCGACAGCTACTCTTGCTGCAAGGCGAGATCCACGCGTGACAAAAGAGACAATATAGTAAGGAGAAAAGAGATACAGTGCATCTGGTATGATCCGCCCTGCAGCAGCAGACCCCTAGACGAGCCCCCAGACCCCGATGTATTCCATCCAGTTTTGGCTTCTGGGGCAGGCCATTACTGTACGGGCTCGCAAGAAGGGCTTAGCATGTGCTTTTGGACCCTGGCTGTATCTCCTTGTACTTGCCCATTATCTTAATAGCCGTACGCCCCCCCTCCTTCGGAAAATCCAAGTTTTGGGGAACATGCCCCCACGTGCTGTGGCATCAGGTCATTTATGTCAGAGCCCGCATATGAGGACATCGTTTGCCACCTCCTGTCAAGAAACGAGATGTGGAAATGAGAAACAAGAAGAGTCAAGAAAACAAAACATGATGATAACTTCATTTGTCTTGATGTTATTCATAGAGGGAACCATTTTCAATGATGATCGCCTGCAAGTACCGGCGAGGAAAACCAAAGAAAGAGGAAAACAAGGAACAGGAAACCGCAGCACAGCATTTTTGTCGGAGATCGGAAGAATTTCGAAACAGTATTACCATCAGTACTACTTGCACTGCCATGTACATTTACAAGCTTGGCCTCCTATTGCTGCGACCCCACGGCTAGCCTATGAAAAAGCAAACATACAATGGATCTTTCCAGGGTCGGCCATCAAACCGGGAGAAAACACCACTACTTTCTTTACCTTTTTTCTTCTTTTCAATTCTTTTCGTTTCTTTTCCCTACTGGGAAAGGGGGGAGGGGAGCATATAGGGAGAAGGATCCGGTAGAGGATCCCGAGAGAAGTACCTGAAGCGGACTGACGGACTATCACCGACGACCGCAGAAAGGATACACCATGTGAGCTAAACAGCAAGGCTGCGTGGTGGCTCATTGGCGACTATGAAATTGTTAGGCGTTATCCTAGTTGGCAATGTCTCACATGGCAATGCCTAGAAATGGCACTTCCTCTAGGACAAGTCCTTTTGGTATGGGCTTACAGCGTGTGTGTCGTATGATGTAATAAGAACTCAGAAGAATGATGAACAAAAGGCAAATGAGGAGAAAACACCATGGCATGTTCCTTTGTTTGCGCCAGCTTTAGGCTCCCCCTCCGTCGGTCTTAAGCTTGAATAGCATATACTATTCGTTCCCTATGTCCGCTTTCACCGAAAATGCCCGTTTAATCACTTTGTTTGGTTTATTTGCTACCAAGGTATTTCCATGACAGCACATAGCACAAGGCCATCTCAGCTCCCTAGTTCTTCGTTATCTCACATATCATATTTTCTCCAGTTTCAGTTTATTTTAGTTTTGTAGCTTCTTTTTTTTGCTTGCCGGATCAGCCCTACAGGTGCATCTACTGTTACGTCCGCAATCGGATCAAGTGCCACAGCAGTTCGGTCTACGGAGATGTTATTCACAAAGGAGTCAGCCGCAGCAAAGAGAAGGGGGGGAGGGCGTGTGTAGTAGCGGCTAGGCATGGCCGAAGGAGAGAACGAGACGACGACGAAGAAGAAAAGACGCCGGAGGAAGGGGGGTAGTGAATTGTCTCAAGTAAGCATATCTGCCTTGCGGAGTTGACCAGGAGGGTTTCCCCATCCTTCTTCTTTTTTTTTCATGCAATCTTCTTTTCCCATTCGTTTAGGCGGCCCGCTCGTTCGCTCTCTTCATTGATTTGCGTTAATGTACATCGTATGGAGGATAGCCTGACTCGCTTGTTGCAGCCATACCGTTGGGTAACCCAAATCCACGTGTTGCGACCCTGCATGCCACCTTGCATATGACTCGCTGAATGTAGGTACTCCCCTTGTAGCGTCTGGCTGGTGGTGTTGTAGCTGTACATGGAAGCTCCACCCCTTGTGAATCGCTTCTTTTTTTTTTTTGACCTCGCAACGAACGAGGAGCCATCTTTTTGTTTGTTATCAGTCACGCCACATTAGCTGTAGCCGTAGCCCGTTGTCGCCAGATGCGATGTTTGTGTAACGCCCGTGTTTTGCATATATGTGTGTACATGCACAACGAAAACCACGCAGCAAGCCATACGGATGGCTTTGTTGCAGTGTCACCCGGCAAGGTATTCCGGCCCAACACGAGGATCGAATCTCAGCAACGGAGGGGGGAGGGGATAGGGGGATCACCGGTCAGAAAGCCTGAATATCATAGCGTCAGGACAATAAAAATAAAAGCCCCGGCTATCGGGGGGGCTGGTTGCACTGCATTCCCTTTGCTACTTGTCCCCCCTAATGATCGTAATCAGCTTCAGGTTTCCTGGGGTTGCACGAGCTGCAAGTCCACACCGGTGATCGACGGTACATCTGAGAGGGCTGTTTTCCGAAGGCTTCATTGTTACCACACGATTCAGGGATCAAGCGTTATGTATGACAAGGAACCCGGCTCAATAATGTGTCCGAAAAACTTGCGAATGGAGTATGCCACCCACCGGCGAGGAAGGTCGAGTAATTTTCCCAGATAACGATAGATTGAGGCATCAAGATACCAGGGGCAGACGTATTTTACCCGATATCCAAATGTGTCCATTGCGTCTGGATGGCCAGCATCATGCTTGGTCTGCGTTGTATGATACCCCCTGTTAAATAGGTGTGGAGCAAGTAAAAGGTCATGGCGAAAAAACGAAGCCATCTAGACCAAACGAAAGAAGAGGGAGGAGGGGAAACCAAAGAGACAGGTCAAAAGATATGGAGACGAAGGAGTCGAGAAGGAAGTAGTAATAGACACGCAGCCCAGAGTTCGAGTCAGGTTCACATTTCGAAAGCTCAAGCCCTCCAGATGGCATCCGACATGGTCGTCACCAAGGCCATCTCCCGAACATCGTGCACGCGTATCACATCCGCTCCCCCCTGAACCGCCGCCGCCACCGTCGCGGCCGTGCCCCAAACCCTCTGCGAAGCCTCGTCCACTCCAGTCACCTTGCCGATGAAGCTCTTCCGGCTCGTGCCAACAAGCCACGGCAGGCCCTGTAAGCCAGGCCACTCCCTGAGCTCTTCCAGGCTCCGTAGCAGCTCCAGGTTCTGGGCGCCCGTTTTCGCGAACCCGATCCCTGGGTCGAGAATTATCCGCCACCTTCGGATACCTGCTGCTTCGGCTGCGGCCACGCGCTCAAGTAACTCGGCCGCAACGGTTGGCACCAGGCCCTCTGGGTAGGAAGTGAGCTGGGTCATGGTCTGTGGAGTGCCGCGCATGTGCATCAGGCATATGGTCTTCCCAAGTCTACCCACAGTTGGGAGCATTTCAGCATCGAGGGTACCGGCGGAAACATCGTTGATAATGTCGGCCCCGCTGGCAATGGCCCTCTCAGCGACAGACGCGCGATAGGTGTCGACGCTAATGGCGACGTGACGGGTTTCCGGTATGGAGCGGATGAGTTCGATGGCGGGCACGACCCGAGAAGTCTCTTCCTCTGCGGATACTTCGGGGCGTCCAGGAGCCGTCGACTGCCCGCCCACGTCAATGATGGATGCCCCGTTGCGAACAAGATCTCTGACGGTATTGGACAGAGTTTCCAGGCTGTTGCGGCCGCCGTCAGAGAAAGAATCAGGCGTCATGTTCAGGATCCCCATGACGCTAGTTTTTCTGTTACGTACGAGGGGTGTGAGTGGTGCCAGCGCTGAAGACATTGGAGTGATGGATGATAGGGGCTCGCCAGGAGTGAGGTCATTGAGGTAATCCTGGACAAGCTTCCATGGCTGCGACGCGTAGAGCGGCTTTGATGGAATTAATCTAATTAACAAAAGGAAAAAAAAACATAATCAGTCATGAGATGTCTGTGGATGAGGATGAGTTGTCTTACTCGGCCAGCGGTCTCAGGACGAATTCGCGCTCAGGGATACCAATATGTGGCACATTGAGTCTGTCGTGCTGGACCTTTTCATCGCCATAGAGTAAGATATCCAGGTCGATATTGCGCGGACCTTTGTCAATCACTTTGTTGCGACCCATGTCCCGCTCAATGGCTTGTAGCTCATCAAGCAGCCTTAGAGGCTCAAGCTCAGTTTCAACCTTGGAGTACGTATTTAGATCAGCAACAGTCGGTCTTGACACAAACAGTAGCCAATCGGTGTACAAGTCTCACCTCGCAAGCACCATTGATGAAACGATCTTGATCTGTGACATACATGGGCTCTGTTTCCCAGAGACTGCTGGTTCGCTTGACCCGAATGCCCCTCCGGTTCATCTCATTGCATGCCTTTTCAATCTCTGATATGCGATCCCCAAGGTTGCTTCCCAAGGCAATGTATGCGGTCTTGGTATGGTTTGCAGCAGCAGGATGACAGCCACACCCTGAGTGAGATCGACTCTGTGTGCCTGATGAGGATGGTGATGAGCTTCGTTTTGCTGGAGCTCGTGCCCTTGGCCGGTGGATGTTGGCCAAGTGACTCTGCGGCGACGAGTGGAAGCTGCGCACGCCAGAGCTGCGCAGGCCCCTCATCAGCGGAGCGTGGTGCTGAATGTGAAATCTCATCTTGCGGCTCGATCTTGTGCTGCCATAAGAGGAGCTGAACTCGGGTGGCAATTGCAAACTAGAGCTGCTGTGCCATTCGAGCTGGAGCTGTTGAGGCTGCCGAGATTTTGGTGGTTCTAAATTTTCCGATGCGACCTACCCTGGAGTCCGAAAGTGGGCCCGTTTCTAGAAGCCACTAAGGAACGTCTTCAGCTTGACACATTGGATGCCTCGGTCAACTGCTGATGCTGATGCTAATGGCAAAACTCTCTCCGCAATAGACTTACTTGATCGATGCATTCCGCTTCCGGCTACTAATCATTTTTAAGCCACGCGATGCCGAGGAGGGGGAACTCAGAAGCACTCAGCATAAGGCCTATGTATGTATGTATGTGTCTATATACACCTATGCTATCACATCTCATGCAAAGTATCCAAAGCTTTGCGCATAGAGGACGTTTCACATCGACCTGAAATCCGGGGAATACGCAGCGCTAACCTCCCCGCAAAATAGAACAAGCGTACATACCACGTTGCGAAGCTCATGCTCAAATCATCCATGAATTCCTCATGCAATTCTCTCTCGGCAGATGACTAAGCCACGCACCTCGGCATCTTTTCCCCAGATCCACAAGCAAGGCTAGCCCTCCATTGGTCATGGCGTCTGACCCAAGCCTCGGCTCGTCAGGGTCAAATGATGGAGATGCTCCGAAACGACGTCTGCGCTCGGGGTCCCCTCTCGGCCGGGAATCTAAAATATTATTCTTAAGCGGGAATTGCCTCCGCCATTCTCCCTCTTTTCTCCTTCTCCTTCTCTTCTTCATTCCAAATCGTTCTTCTTTTATTCTCCCCTGATACCCTTTCCCCGGCGAGACTAGAAAACATCATTCACAATGGCTTCTCCTCGTAAGTTCCGCTGCCTTGCCACTTGTCCCCCAAAACTCGCCGACGTCACCAAGGTCGCGTGTAGAATGTGCAAAAATCGAGACAGACAGAGACGGCTAACCATGGCATGCACAAACAGAGCAGATCCGCACTCCCATCACCGATCTTTTCGGGATCAAGCACCCCGTCCTGCTGGCTGGCATGAACGTCGCTGCCGGCCCCAAGCTGGCGGCGGCTGTCACCAACGCCGGCGGTCTCGGTGTCATCGGCGGCGTCGGCTACACTCCTGACATGCTCAAGGAGCAGATTGCCGAGCTCAAGAGCTACCTGAACGACAAGAACGCTCCCTTTGGCGTCGACCTGCTTCTCCCCCAGGTCGGTGGAAACGCCCGTAAGACAAAGTAAGCCTGACCCCCCAAAAAGAAAAAAAACGCCACCAACCCCCGATTATCAATAATCACATGCTTTGAAATCGGTCTTTTCGGTCAGCGTCGGCGCGGAATGCCGCGATGAAAGAAGTGGAAGAAAACAATCGGAGAACGTGTATAGCACAGAGGCTAACAAGACTTCCCAATAGCTACGACTACACCAAGGGCAAGCTCGATGGCCTCGTCGACATCATCATCGAGTCCGGCGCCAAGCTGTTCGTCTGCGCCATCGGTGTGCCGCCCAAGCCCATCGTCGAGAAGCTGCACAAGGCCGGCATCCTGTACATGAACATGATTGGCCACGTCAAGCACGTCCAAAAGTGCCTCGACGTCGGCGCCGACATCATCTGCGCCCAGGGCGGTGAGGGCGGCGGCCACACCGGCGACACCCCGACGACGGTGCTGATCCCCGCCGTCGTCGAGGCCGTCGGCAACGCAAAGTCGCCCCTGACAAAGGGCCCCGTCCAGGTCATCGCCGCCGGCGGCATCAGCAACGGCCAGACGCTCGCCGCGGCCCTCGTCATGGGCGCCTCGGCCGTCTGGGTCGGCACCCGCTTCATCCTGACCGACGAGGCCGGCGCGCCAAAGTCCCACAAGGACGCCGTCCGCACCGCCGGCCACGACGACAACGTACGCACAATCATCTTCACCGGCCGGCCCATGCGCGTGCGCAACAATGCCTACATCAACGACTGGGAGACCAACCGCCAGCAGGAGATGAAGGAGCTCGCCGCAAAGGGCACTATCCCCTACGAGGCCGATCTCGACAAGGTCCTCAACGGCGGCGAGAAGCCCTCCATTGTCCAGACCGCCGAACAGGCCAACAACGACGAGGATGACGATCCTCTGGAGCAGTTCCGCCCCTTCCTGATGGGCAAGGCTGCTGCCGTTGTCAACGTCCAGAAGCCCGCCAAGGCTGTTGTCGATGAGCTCGTCAACGATGCTGTTGCCCAACTGAAGAAGAGCAACCAGCTCATCGTCGGTGCTCAATCCAAGTTGTAAAAAAAAACATATCAAGACCATCTTTTCCTTATATATTGCTGGGGTTTGTTTTCAATGAAGCCTGTTGGTAATGCATTTCTTCTCTTATTGTTTCATGCCACGTCATGTCATGTAGACTATACAGGTAGCATATCAGGTTTTGATAATTACATGCATACTATGTAACAATACAATAAAAACAAAAATATAAAAAAAACAAATATTTTCTAAAATAATAATTTGAACAATAAGTAATTGATCATTGCTCTTAATCATCGTGACTCTCATCTAGATACTCCAATTGGGGCAACATTATTATCACGTAGACTACGAACAGTAGCTTGAGCTAATCATATATATTCAGAGAAACAGAGAAGCAGATTAAGAAAAAGAGAAAAAAGACTCCACGTCTATTCGTGTCAGCTTTTTGACATTACAATTTGCGCCATTCTCATGTAGATTCCCCCCTCCCTTCCAACACCATCTGAGTCCCCTATAGCCTTTCACTTCCGTCATCTCACATCATTTCCCATCCTGTAACATAAATTTTTCATCCAAAGAAATCAAGATGTTAATGTATGTACCCTTATTCCCCCAATTTCGAACCAGCGTTGGGTATCTGGCACTTAACCATCGAGGTAAGATCGGATAGCACTTTGTAGTTTTGAAGCACCCTCGCCAATGACATTAGTCAAGTTCTCCAAATCATCAGCGGCTGTAATTCCAAAGTTTCGCACAAAGTCCTTTGCAGCCGTCTCGATATCACCGTAATCTTCCTCCACTTCCTCCTCAGGTCGTCCAAAGTAAGCGTTTGAGGAAATGGCCGTAGCGCCTTCGAATCCTTGAAGTCGTGTCTTGGCTTCAGCCTGAGCATTAGGGTCATACGAGCCCTTGCCGAAAAACTCGTCAGACGAAATGGCCTTTTGGGCACCAAATTTGCTACGGGCAAATGTCTCGGATTCATCTATAGAAACAAGAGTTAGGGTATGATAATCAAGTTCTTCAGGACAAAACTTACCAGCTGCAGTTGCCTTTACAGGTCCAACGGAGCCGAAACCACCAGCATTCTTCTTGGCAGAAGAGGCAGAAGAAGCAGACGCAGCGGCCTTGGCACCGCCAATCTGACCGAATCCGAGACGTCCCATGCCCATTCCTAATCGCTCCATTTCAGCATTTGACTTCTGTCGTGTATGCGAGCTAGGAGCTGGGCTAATGGGGGTTGGGGAAATAATGGCAGCAGCGGATGAAGTGGCAGTGGTCTTTGCGGCCTGCTCTTCTTCGGCTTCAGGGTCGTATCCCAGCTTGGCGATACGCTCTGCTTCCTCCTTGGCCTTCTTCTCCGCCTCGTCAAAGTCAATGACATCGCCAGTGACCTTCTTGACGCCCAGCTTTTGCACCTTCTTGGCACCAAGGATGTTGGCCTTCTTGGGGCCGCCGGACGGGGTGGATTTTCGCAAAGCAGCAGATGTGGTGACACGGCTGGCTGCAGGCTTCGACTCGGTTGAATCTGTCTTTGATAGAGGGGACGCGGCACGGGGAACGTCCTTGTTGCCGGCGTTGAGGAATGGAGATGGGGTACGGCCGACTACAGGAGGAGTTGCAGTTCGTGATAAAGGCGGCGTCGGCTTCTTAATCGTAGGCTTGTCCCAAGATGAGAAGAAATCATCATCAGGTTCTCCGGCAGGGGTGGAGCTGCCATCAGCCTCGAGGCCATCGACAATAACTTCTTCAGGGTATCTAGCATTATGGTTAGAGATCTGTATTTATACAGTCGGAGCATTCGGGATGGCATACTCTAGCGCATCACGCGCCGCACGTCGCTTCAACTCATCCTTGTACTTAGTAGCCGCGTTCGACTGGTATTTGGTCTTGGGGTCCTTGCTGTTCAATGCCGCAGTGCCTCCGTTCTGCTGGAAGAATTTGGTCGCAGATTCGTTACCGCCAACCTTCATTACTCGAAGCTGATCCCATTGCCACTCTGGAGAGCACAAGTCAGAAAATGCGTTGTTATGATGAGAGCATTGCGGGATACATACGATCGAGGTTTGTGGATCGCACGAAGGAGATGTGAACGCCCAGGTTGCGATGGTTCGCTGAGCAGTCGAGACACAGGTAGATGCCAAAGGGAACCGAAGTCCAGGTAGGATTCTTCTGTCCGCAATCAAAGCATATCTATAGGGACGACGGCGCGTTTAGTTACTCGGTTCTAATCAGCGTTCACTGCGTTCCATACCTTGTTCGCTGGCTTCGTCTTCAACCTCTCGAAGATCTTCAGCGATTGCTGCTTGGTCGCGAGGGGGGCACTCATCGTGGCAGGCGGCGGCTGGATCCGATTCGAGTCTTGCCGAGTATTTACTGATATGTCTAGAACCCGTCGTACTATTCGTCTCTACAGCGACCGCGTCGAGATGGAGCAGAGAGGACGAAGTGCAATCACGATTGGGATAACTATTATTAAGGAGACTCCCAAAGCCCATTTGGCGATGCGGTAAAGTGGCATAATTGGAGCCGCTAACCTCATTCTAGCTAGGCGGTCTCCCCACTTGGGTTTTCTGCCGAGGGCGGTGGCGCGCAAGATGCGAGCACTACTACAAGCGATTGCTGCTTGTGAAAGCTTCACTGTTGGATATCAAGCTTCTGCTGTTCAGATTCGCTTGGCTTTTTGCTACCCTGCGGCGATCTCATCTAAGCGAGCTGTCTCGGTAAGATGGAAGCCGAGGAGCCGCCATGATGACACCAACAACTACAGTTCCGGCGATTCGAGTCGCCAATTCCACAATCAGACAAACGACCCGCCTGCTTTTTGCGCGGACTTATGCGACCCAGACTGGGCTTGGAGCTGCCGCAACGCCAAAGCCCAAACGAAGGAGCGTCACGCCGTTTAACGATACCGGATTTGTTCCATGGAGTGAATTATCTGCCGCTGAGAAGGCGGCGAGGGCAACTCAGCAATCGTACAACTTTGGCATGATTATAGTCGGCCTGGTCGCTACTGTACGTGCAATATGAAGATGCCCTTGTTGATCTATTGAATAGTTGTAAATCTACGTGAAATTAGTAAGGCTAATTGATCATTGGCGCATAGTGTGGCGTGGCGTATTTCCTTTGGTCAGATGTTTTCTCTCCCGAGAGTAAGACAAGACAGTTCAACAGAGCTGTCGATAAGATCAAGAAGGATCACAGGTGCCTTGAGCTCCTAGGCGATGCGAACAAAATTTCGGCCCACGGAGACGAGACGTTCAACAAATGGAGGAGAGCACGGCCCATCACGTAGGTAATTCAAGCAGCTGGAAACAGAACTTTACGCTTACATGAAAACTGTCAAGATCCACCGAGAGGACGGACGGTCAGGGCAATCAGCATCTCATGATGCAATTCTACGTAAGTCTTGGCTCGAAAACTCCATTACCAATACGCAAATACTCATACTGTATATATCTAGGTCGAGGGTCCCAAAGGGAACGGAGTAGTGCAATGCCACATGGTGATACCTCGTGGTGAGAGCGAATACGATTACAAATACCTATTCGTGGACGTCAAGGGCCACGAAAGGATCTATCTGGAAAATGCAGATACTGCCAACGCGCGGGCAGGGAAGAAGCCGGTAAGCTTCTTCGGAGTCAAATGGGGTTAAGGAATATATGTGGGATATGGCGCTCTAAGGTGTTGTTTTGCCTTCCTCTCACGTCTCAAGGGGATGGCTCTGAAAAGGCGTATCACCAAAGGACAGCCTTCATCGATCCAAGTTTGGGTAGTGATTTTGTATAGCAATACGCGTATGGCGAGATGATTCATCTGTTATGATCCATCTATATCTTGGACGATGGGCTTTAGGCTCATTGACTCATGTTCAGCCTATTCTTTCCGGAACAATCTGACTCCATGACAGAAAATCTGGTTTTTGGCAGCGGCTGAACGGAGTCTATTTCGGTATATTACTTCCGAATAGAATGCAATATATCGAGTTTCCCACGGCTCGTTGTCATTTTCATTTTACAGTTTTTCCCAAAATAAGAGTCAACTACAATCCTCCTTCGAAAAACGATCCGGATAATATGGATTGGTCTTATAGCGTCACAGTGATACACAATCTCAGCTCATCAGAGCATCAACACAGATCATCCTAGCTAAATAGAGACTATTTTGCGATGCTACATGCAGCAGATCGCTATAGTTTCATTGCATGCGTTGGTTCCAAGCTCCGTCAATCCGGTCAAACAATGACTACAAACAATTACTACTAAACCACATTATCCAACAAATAGGAAGAATCAAGGCATCTCATTTGGGAGGATTCCACCCATTCTGCCGACATGCTCTCTCTACAAAGTTCTCGAAGAAGTATCTTCTCATCACCGGCAAATTTTTGATGACGAGATTCTACTCGACGAGATCAGCAAGCATCGCATTCTGGACACGTCTTCGTCGAGAAACTTCCTCGTTCATCTCTTTCGTTAACCGTAACCTCCTTGCATAGAGCCGATATGCATAACGAGGCCGCAGAAAGACTATTCAGCCGGGCGAATAACCTACCCATTTCGTCACCGCGACTGCAACTCACACCATCCGGCACTGCAGCATGTAGGCCCTCAGAATGAGCAGGTCGAAAATCTCCTACCGTTCGTCTCTCAGGCAAAGTCAACGTCAACCGTCAGCTTCCCAATCTTCCCATAGTATGTGCCACATCCTCCCTGTGCCGTCTTCTCTCTATTCCTCTTCTCGTTTGGTTGTAGCCTCACCGTACCTGTCAGAGTCACCCTGCCTGTCGGCTATCGGTGTCTTTCTGCCGCTACGCAACTTCGTTTCATCGTCTCTTTTTTTCGGCCCCCATGTTCAGACCTGCAGCTCCGGCCATGCGTGATACCATATACACCTTCTCCTTTCCGACAAACTGGGCAGCAACGCGGGATACGCGAAGCAATGGCCCCCTTCTGCAAGTCGACAGAAAAACCCGGGGCCCCGCGGAGTACAGCGTCGTCCTTTGCCAAGTTCGTATGCATTGTTGTTGCTTTTGGCCCCCTCCCTTGATGCAATTTGTCGCTTGGGGCAGTCTCCCTGCCGCCCTTTGTTGGTTGAAGATATGCAGCTAGGCACAACCAACAGACGCAGGTTATGTGGAACTCCCCCTTTTTCGTTGTCAAATATCAACCTTGGAGGTAAAAGTGAGGGGGCTAGAGATTTGGCAGAAATGCCTGATATCGAAGACGTGTCAAGTTGGGCCGTTTAGAAGGCTATGCATATGCTTATCTTGAAATACCCTCCGGCTTCACTCTCCCTCCCTTGGCCCCCCATCATTTTGAAAAGAGCCGAGATTGCGGCTCATAAAACCGACAGCATTGTGAGATGAGTATGATTATTGGCTGGCAAATTAAAAGAGACAACAAAACATATTACAAATGTGCATATCCAACGAAAGTTCACCCGTAAACGAGAGCGAGGACACACAAAAAGTAAAAAAGGTGTACCGCTAATCAACTTCAACGATCACGATCTGCCCCTGTCCTTGTTCGTTCTTTCTCTCAAGGAAGCTTGTTACAAAATCATTTTTGCCATCTAATTGTCGGCATTTGACGATACGACGGCGGGAAACTTCCTCGCATTGGAGCAAGAGGTACAAACATCGAAGCCTTCACAAGTATACTACACTCACCCTCCACCTATCGTCCGAATCAATGCATGACACATAGCCAGGGTTGAATCGAGGTAAAATCAGAGTTCATCGTTAGGACATCCTGCAAAACAAAGAACGTGTCAAAAATCCCAATGTATCTCGTCAAGAAAGTGACATGACATTTACTATTCCCACTTGGTAAGAAACCGTAACGCCTTACAGCACTTGAGGAAAAATAAAAAGTTTCATGGCAACCAGATATGCGTTTTCAGGGATCTGTAATGTAAAACCACCAGGATTCTCTTTGTAAAATTGTCAAGAATCTATACTGTATTCTAAGACGGTATATCTCCTTTAGGGCGAAGAGCGAATCTCCCCGATCTTTGTGTTTTTGGCTTTGAGTATTTTAGATCAGCGGCGCCAAAGTTAACCCACATTGCTTCCTTCTGAT
Organism: Trichoderma gamsii; assembly: GCF_001481775.2. NCBI lineage: Eukaryota > Fungi > Ascomycota > Sordariomycetes > Hypocreales > Hypocreaceae > Trichoderma > Trichoderma gamsii. The sequence goes on along the minus strand of NW_020171341.1, from coordinate 788,209 downwards.
GCCAATAATAGCCATTAGTCGGCCACATTTGACGTGATTTTCGGACCTATTAATTGAAAGCGAAATCACGTCTTGAGGAACGCCCGGAGAGACCAAGCGAAAGCGGGAACTTTTTCTCTTTTTCACATGTCTGCCTAGACTTCCATTTTATCATTAGGTATCTCTTACGTTTCTTAGCACGGATGATGCAAGCCTCCAGAATCAGGTTTCCTTATCAATCTATACCTGAGATCGGGAACTATCGGGTTGGGCTTATAAGCCGCTTTGCAGAGGTTATCAACGGAGCAGGAACTTCATGATATTCGTCTTGTCTAGCCAATACATCCATGTTAGAGAGTTAGATAGAAGGCTATGAAGATTGCTAGTATTAGAGACAATCATTCCACTTGTTATTCGTCGTCATCAGCTTGCGTATCGGCTTCATCTACAGCGTTCGGGCAAACGTGGAACATTGTACATGTGTCCCCTGGGTAGATATCAATACAGTAGATAATCAAGTAGCAATCACGCAATGAAACCAGACACATCACAATAACTTATCTGGGGTCGTTGGGGCTCGGAACCTTAATTGCCGGGCCGTTGGGGGTTGGCACAAGGCGTTCGGTCGGTTAACCAGCCGAATTTGAATGCCGCTCTCGGTCCGATGGAGTTTCCTTCATATCCAGCTTCACGGAATATCTCTTTTTTAATTCTCCTGCGAAAAGAGCCGAGCTTAAACCACGTATCATGCATCATCAAAACAGCCGGCTGAATGGAAGGGAGCCTTGGTCGTATGTCGGCACTATGCCGAGCATATTAAAGATCTCGGAGATACTCCCATGGAGCTACTAGCTCGTAGCACTTTCACATGCCTGAGAAACGGCTTTTCTTCTCTCGTCTCTGGCTCGGTACATTATCCGAAAGGTGGTGATGTGATATCGTTAGCTTTGTGAGCTAGAGGTCATTTGAGTTAGCTGACGCCCATTCAAATGAGATGGCACATAAATGAGCTATACGATGATTGTATAATGATAGCTGCCCGTGCTACAGCAGAATGGCTCCTTGTTGGCATGCGTGAAAAAGGCCCAGATGCTGGTCTGTACGTACTCCGTACTGTCGCATATGAGATCCCTAGCAGCAGCAGCAGCAGCTGGGGGAGAGACGCCACAGACTGTGGGGGAAAAAGACATATCCAATTTTCTTCTTGCGGCAAGCTCCAGTGCTCGTCGGAGCGGAGTAATTGATGCAACCCCCAGTCTGCCCCGAGGAGGTGCAGAAGAAGGGGAAAAACGAATTACTCGTACTGCTCATGTTCAGCTCATACCGGGTGAGGAGTGAATAAGGAGTAACGGAGTAACTACAGTACATCGACTCAGTAGCTACAAACCCTGCCGGCTGTGGGTTTGTTGCAGCTGGCCCTGCTCCTCTCTGAGCCCCCCCACGATAGGATAGATTTCGGCGCATTGAAATCGCCAGGGGGGTTTATTCTCCTCCCCCTGCGTGCGTACGGAGTACAGTAGGCACCATCTGGCGATTTCAGCGCAGCCCACTGATTGACCGAAGAAAGAAACAGGCGGATCAGAAACTGGTGGTGGAGCAGCAGGGAGAAGACTGAGGCAACCCACTACTCCGTATTTTGGCCTGAAATGTATTTGCGCATACACGCAGACGTACGGAGTACATACAATACAGTATGCATGGCGCTTGGCATTATCCACGGGCGTATAGTGCCCTACAGTACGGTATATAGTAGTAGTATAGTGGCCTCCGGGACGGATTTAATATATTGTGCATGAGGCGTGAGATGGTCATATAGCATGTGGATCGCTATCATCCGATCGTGCTGGCTGTGTGCCGATACACAAATTGGCGGATGGCCGGCAAACCAGGCGGCCGCGTCGACGGGGTAGCATTCGGATCAACTCTGTGCTGCAGGTGTTGTATGATACTGGCAATGATCTGATCCTGTGCAGAGCGCATGGAGAGGCTCGCTTGCGGCTCTCGATATTTGTTGGGCCTGCCTGGGTGTTGGCCCGCGGGGGTTTCAACTTGGCGCAGCGGCAGCGGATCTCGTACGATGGGCCTTGTGTTTTCGCGGGTTGCAGACGTGAAGAATCAGATTGCAATGCAGTACAAGTTGCGGTGTCTCTTTGCGGGCCCCCATTCCGATGCAAATGTGGGTGGCAGCGGTGCGTGCCTTGCATGGCATGGCATCGCATTGAACAAGGCCTTGTCTGCGGCCGCCGAGTCAGTCCAGGCACGGCTCCAGGTCGCAGATACCAGCATTGGCGCACTAGCGGCTGTATGCAATGCGAGTTGCAGGTACATCTGGCGATGCAGCTCGCACGGACTGGCAGCTGTGCTGTGTTGGCACGACGGGGCAGGGATGCCGGTGCTTGTTTGAGGTTGATGCGTTTGGAGCTGGAGTCGTTGAGCTGCGTCCGTTTCGCCGAGTCTGAGCTGGAGCGAGCTTCGCTTTTGCGAGGCTGAGGAACGTGGCTGCAACCAGATGCTTGCGTATGGGCATCCCGCAGGTACACATCTGGCCCCCAAAGGCTACTTCGGCTCTTGTCCGGCCAAGGCGCCATTTTGCAGGGTCTGCGCGGTACCTGTCCAGATGGGCGCTACGTACCGGCAAGCCACAGGGGCGTCTGCTTTGATGGGCTGACGCCCTGCGCTTTTCAGCGATTGATTGGCTGCTGCGAGGCATGTTCCTTTTTTAGGTGCGCCTTAGATACCTACCTGACCTTCCTTGAACGACGTCTTCCCCATGCAGCAAACCGTGCTCCAGGGCTTTTTTTTTTCTTCAATTTTTTCCTGTTCCCTGCTCAGCAGCCCAGTATTGCAACGTAGCAGGCCAGCCGGGCGGTGGATGAATAAAATGCGACCATCTTGAAGCAGCTCGCCACAGACGATTTTCGCTTGACAGTTATGCATTTTGCTAGTGCCTGTGCAGAGGTGAATCTAGAAGCGGTACCTGCAAAGGCAATGGCATGGAGAGGATCCGGCGAAGTGGGGTGCGACAAACCTGGAGAGAGACAGCGATAGCCTCATTATCCAAGGCTAAGGTACTTACGCCGTGCTCTGGAGCGACTCAGACAAATGCCTCCAACATGCTCGTATCAGATTGGAGCGGTGCGTGCGCTGGGTAATTTGTATCATCGCCAATCCACAAAAGGGAAGAACTGGAATCGGGCTTCTTTTTTATCTTGTCCTAGTTTTTTTTTTTCTTGTCTGGCCCGGACTTGGCGCCGCAAGCGCACTTTGTGTCGTGATTAAAACTGCGGCCAACGAAACAGTCTCATTTCTGCTCCATTCGAGGCCTTCAGCTGATGATTATGCCTGCTAGTCGGCGACTATGGAGTCGCAGCAGCAGCAGCAGCAGCAGCGCTTGGCCCAATATCAAAGGACCCAGTGGCCAGTCTGTAATTCTAGGCTTTTCTCGCCATGTCGGAGAAGTTATCACCGAAGAGCATCAATCTTTTTGTGTGTGTCTGCCACCCCACTGCCTGACGATCCCCCAGCGTAAAAGAGGATCTCCAGTGGTACATTCACGCCATGTGATTTTCAATTCATATTCTTGTTTTGAGCCAGTGACGGCCCCGTGGGGGGTTTTGCAAATCATCTCCAGCATACGAGGCGAGTATCAATCTCGGGAATTCTGCTTTTACCCATCACCCAAATGTCGAAATCGCTTCGCCATCCGCGTTGGGATTTTTGCCGAGCATGTCTTGATTGGGCAGCGGAGCGAGCAGAAGCCGCGGCTTGATTGAGCACAGCTTGCTACTTTGTAATCTGGGTAAAAATCCCCCGCAGGTATCACCGCCGGGAATGCAAGATAAGGGATGATATGATGCTGGCTGTATAGATTGGCAGAAGGGCCGGAAGATATCAAAGGCGTGCATGGGCTGCTCTATCAGCAAGATAGGCAGAATAGAAAGGTTGCTGTATTTCCCCGCCTTTCCCCCAGCCCTGGGCCATCTCTAATCAGAGATTGCACATCCTTTCATGCACAGATATGCACCTAAAACAGACGTGATACTGGTTTGATAGTATCAAGACGGTTGGTTGGTGCTCGCCGGAGTGATTCGCCACCCAGAATCTCCGTTCTGCGGCGTCTTATTCTCTCTCCATTCCTGTTAGAGATGAGGCTGATGCATTTGACAACTCTGTCGAAAGGGAACAGGCGGCTCTTTCGCGATCGAACGCTGACATCGCGACAACCAGTCTGCTGACGCTTGGCTGCTAACCCGATGCAAAGCCCACAGAGGACAATCAAACCCCACCCCCACATTTGCGGGATGGCTAAATCTGATGGATTGACGGATGAGACAAGTGAAGTCGTTTGTTGTATGAACTGAGGCACACTCGATGCCTCTGTGCAAATTCATTAATAGTATTAATGATGAATCATCGAGAGAGAATAGAAGAGCATCCAATGAGACGGTTTCAGCTTACCAGCGAGCTCGGAGCGGCCGTCATGTTATAGCCTCTCACTGGCGCTGCTTTTCCCGCACCATGTGCCGCACTCACAGCCCACCAAGCAATTCTCACGTGGAGGACATGTCAGAAAGAAGCACTGTAGCCGTGGACCGGAAAAGCAAAGGCCAAAGTAGAGCCAAATTGGAAAGAAAATGAAAGAAACACTAAGAAAGAAATTTCTTCACCAACACGTGAGACAGAAAAAAAGGACGATCTATGCTTCAAACTGGCAGGACGACTAACAAATGGAGAGTTGGTAAAAAGAACCCCCACCATATACGTTCGTGACGCACAAAGTACAGACAGACAGACTCTCCGCCATTCCTAACCTCACTAAAATGTCTGCCAACGCCCTCCCCAAATTCCTTGATCCTCAAACTTTGACAGGCAACCAAGCCCTTTGCGTACTCGTCTCTCTCTTCTTACAGCACACCACCTTTCGACGCGGTTAGTGCAACAACTTGCAAACTCGGGGCGCACGGGTAAAACAGGCACAGCAGCCCGTTTGCTGGTTGTACGTGTTACACAACTTTAAGACTAGCAGAAATGTGGTGTGTCTCGTCGAGTCTCCTAATTCGCCAGGGCTTGTTGAAGCGGTGAGGGAAAAAAACAATTTGAAACAAAGGAAAAAGAAAAGAAGAAAAAAATAGTGTGCATAAAGGAGAAGAGGAAAAAGCAAAGAATGTCTTGTCTCAACTGCAGCAGAATCTGTAGCCAAAGAGTCATGCAAGCCACCAGGAGTCCAACCCCACCGCTGCTGTCTTTACGCAGAGCAGCAGTTGCATCGCATGCTCCTATTACCTACATACATGTGCATACATGGCTTTGTAAGTAAGGAGACGTAGGCCATGTTCATTATTCATCCATTTGCTATTATTTTTTCCTTTTTGGCCCTTTCCCTTGTCTGGCCTGAATTCGGATGCCATCGTCGCCCCGTATTACCCGACCTCATGATACTGCCACCAGCAGACATATGGAGCAATAGTCAATATTAGTATCAGCATGTCATTACGAGTATTCGTGTAGCATGCCCAGTAGTATACGCAACACGTAGAAAGATATCCGTTTGATCAGATCACCCGGCAATTTTTCTCTCCCAATGCGCCGCAACGGCCAAAGAGTCGCTGACGTGATCTCGATCCCTCCCCCATCTCCAACATCTAGACCGCAAGTGCGCTTCCGGTGCCCTGCCGTTGCCCAATGGATGACCGGCATCACACAATCCGACAAGGCCAACACAGTCCTCTTCCCAGCCTTACTGACCAGGTTTTAGAGCAGCAGCAGCAGCATCAGTAGGGAGGGTATCCATTAACATGCATTCAGTCCTTCTTGCAGATGAGTTACTAGTACTGGCTTTTCTTGTTAGGTACTCACATGCCTGTGCAGTTTGCCGCATGAACAGGCTACTAGCAGTAGATACAAGCACAAGTAGTTAGTGACCCTGATAGAGACTGGAGCGAAGAAGAATAAGAAGCCGGGCGTCGTCACCGTCGGCTGAGTGGGGGGGCGATATGCCACATGCCGTGAGAGCCAAGCTGAAGTCTTCAACTTTGGAGACTCAGCTATATGCTCTCACAGACGTGTCCCACAAAGATGATGCCCAACATGCAGCACCACCACCTTTGTAACTTGAAAAGCACCATTGTCAGCATATCCAACTAGAAGGGAAAAGATGCGTGTTGAAACGTGCAAGATGGCACAAGAGCCGCTCCCGTAGGCGAGTACGGTGTTGCACAGGTACACACACAAACAGACACCGACGGACGCACGCATATGGGGTCCAAATCACAAGAGGTCCCCAGACTTTGGGGAACCCAATCAAAAGCCTCGACCTGCAGTACATGTATGCCTCCTTATTAGGTACATTCATATTCATATTCAGGCAGCGCACGCACGGCCACTCGCACACCAAACGAAGAGCCCCGGCGTCTTGTGTTTCTGATACCTGCACAACATGCAATCACCCGCCCATCTTCCTACTATCTACTTGCGCTCGTATCAGTGCCACATCGTACCATTAAAAGCAAACCTGCTGCCTACTTAACAATCAGCTGCCAATAGGTCAAAGGAGGAAGAAATTTCAGCAGCACAAGGCAAAGGCATGTGGCCTCCACAGCCCCAGCCAGAGCGTCGCAGCAGCGCAACCCTCATAACAAACAAGGCACATGGCTAATCAAGCTCGTATCATTCATTATACAGTAGTTCCTAGCAGAACCAAATCTCCCTTGCCTTCCCCGTATCTAACTTCCCATGGTATTGCTTCTCTCCACACTCCCCCTTCCATTCCATCCCATTCCATCTTAAGCGAGCCAAACAAATGCTGCCTGGCCCTACAAGCACCCTCGCCCTCAACCATCCATCCATCAAGACATCCATCCCATAGAACACACCCCCTTTCGGGAAAAAAAATTATAACCCACCCCTTTCAATAGATCATTTGTAACTTGTAACTTGGGTCTACAGCTGCGTTGCGTTATTGCTTTGGTCTGCTGTTTTCACTTGCTTCTCAAGGTTCCATGCTTTACTGTACTGTAATCTCCCCCCTCCACATCCCCCAGAGATAAACCTTCTTAGCGCTGAGGCACCCATCGGATCAGCGTAATCTGCGCTAGGAACTAACACCCAGAGATAGGCTGATAGGGCCCCAAAGCTGGACTCCCTCAAAACAGCCATCCAACTGTATGATCTCTGTCCTTGTGTCAAAATAAAAGAGCAACTGCCAAATGAATCCTTCATAATTCAAGGTTTCTCCGGGCGCTACTAATACTAAAACAGGCAGATACAATCTACAATCTAAAACAAACAACTGAACTCTTTTCCCCCCCGCAAAAGCCTCTTGCATTGTTTTAAGACTCTAGGCCTACACTTTTTACCGTACGATAGCCAGTTGACAGTCAGGAGATAAGACGGGAAACACCGGAACGAGGCAACTTTGGAATCCAAGTATCGACCCCAGAATTTGTAGTTCATCATTATTGTCATCACTGTCAATTACCATACAAGCACTGCTTATGTGACTCATTCATTCCTCCATTACACAATTAATACACCATAGCATCAGTATTAACAAGTGGAAAAAGAACAAAAATGCAGTGGTGCGGCGATGAAGTCATCCATCTTCAATCCCTCTGCGCTGTAATAGGCCGCGGGTCCCACGGATGCACCGCCTTGCCCGTGGCTTCCCCCCCTCCATCAACCATCATCCCCCTGATAATATCCTGCTGCTGCTGCCGCCGCCGCCTCCGCCGCCTCCCCCATATTTTGTATGATAATTCCCCATATTTTGTAACACGCAAGCGTGTTTGGTCTATGCCGCTGCCGAAGACCGTCAAAAACAAGCCCAAATGCCGGGCTCGGGTTGCTCTTTTGCGGTAGATGGGCCAAGGGATGCAATATTGCAAGCAAACCACCAGTCGAAACTGGGCTACATAGCACGATGGGCAAAGATGGAGAGCGCGTGATTTCATAAAATATGTATTTTCCGATTTTTTTAGGCCTGCTCCTGTGCTGCTGCTTATGCAGCATGCACCCGCCAAATCCAATATTATAGTAGTGCATAGTAAGCATCCACTGTATTGAACCCCCCCGAAATGCAACTTGAAACAAGTGAAAACAAAAACTGAGAAACGGAATGAAATTGTATCCGCCTGGGAAAGTGGTGATGTCTATAATGTCCTTTGGCCATCCTATTCGTGTAGGATCCCATCCAGTCCTGCTTTAAAACCAAACCCAAATCGAGCACAAAGAAGAACAAATAAAATAAGATGAGAAAAGTAAAATAAAACCATGCGTCAAGTCCTGTGAGGGATGACTGTTTCCATTTCCAATTCCATACCAGAAACGCCAACTCTTTCTATCGTTCTATAGCCCATAGTCGTCAAATCATTCGCGGCACCATCGTGGGGTATTTTTCATCGCTCTCTTCTACATCCGATCCATAAGATCACCGCCGGCAAGGCTGCCTGTAGTTGAACTCCTGCCGCTATTGGGGAACATCCCGTCAGAGAGGAGGTCTTGCACCGCAACCTTTGGTACCTGGGGAACAGGCAGTTTCCTCTGGCTTCCATCGGGACGACTGATGATGTCGGTTAATGAAATGCCAGAGCCGCGAGAGGTCAGGCCCTGCGCCTGAGGAGGGAACTGAGGGGCATCAAGAGTGGGCTCCATGGGGGCCAGCGCCGGAGTGGTGTTGTGCTGCAGAGACAAGTTTCTCAAGCTGGGCAGCTCATATCCGGAGAAGGGGCGGAGTCGAGGTGAGTGAGCGGGAGTTGCGATGGGAGTGTGGTCCGGAGTGGGCGACAGAGAGTCGTGCGAGAAGGTGGGGGAAGAGGGAGCGGTAGAGTTAGGCGAGTTGGGTCTCGACCTCTTGGCGTGCCTCATGCTTCCGTGGTAGTGATCGTCATCATCGTTGAAGTGAGATCTGGCCATGTGGTACGAGGAGAGCGAAGGGCCGTGGCCCCGAGGGCCCTGCATACCAGAGCTGAAGTAAGGGTGGTGCCTTGAGTTGTGGTTGGAGGGGCCGCCAGATAGAGTCTCGCGCTCAATCTGATGGGCGGCGTTTGCGAGCATTGAGATGTCGGTGCCACGGCCATAGTGAGGCATGGAAACTGTAGGCACGGCGAAAGAAGAGTAGGAGTGAGGAGGCGAGACGTTGGGCGAGACCAGGGCTGAGGCGGGCGCTGAGCGAATGGCCTTGGGCGCAGGAGGAGGAGCCATCATGCCGTCGACGTGCAGAGGGTGCGGCATGCCCTGGTGGAGGTGCTGCTGGTGCTGCTGCTGGCCCTTGTTGCCTCGCCTGGAGTTGGGGTTGCTGTGTATCCTCGAGTGCCTGGTCAGCTCGTCAGAGCGAGAGAACTTCTTGCTGCAGCCCGGGAACTGGCAGGCATGCGGCTTCTCGCCTGTGTGGGTGCGGATGTGTCGAGTCTGGTGCTCCAGGCGGTGGAAGGCCTTGTCGCAGAGAGGGCACTTGTAGGGACGGGGAAGCTCGTTGGCAGACTCGGAAGCCTGCGCTCCTGGAATGGGCCCATTGGGCTTGATGACGGTAACCGCAGCGGTAGACATTGCTGCTCCGCTGCCTTGGTCCTGGCTTGGTGCTGCCGACGATGGATTAAGGAGATTGGAGAAATCCACGGCAGACCGAGCTCGTTGCATGTGATTGAGCGGCGGTCAACGAGGCTGTCTGGACAAGCGAGTGTGTGGGCTGGTGACTGCTATGATGCGGATGCAAGATGTGCGATTATTGTCCTTGGCGGGGCGAGATGGACGGGCTGCTGTTCTTATATGCGTAAGTATTTCTGATTGCGACAGCGGCTGATGTTGTCTTGTCTTTCTCTTATGCGTCTAGGTGCTTCTTGGTCGTCGGTAAGGATGATATTAAGGTGCAAGATTCGCTAATGTTTGCAAGTGGCGGCAGGCAGGCTTTTGACTTTTCTTGAGTCGTCAAGGGAAGAAGACTTTTTTACTTTTTTTTTTCTCGGGAGAAGGAGGGGACTGGGGGGGAGGGAATCGCTTTAATAAGGGCGGGCTCGGCCGGGTCGGTACTTCGTACAGGACAAGGGAGCACGGAGAGGTACTTGCGGCCTTGTACCCGGCTGCATCAGCGCATTGCACATGCTGGTGGTCGCTTTACGCGGCGGTAAATCAGGGGCGTCACGCAGGGCTTAGGCGGCCTTGGGGGGTGGGTGACAGTGCTGCATGGCAGCGTCCAGCGGGCTGGATGGCGCGATGGGGTGCTGGAAGGACGAGGAGGGGGACACGTAGCCAGGGCTGGGAAAGGGGCACGGGGTACTTGGCGGCTCCCAGATGGTTGTACCTCCGGCCCCAGCATTCGAGCCCCAGCCCTTGTTTTCGCTCAGTGGGAGCCCCAGCTGGGGCGAATGGGCAGGAGCGAGCGGCAGGGGGGAAGGCGAGAAGGAGGGGGTGTGGTACGGGGCGAGGGGGTGCGGCGTGGAGATAGCGCGCGATGCACGGCCCAGGTAGCGTGTACCACCGGCAATGGCGAGATGGGCAATGTGTGACTCGTACCCCGTACCTGTAGCACTAAGTCGGCTTGGCCCCAGGCCAGCCAGCCAGACTCTGTTCGGCCCACGGGAGATGCTCGCTGTTGCTGGCGCTGGGGCGCAAAGTACCTCCGCCGAGCTGGTACTTGCCCAAGCTGCCTTGCCAGATGCGATGCTAGCGTCGAGGCCCGCTGCAGCCACCCCCTCTCGGCACACGATTGCGAGCAAGTTGCCAGTTGGGAAGCTGTGAGCTGGCGGTGGAGGAACGGTGAAGGTAGCAGTTGCAGTAGTTTTTTCATTTTTTCTTTTTTCTCTCTTTCTTTGTTGAGACTGCTCGCTCCACCGAGCCGTCTGTCTATAGCACAAGTTGCTAACTCTGGTGCTACTCACAGTACGGATACAGGCACTATTAATTACGTTTCCATGCACTCAATGCGTCTCTTGTACTGTAAAAGCCAGCACAGCTCACTTTGCACGCCCCCAGACGACGGTATCGGGGGTAGTGAGGCGCAGCGTCTGTCGTGCTCGACTGATTGGCCGCCATTCCCCGGAAAAGCTATCAGCATGGCTTCAGAGGCTTGGAGACGCCCAAGAGTTACGAGTACGAGGGCTCGTAGCAGTCAGAGAACTGAAATCAATGGCACCGGGAGCGATTTTGCACAACATGGCATGGCACTGCTTGCGGCCACCGACTGCAGCAATTCTCGAAAACAGTCATAATACGTGAGTACCCAATGTAAGTGAGAACCCTGGTAGGCCTATCTGCTCGGTATCGTAGTTGTTTTTTTTTTTTTTTTCTTCCGGCGGGTAGCCTAATTAATGAAGTTAATAAGTTAATATACGCAGTGCGCTATCTCAAAGCGTGGCTTGCCGTCGCCCCTTCGCCGGCGTGCTGAGGCCCCAAAAAGAAGCTGCCAAATTTTCTTCTGGCGCATTCAGTGATCGCCCGCGAGAAGCCATTACTCTATAGATTCGACTTCGGCTCTGCCTGGGCACGACTCATTTTCCCGTGTGTCGTGGGGCCGAACGCTAGCCACCACCATGACGGTCCCAGAAAGGCGCCCTGCTAACGCCGCCTAGCACCAGCATCGAGAATGCAGCTCACACGCACAGCAATGCTGATAGCTTGCCAGACGCTGAAATTACTCCGCGCGGCGCGTTCCTCCACAGGCGCTGCGAGGCCCTTCTATGATGATGATGCCATGCCGGGGTCCGATTTCACTGGCCGTCCCATCATCTTGGGGTTGACGACTGCTGCTAGGCCCGGAAGGCACTCGATCATGGGCACGAGTTGATGGAAACGCACGCTCACGCACCCGGATGACGCTGTCCCTGCTCTGCCATCTCATCTTCAGCACTGCCCAGTCAACTGTGGCCTTGTCTGCTATACTTGGACGGCGCCCGTCTTCTGCTCTCAGTCCCCAGTCGAGGGTCATCAGGACGCTACATCCCACCTTTTTGGGGGCCGAAGTGACAGCGGCCCAGCTCCCTCATACCACCATCTCCATTTCCAACTGATAGTGAGCCTCGATGGACCGCAGGTGGGGGTCTGGCAGAGTCACGCCCACCAACAGACAAACGCAATAGCCGTGATTGCTCGCCTGCTGGGTCAGGCTACCATATCATCGTCTCCCAAGCACCACTCGGTATCATCTGTGCCGCTCCATATCAGGGGAGCCATCCTCGTTGCCGTTAGGTTATCGTGAGATTGCCACAAAACCCCATGGAGTATGTGGTCACGCTTCCTGGGGGGATCTGTCAAATCATCTGGTCGCATGGACAAGGCATGATGAGTGATTGCGGCTCGCTGCTCGGGCGCTTAGCCAGCCAGCCATACGCATATACAGCCTGGTGCGCTGTCGGGCAGGTAGCATCAGCATCTTGCATTGGTCCCAACGCCATTCATGCTCGAACCTCAGGTGAGGCAAGATTGGCTCTGGAGATCACTGGCCGACGTGACGGTAGCCCTCCAGCATGACAAACGGAAACCAAGCCAGGCCACGCAACAAGGGAGAGACGACGGGCTGTAGGGAAAGGGCGAAAAGGTGCCAGCTAAATAGCCGAGACACGGCTACGTTGCCCGTTTCCCGCGAATGGAAGCGTTTAGAAACGGTGTCATGATACTACATGCTACTGGTTGCGGCTGTCTTTGACTGAGGCAAGGATGGAGAGAAATGTCTGGTTGCAGCTGGTTGAACAGGGACAGTATCAGAATGAAACGTCATGGGCCGAGCGAGTGCCAGGCCTGCGATGATCAATCTGCTCTGGCCCGCCGGCAGAAAGCTTGCTTCTCCGCTTATTCGTGCTGCTCTGCGGAGTGAACAATAATCATCACCACTCCCCAGCGTTAGTTCGCAACCGAGCTTGTTGATTGAAGCGGCTCTATCGTGATCCCTCTTGGGCGATCTCGACGGTCCGTGAGACATGGATGGGGTGCGGATATGCAAATTCTAGCCCTTGTGTGCAACACACATTCCCCAGACTTTTTCTTGCTCCTTATTGCTAGTACTATCTAGCAGTATTCCCAGGCCGTGGGACGGCGCCGAGTGGCGTTCGCCATTCCTAGCGTGCCCTTTGGAAAGGCAAAAGTACTCCCGTACATGCTCCGGTGGTCTGAAGACTCTCACGACCATCTGTTCGACATGACTCTTCACCTTCCTTATTCTCGCCGTAACAAAGTCTTGGAGAGAGAGGGCCCTGTCAAATTGCGCTGCCTCCATTCTTGCCCCGGCCGGGGTCCCCAGAAACAACCCTGGTTCCCTCCCTACGGTAGAATGTGGGGGTTGCTATCTCTGGCCAGATGCACTGCGTTTTTTCCCTGCCATTGGTGCGGCGCAGAGCAAAATGAGAAAGAGATTGCTAGTCTAGCCTATCCACCGTCCCCATTAAAGTGTCTTACTGGTATTATCCTTATCAGCAAGGCGTACGATGCGGCTTCAGCATCAAGCAAAAAAGATCCGCAGTGGTGCTCGAGTGCCCCCATCGACGGTCTAGGCATCCGTAAAAGCGAATTCGCCATTTCGATTAGCGCGCATTCTCAGCTTTGATCTCCGACCGAGAACGGGCCTTCCAAGAGATTGCTCTCGGTGTATTGATGTACCTGTGCTGCCTGTAGTGAGCCTTTCAGCTGTATGCCGGTCACTGGGTATCACCACTATCAGCTTTCCCGGTGCGCTCGATATTGCATGTAGCCTTCAACCCTGCGGGCCTAGGCTGCTTCAGGAAATTCCGGGGTGCCCATTGATCTAGATCTCCTGAAATGCTGCTCCCTTGTCACCGAACCAAACCGCCACGTAACTTTTCTCGGAACGGGGAAGCCCGGCCGACACCCCGGACAAGGGAACTGTGCAGCAGCACTGACAATACGACCTGAGCTTGGACGCAGCGCATGAAACAGAAGTTACAGAGCTTGAGGTATTGGTTTACATGGCCCAAAAAAAGAAACCAAGATCAAAATCTTCCGCCAATACGGGGCTGAGCATCGCAAGACGAAAAGGAGTTGGGAGCTCTGACGACAAGACTGCTGCGGCATCCTTTTTCTGGACAAGGCGATGGCCAATCCTTCGTGTTTGCTCAGCGATCTATCACAACGCCCCCATTCATTAGACCTAAGGTACTATTGGAATCTATCAAGTACTTGTAGGATTACCACCATGTACCAACGGTGGCATAACTGATGAGGCCATAGTAGCGCCATTTTCGCTCAGGTGTTAGTACAGTATCCTGACGATAACCCTGGCGACCTCCACCAGCGCAAGTCAGTGCCCGCCTAGAGCCCGCACAGGGGACCTGCGAAAGAGAGATAAGGAATATCTGAGCACGAGGCATGATTGATGCGCATGGCCCGTGTTGGATATTCGGTCCATCTACGGGCTGCTGTTGTACTCCGTATCAGACATCTGAACGTGCCTGTTCCCCCGGATCAATGCTCGGCGCAAACGGTCACTTGCTGCGTACATTCCAGTCCAGGAGGAACACGGCTCGTAACTCAGGATGACTAGCAGCAGCTTGCTTTTCTTTTTTCAGAAGGAGAATAGTAGTACATGGTAGTACTATGCTGTGTGCGTAAGGCTGGGAGCAAGAGAACTGGTGTCAGATTGAGCATGGCATGCAAGGACCAAGGACCAATGTCCATATTGCTCCTCGCTTCAACCGAGATACCGGTTCACAATGGATCTCCCCGAAGGAAAAACCTTCCGGATGCGGCCAGAGACTTGATATCCAACGCCCCGGCAAAGTCGGCCTCTTCGGCTGAATTACGGAGGCAGGGTCCAACTCCAGAGGCAGAGCACATGTCAAAGTACTCAGGGCGCGTAAGCAATATCTATTGGCAGAAGAACATGCCAGATTCGACTTCAGCCTGGGGATCTATTGCCCAAGCCTTGCCTACGATAAAACGATGATGCGATGGTGGCATTGCCAGGATCAGGCTGCTGGAGGGCTGCACCCGGGGCTCCTCGGGTGCCGGCTTCTGTACTGAAAGGGCATCTTCAAACGCAGCAATCAAGAAGCCCTGCTTTCACATGCAACACTGAAATTTTATCTACTTGCAAGGACGTAATCTTGGCTTCGCGGGCTCCATTCAATAGCCTCAAATATCTTCTTCCCCGTCTCAGCGCAGACGAGAGCAGGCTATTGACCGAAAGGCCCAAATCAGACCTCAATATCACCCACGTGCTTATCTCTCTCTACTGCCAAAATGTCCGGCCAATTTCCAATTCCCCCAGAAGGCGGGGCTCGGTAGACTGGATACGGGCCTTTCACCTACAAGTAGTTTTTTTCACCTGTAACGCAAGCAAAGGGCTTAATCTTCGCCCGTGCGATAGCCGACAATTGGCCTCGGCCATTGGCTGCTTGGCCACGACGATTGCGACACTTGCGCTGATAAGAGACGATCCCGCCGGCTAATAGATTGGCAAGTTTCACGCCCAAAGGGGTGTACTGGAGAGGACGGCTAATAGCGCTTTTTCGTGCTATTACCACTACGAGTCGTGATAGCTGACGGTCAGCGCCAGCCAAGAGGAAAATTAAAGGAAAATTAAGTGACAAAGTAAAAGGGCCAACGGGGTCCTAAAGTGGCATCATCAGCCCCCAAGCCTAGGCTGGGACTTTTTATTCTGTCCCCGAAGGCTTCTCGTTTTCTTGCGATGCAACGTGTTACGCCTCCATGGGGGCGAATGCGCTAAAACCTGGAGAATATTCGCCTCGCCCCGATTTCCGTCGTTGTCAAGATGCAAAAGTGCGGGCACCTTTGTCACTCTGTGTGCAACTGCGTATTGGATAGGCATAGCCTGCCGCAACGTTGAGGGCACTCTTTCGGCCTCTCCCCGTGTAGAGCAAGCAAGAAAAGACAATACTACGGGGTATGAGGCAAAATATTGGCCTGGGGGATGCCGTAAGCTCTAATTCTTCCGGAAACCTTCTTGAGCATGACGAGTCGTATTCTGTCGATGACCGCTACCCAACATCGAGAACTGCCTTTAGGCTGAAACAGTGTTAAGTTTCCTTATCTCCTCTTCTTTCTCATGTTTGCAATGGTATTATGCCTTTTTTCCCCTGTTCGCCTGACGCAGGAACAAACTGCCATTTTGATTAATGAAGCAAAAGAGGGGCTAATAATTTTCCCACCCCACGGGGAGACAGGAAAAGATGGGGATGCGATTCGGTGCCATGATTGGGGGCGTGGCTGTGGTGGAGGAGCGAAATCCTCGCCCAACAAAAGGAAAGGCACCAAGACTTCATGTTTCGTCGCTGCGAGTATCTGCCCATGGTTCGACTTTGTTCAATGCAAAGGCGCATACTAATTGGCTCGGCTGCGAACCTGTTTGTTGTCACACAGCGACTGGCACCACGTATGATGCGTGACAGGAGAGGTTTCAATGTAACGCGCGCGAACTGCAGGCCAGCGATTCGCCAGGCTAACAAAGGCTGCATTTACACCCAAGAGCATCAGAACCTATCATGATCCTAGGGCCTTGGAAGTGCCGTACAAAGGGTGAAACTGGGCTTCCATTCTCTCTCTCTCTCTCTCTCTCTCTCTCTCTGCGGCTTGTTTGTGCCGCACTGCCCCTTACAGCCCGACTTCAGGTTTGCATGCCAATCTGCCCCCAACTGGGTTTACGAGTTCACAACCACTGCTACTACAACCTTTTAGTATCGTGTTTGTGTTTGTGTGTGTGTGCGTGTGTGTTCATTAGGAGAATCTCGGCGACGCCGCGCGAATAAAAAGTAGTAGCCTTGCCTTGGGAGTAACTGAGCACACCCCCTTGGTGGCGTTCTAGAAGAGAAGAAAAGACCCACGCGGCAGCATGGCCGTATGAGGGACCGAGCAAAGAAAAGAGGAACAGCAAATCTTGGAAGTGTGTGCTTGCGTACGTGTGCCTGCGGCATAAGTTCTATGTACATCGTTTTCTGATACGTGCCTGTCCGGAGTACGCCGGGCGTCCCTGGAATGCTCTCGAAAGAAAAGGCCGCTTTAGGCGGCGAGGCGGACTTTGCTTGGCGGGAATAGTTTGCGACAGCGACGGGGTATTCAAACATTGATGCCTGCCCATCTGCGTTTCCAGCTAGCAGCAAGCCTGGGGATGGTTCAAGGAGCAGCAGTTTTACAAGTCTCGATGGCGAGAAAAGGCTTGCAGATCTTGCTTAGGCTGCAACTTTACCCCATACAAAATCTCAACCCCGTATGGCGTTTTTCCCCAGATCTAGCGTCTGGAAGTTTCTAGACTGTAGCATGGACTCGCTCTAAGAAGCAATCTGAGGCGCAAATCTCGCACCTTAATTCGACCATCTGTGGCTTTGCCCTATGGCCCTCAAACGCAGTAACGCCGAGATGTGGCTAAGACCCCCGGGCCAGATCTTGCAAGACTTTGCCCCAGAATGAGGGGTTCTCAAGTGGTCGTTCGGGTTATGTCAACTTATAGGGATTAGATGAGTTGACGTTTCCTTTACCATTTATTGGGACTTTCGATTACAGGCTTATTGGCTGAAAGTTCTCTCTACCGGCTGAACTGCTATTGGCCTCTATAGCTATAGTACTGAATGAATATTGCAGCACAGCGTGACGTCAAGCAGCGCCCTTTGGTTGTTGTTTGCGGAGTTCATCCTCGGCTCGTATCGTAACTCGAGAATGCGAATCAACAAAGTGCTGAGTCTGGGTTTACAAAGCTTCTCAATTGCTTCGTAGTTATGAATAGAGCCGAAAAATATAAGCAATAGGTTAGATTCAAGCATGCTTATTGCGCGGATATTTGTACGATATTTTCGTTTCGTTTCTTGATGGTTGAGGTATACCAGCCCATCGCTCCCTCAACAACACCGCAGCTATCGACCTGCATCTCGGCAAAGTCCGCGGCAGCAAAACTACGTACCTTACCCACGCATCAAACGACAAAAATGCCCATCCAGTCAGCCATCCTCCGGGTAGCCCGCCCATCCGACAACATCGACGCCCTCGTCCCCTTCTACGTCGACGGCCTCGGCTTCGAGCTGCTCTTCCGCTTCAACCAGCACGAAGGCTTCGACGGCATCATGCTCGGCCACAAGGACGCAGGGTACCACCTCGAGTTCACGGCCAAGACCGGCCACGCCGCCGGCCGTGCGCCCACGCAGGACAATCTGCTTGTCTTTTACCTGCCCGACAAACAGGAATATGCGGAGGCGGTGGCGCGCATGGAGAGGGCTGGGTTTGGCGCCGTGATGAGCTTTAATCCGTATTGGGACCGGTGTGGGAGGACGTTTGAGGATGCGGATGGGTATAGGGTTGTTTTGGCGAGTACTGAGTCGCCATTTTGAGAGCTATTGAGTGTGTGTAGTTTGATGATTCTGGATTTAGAGAGGGAGAAGCAAATATTGGCAGGTAAAACAGCTACTGGACACTATCTGTAAATGGTATATACAGTAGTAGCTGTAGTAGCTGTCAATGCAAAGTAATAAGCAATACTACTATCCAAGTGGCAAACTATCCAACTTACAAACTCATGCATGCAACGTTGTCCATTAACCAAGTACCAAAAAAGCACACAAGAAACGGAGTAATACTCGGCTGTATCCTCTTCCAATACCAGCACCCCCTTCAGCTTCAGCTGCTAAATAACTGCCCGTGCTTTTTTTTTTTCTCCTTCTTTCGTACCCGCTTTGCGCAGCAAAGTCATGACTAAGGGACCAAGCTATTGGGGTCTGGAATACGCCGCACAGGCGACAAGCTTCAAACAGGCCCCTGGTAAGGTAAGCTGGAGATTCGCCGATACGAGAGCGCAATTCTCCGCAGAGGTGAGCTGAGGTTTTGCGGGATTTGGCGATGCAAACAAACAAACGAGCAGACAAGTACAGACAAACAATTTAGTTACCAAGGAAATTCAATGCTATAATGACTGGCAGCAAGGGAATAAATAGCTATTGGGTCGTAGTAAGGAAGAAGGCGGTGGAGCTGGTTGCCGCTTTCGGACACCTATACATTGAAATCACGTGCCTTCGTGCTTTAGCCGTGCACGTCAAAGAAAACGCAGCTTCACGCCCGTAACTGTCTGCGCAGCTAAATCGGGTAGCTTGGCCAGAGATCCAGGGCACACCGGCGATGGATGATGGATTATCATGCCATCCATGGCCATGATACAGCCAGTTTTGACATACCAAGCTCCACCCGTGAGTTTGTTTCTTGGGCTGGCTTGGCTGGCTGTAGTATTTGTGCGTGCTAGCTAACGAGGTCGGGATAGATCGTCTCCCAACTGTGCCGGCTTCACAGGCTCTGGAAGATTTGAAAGCTGATCCGGCTGCTCACATCTCGACAGGCCTGGCAGCTCTTGACTGTGCACTGCTAGGGCTGGGCTCGGAGGATTCTCAAAATGCTGCTATGCATGGAGGCGTCAAGCGTGGCCAGGTAACCGAGATATGGGGTCCTCCTGGCTGCGGCAAGACTGCATTAGGGTACGAGATCTCAGTGAACTATACATGTTATAGTACCATATGATGAAGCTTGAAAAGACTGACAGATATTATAGGATTCAACTGGCCGCCAATGCCCTGAGTGATGGTAACGGTGTGGTCTGGGTAGGTCGGTTTGACGAATATAAATGAAACTACAACTCTTGATATCGTCACCAGAACTAACACGGGGCATTATCAACAGACTGCTTCCAGAAACTGCAAACACATAGAATGGCAAATGTGCTAAAGACCGTCAAAGAATCCCGAATGTTGGCGGATATAGAGAGTATTCAAGATATAGACCCGGCCAAGCTGGTTCACTACTCTTGCATGACGCTGCCTCATCTGCTTGCGTTTATATCTCGACCAACAACAACCGCCATTGCTTCAGATGTTTCGCTCATCGTCATTAGCTCTTTATCAGCTTTGATAAATTCCTCTTTGCCGAGGTCTTTGGAAGCAAAGGGGAGCAAAAAGCCTGCAAAGGGTGCGTGTACTTATACAGCAACCTCGAGATTTATTCTCCTCTCACATCTGTTTCTTTAGGTCCCACTCAAGCTTCAAAACGCCTTCAAGGCCTGCAGTTTATAATCACCACGTTGCAAAAGCTCGCCGCAACTAAGAACTGCGCCGTGGTACTTTTATCGCAATGCGCAACCAAGATGCGAAGCGAGCAGATGGCTACGCTAATCCCGTCGATCAACACCACCGTCTGGGAGCAGGGCGTGTCTACAAGGCTAGTTCTATTCCGGGACTGGGCGTGGAACGCCAGCAAGTCGTCGAGCGTCTTTCTAGCTGGCCTGCAAAAGGTTGATGGCAGGGTGGCCCAAGACGCCGTCGAGCATGTATCTGCATTTAAAGTTGAATCTGTGGGTTACATTGATCCTCCCCAAGCGTCGGCATTTGCGAAATACTAATCTCAACTTGGACAACAGGCCGGCATATCAAGTGTCCACTACGAAGCCAACAGCTCAGATATGGAGGTGGCGGTTATGGCACCGCGACCAAAGAGGAAACTGGGGCAGACGGATCTGGAGGTGCCGGACAGCGACGACGACGAAGACTATGGCTGGGCAGATGAGGATGAAGATGCGTTGCCACCGCCGCCGTCTCAATGGCAAGGCAGCGAGGATCTTATCTTGGGCGAAAACGCTGGCCTAACCGAGGATGAGTCGGAGGCGGAGGAAGGGCTCCAAGATTACTATTATGAGGACGACGAGACCGGGGATGGCGACCGAAGTAACAACGAGACTGACTGATTTGAATGACTAGCTGACTACTCCGTTCTTGACCTGGAGAGCTGGGCTGAGAAAGAAAAAAAAAACTGGGGGTGGCTTAAGCGCCGGCAAACGGCCGAAGAGCCATTCTGCGCCGTAGGTGTATCCGAGATGGAGCGAAGATGGAGCCGCATCTCCCCACCAAAGCGGGCGGCTTCTGCTCTCATATCGAGACAGAGCCCTAGCGAGCAATAGCATGACGAGGTGGCGGCGTCGTCCCGGCCGGGATGCTAATTTGGGGTTAGATTTCATTTTCATGAATAGATGGTGAACTTGCATTCACGGAGCACTGCTCTATATGATATAGCTGTCTGCAAAATGAGAGCTAATGTTTCTTTTTTCTTTCCATCTTGTTTCTAGTTGATAGGCTAGTCTAGATGTTGTTGCGTTCTAGCTCTACTCTGAACGTTCCAGCTTTGCCTAGTTACAATATTCTGAGTCGTGATAGCAATAAGAAAACTTTATTATGTTCGCATCGTCTGATGACTGTAGCAGCAATGTCGACCT
The DNA here is from genome assembly GCF_001481775.2 of Trichoderma gamsii. Taxonomy (NCBI): domain Eukaryota; kingdom Fungi; phylum Ascomycota; class Sordariomycetes; order Hypocreales; family Hypocreaceae; genus Trichoderma; species Trichoderma gamsii. Next base: position 767,040 of record NW_020171341.1, on the reverse strand, counting down.
ATCACGACGTCATGAACATGGAGTTCAGCTTGGTCCGGGATCTAGGCGGAAATAATTGCCTTTTGCTTTCAAACCCACCTGAGCCTGGGCATTGTCTAGAACTTGAGCGAGATTCATGCCGACATGTGATAAGTTGAGCGCTCCTCTCCCCCAGCCCGTGGATCCATCTTCCCCCAGCCCGTTATATGGCTTCATGTTGAATTATTGACTCGTATGAATTTTTTACCTTTCATTCTGAATAAATTTTTGTTGGTCCATTTTTTTTCTGCCCCGTCTAAAGTCTGTGTCCGGGGAAGGGGAGGTTTTTAAAAGGCTTGGTTGAGTTTACGTCCACAATACGCGCGTGGCTGAGCGGGTTCACAATTTCATTTGACGGCCTATCTGTCTGTATACATGTCTTGAGCGTGAACTCGTAGATATTGGTGCTGGCTCAATGACATATTGTGGCGCAAGAAGAAAATAAGAATATAGAGCAGTGAGTTGATTGATTGGTTGAGTAAGTCAACCCATTTTGAGATGACGCCTTGAATGCTTGGTGCATGATGCTTCTACGACCCATTCACTTAATCGCTCCCCAACAATATTCACCTCAGTCGCATCGCTGCAACCAACTAGCATTACACGCTGCGACTCAACAAGGCTGATGTTAATGCTTCTGGCATGGCACGATACCCGCCTCCGGCTCGGCTGACATGTTTGTAAGTCGGCTCGGAGCTCCCTCGTACTTACAGGGCGTGCGTGCGTTGTAAAGTTGCATGTGTGTCCGGTCCGGCACCTTGATGGGCGATTCGGCGCCACGTCGGAATTCGCAATTTGGCAGCCTGTTCCTTTTCGTTGACGTTTGCCACCCTCTTGGCCCGTTTGGGGTGAATGGACGCCAAGCCACACGATGAGGCTGCGAGTTTTTGTCCTTGTTCCTGGCGGCCTGTCTGCCCTGCCAAGGACATGATCAAGCTGTAACCGAAAGCAAAATTTTCTCCTTCTTTGTTAGCCGCGAGAACAAACAGGGTTGCCTCTGTCTGAATCATTTGCTCTTATTACGCCTTATCAGATTCTCAATAGTGCGTAAAAGAAATATTGCTAGCCTCCACGACAATTGAACTGTCCCATCACAGCTTGCTCCCAGAGCATGAGGCCGCCTTCAGCAGAACGTTCCTGGTCCATGCATTTGCCCACATGCTTCTGGAAAAGTAGAGAAGAGGAAAAATTCTCCTAATTGCATCAGCGTTTAGCCTGGTCTCCACCGTTATCTTTGGCTCTCTCGCTCGCTCGCTCGCTCGTCTCCGTCTCTCTTTTTTTTGCTCGCCGGCTTCGCTGAGAAATTTTGAACGATCCACTCCGACATTGGTGCTGGTTGTACCTGTGGGGAAAAGATACTTGGCGCAAAATCCCCGATCTTGACTCCACGTTTTCGTAGAGACACGCCTCTTGGCCGCTTTTTTTTTCTTCTTCTTTCGTCCTCCCACCAATGCTTTAACGTGCTGAAATTTCTTTCAATGACTTGGTGACTGAGTGCCTTTACTGTACAGCGGGTGAGTGGAACAGACAGCAGGCAGCCTTATTTCATTCCCTTGTGCCCTTGTTATGCACAAATGTGGACTCGAGTTTAGTCCCAGGGCGGCCATGTCATCGTCATTGCCATGATTGCGTGGCGGGAGAGGCCCAAAGAAGCCATGCACGCATGCAGAATGAAGCAATTCGTCCCCAGTAGACAAATTGCGGAAAGCATCAGAAGACAGAAGGCTTTTACTCAGTTCAGTCTGCAAAGCTGGGTGGGCTTCTTTCTGTGCGCAGCCGCCATAAGCCCTCGCTAACAAGCTTGCATTAAAGGGCCGGATTGTTCCAGACAAACATTGAAGCCTTGGCTTTTCTGGCCCCAAGTCAGTCTGAGACATTCAGGCGTGGTGGAGTCTCGCTCTGCTCTGGGGTCTGTTACTTGTACTCCGTATGGGGTCGTGGGATGGTTCGAGAGCTGCGAAAAAGCGCTCAGCCAAAGACGGCCGAACCACCGTGCACGCACTATCTGGGGACAGAATTAACAGACAATAACACGATACGAGGTGCACAGTGGGCAAAGTTGTCAATACGATTACGCAGTTTGCAGCTCTTTGCAAAGGCTCGAACCGTAGGCACACGGCCTGTTGCGTCTTATCGCAACCCGGGCTGTGGTACGATGAGAGCCCCAGAAACGGTTGAGATCATTATTCAATGCCGAGCATGACACATCTGGGCACCATGGAAACTGCACACAGCACAGGGACTCTTTGCCGTTCTACTGAGCCGCCATTGAGGGAAATTTCGGAACCGGCATACACCACTTACCACTTAGTAATTAGCCAACTGGGGAGCGTGGCCGTTTATCAAGGTTGCCAAGCGCTGAGTGAGATGCTACTGACTGATAACAGCTTGTAGGCAGATTGGAATTGCGCCGAGTTCTCCCATGACCCGTCCAAAAAGAACATCGAGTACGGCGCCATCCCGTCCACACAACAGTCAACGTGGTTCCTCCCCCATGCCCGGATCGACGGCTAGCACGCAATAAGCGCGCTGCGGAGATAATGGGCATTGCCTGTTACCGAGGACGGGGAGCAAAGAAAAAAAGAGGCTGCTGATATTACAGCGTGGTAGCAGCATGAAGCGTATTGCTAGGCATTGCAACATTGCAACCGCAGAGAATGCTACCGTAAAGGTTGGATCTGTGCTTAGCGAGCTTGTCTTGTTTGCTGCTACTAGTATTGTGTAATGCCAGTGTGAGCTTGACAAGCTCCAACGAATCGGATGCTTTGCCCGGTTCTTCAACAGACCACCAAATGACTCTTCAACTTTTGCCTTGTTCTCCCACGGAGTTCCGCGGCTATGCCGGGTACTTATGTCTCTGAGCCCTTTTCCACGCCCAATTCGGCCGCTATCAATGCCCGTCAAGAAGCGTACCAGCCAACATGGGAAAATAGACATGGGGGTCGGGTCATGAAAAAGCCGCCATTGTCGGCACGCCCCGATTGGAGCCGACTCTGGAGGTGGAGGTGGGAAACGGGGGCGATTCTCGCTGCAAGCCGAAAAGGGCCGTCGTAGACAAAGTGGCATCACAGAAGCTGTCTAGATCGGGCGATATCACGGGGAGGGCAGGAAATGCTACCCATGTGCATTCCTTTATCGCTTCGCATTACCAACCCCTCAGATAGTCGTCGTCGTTGACAGGGCTATCTGTACAATAGGCCTCATTAGGCCGAGAATGCAGAAGAAATCTCTCGATAGTGCCATGTGCCATACATGGACCTGACACATGCCGAGGGCATGCGAGCGCCGAGCCTAGGCGCAGATACACACGGGCTACTGCTAGCTGGATTCCAGACTTGATCTGCCAAAGCAAAAGATCTTTACGTCAACTGTCCTGTATATACAGTCTAGTCTTGGAATGACACAATCGCAACTCCCCCTCTCCATCATCCACCCCCTCCATTTACTACCTCATGCAGTCTATAACGGGAGCCCTGCATCGGATACGCACCTACTGCTTCCGTGTGGTTACACCAAAGTCCGGGGTGAGGGACAAAGCACAGATGGCAGGGAATAGATCGCGACTGGTCTACGATCGGCTAACAGAAAGCAACTAGCAAAAGCTCCATGCGCTGCGTTGGATAATGCATACTACAGTACAGTACGATAGGTACTAGCTAGAGAATACTCCTTGGCGGCATCTGTAGGTAGTAATTGTTTAGACGAGATCAACATGGGGAGAGAGCCTGGGGTCGGTTGCATAGCCATATTGCTTGCGTTAGTGTAGGCAAACGGCCCTTCTCATTGGTAAGCATGTGAACGCAATGGGTGCTGCAATATATCTTAGATCATGGATCAAGGTTCATATTTAAAGCCGGTGAGGGCTTCAGATTCAGGCCTCGAAGCTCTGCTTCTGAAGCATAATGCATATGCGTATACGTATACCTGTATGAACCTCAACGAGGCTCTTCGAGTAACAGGCTAAATGACAACTTTCATGGGAGCCCTGCTTTCCTTTAGCCGCACTACTTGGATTTTCCCACCGGAGCTTTACGGCCAACTACAGTTTTGTCCAGCTAGGGAAAATAGGCATATTAGGTGGCCGGATATTGAGCAGCCAACGGCATAATGTTGAGATTGCTTGCTATTGGCTCTCTTATAGGAACGACAGGGGACGACACCGAAATGTACTATTCTTAGGTATGTAATCCTACATTGTCTTATCCGCTGCCAAAACGGATGTATTTTCTGAGGCTGAGCTATCTGGGTAAATCTAGGATTGAGATAAATAGTCTCTAGGCTATATCGTGTAGCTCAAAACTGTAGATGGACGTCCAACACCTTTGAGAGAGTAGCTTCGTATCTAAGGGGAACCAAAACAACAAGTAGGACCCGAAGATAAGAAAGTTACATTATGTTAGGAGCAAAAGTTTTACTAATATGCAAAATTATCTCGAAAAACTCATCTTGAATTACTATCTTATAACGGCAGTAGAGGCAATACAAATACTCGCAGAGCTAATGATAAGCTAATCTACAAACTGTAGTTCAACTTCATGATACGTGAACCAGAAATTCAGACAGCCCTTCAACTCATGATAATTCTCCTCCAGCGAGCCATCCTCAGTGACATGGCTACTCTCGCAATCAAACGCAACCTGAGCGCTTCTGGACGTACGAGACTCGTTGATTAGGTCACCGACAGTCCGTCCATATTCCTCGGGCACGTAATGCATGCTGAGAGGCTTGTGCCAGCTTTGGACTTCATCCAAGCCCAGGCGGCACTGCCCCAGGGCTCTTTTGGACCCGTTTTCGTACTCTATCAGTATGCCCTTGCAGAGTTTTTTCCAGCCCACAGTGAAAACGTGCGCGTTTAGTATGCCTTCTAGAGGTGCGGAAGAGAAAAAAGCCTTGGGGAGAAGCGAGGAGCTGACGGCGCCTGGGTAGAGAGACGTTATCGTCGGCGAGATAGTGATAGCAATGACAGTATTCTGCTCATCCACGTTTCCGTCAATCACGATCTCGGCGTCGGGTCGGATCAAAGTCATGAGACCAGAGGCTGGGATCGAATATATGAGGTTTATATGTCGCCACGAGTCTTTTTCCAGCGTGTATACCTCGTCTCTTCCTAGATTCAGTACTTGTCCGTTCCCGTGTCGTGTGCGCCCTTCTTTATAGGGAGTACCAACCGCAATCTTCCCTCCGGCCTTTGTATAGAACTAGGAACAATATGAATGTTAGTTTTTAACTTTCTTGCGATGCTATTATTCTGGTCAAATAAGTGAAATAGTTCCAGTTCAGCTCCTTACCGTAAAGTTGTGTGGTGTATCTGGAGTCACCTGAGTCCTGGCTCTGATTGCGGTGATTTCATCTCGAGCGGTCAACGGCATGTAGATCCATTCAACACCGTCAGGAGCAGGGGAAGTGAACATGGCTTCCATGTACTTGAACTTTTCGACATGAGTTGGGGGATATCGTGTAGAATGCGGATGAATGTCAATGATGCAGTGATCACGCAGGAAGAAGGAGATTCCCGTGCAGCAGTTCGGATTGAGACTGATGGAATTCAGACGTTTGTATTGCCCCATCTCCCATACTTCGAATTCTTTGTGCTGAGAAATGGCTGGGGTGCTCCAGATGCTGATATTTTCTGGCTCAACGTGCAGATGGCACATTCCGAGCTGAAGATGTATTGGTTAGGTACCTAGCTTTAATTGAATGGTCAAAATGGGATAGACACTGATTCACGTACCTCAAATTCTATCTTGGCATCCGACAGCTTTTCAACCGGCTCTACTGCAAACACGAAAGAAGAGGCAGGCACCTCGCCGCCAGTATTTGCTGGGATTTTGGACATCCTTTCAATGCTCTTAATGCCGCGAGCATCAATTCTGAGCTCGATGAATGGCCCAGCAAGATGTCCATCTTGCACAAGCCTGGGATTCTCGCCCCGAGACCACGACAGCACTTTGGAGAGCGGATACGTGGCAGTGCCAAGCGATTCTGCTAGTTCCAGGTCCTGCACCAGCTTAAGAACCGAGCAATATCTCCAGAGGCAGTGCGATTGCGAATGACTCTGGATCAGCTGAGCCACTTCTGGCAGGAAAACATCTCGAAAGCCGCATATTTCACTAATCATCTCCGGTGAAGGCCTTTCCAGAGTGACGCTGCTCATGAAATTGAGCGTCGGCATTCCACGCCAGGCATATCTTTTCCTTCCCGCCAGCCACAGGCGTCTATATATTTCCCTTTTCCGTGCAGGGCCCTCTTCGACGGTTTTGACAACGCACCGCTGAATGAACAGATGAAAACAGTCGGCATGCACCGTTATGCTGTTGTCATTATTCCGGCAGGTGAAGCAGTTGGGACTTTTGCAAAAGACTTGATCTCTGCCGATTATGCGCTGAAATTCATTCTCGGACGAGTAGTTATAGCCTGAAAACCTGAAGGCATTGAGAAACTCGATAGATGAGCCCGTTCGATTGACTGGTTTATATCAAATTCTAGATTACTATTTGCGTCCAGCAGAATAGCTTGTTCAAGATGGAGAAAGAAGAGGGTTTTGCATACTCGAAAGGATGAGACCTTCACGAGGCAAGAATAGCTGCCCACACGCACCGCATTGGTTGTGGATGCGAATATGGCTGCTTGCCAGCCCAGCCGCGTTTGGAGATGCCATGTTATTCCAAGCTGTCAACATGAATAGGGTATGATTCTATGATTGCGTGCTTATGATTTGAAAACTCCTTTTTGTTGTTCTAATATGAAGAGTTCAAACTATTATCGAAACGGCGAGTCACTTATAAAAGATGGCAGTAATGGGCAGCTATTGGGAATCGCTGATGACGACCAAATATCGGCAAGGCAGATTTCTGCCTAGTGTTGTTGGGCGACTCAGCCGCCTTGTTGAAGGATTATGAGGTATAAGCCTCAATTGGTGGAGATGCAGGATCGTACAACAACTATAACAAAGGGTGATACATTCTATCTGCCGAAATACTGCAAACATACAGCCTTGTCAACCCAACACAGCAAAAGTTCCCTTTAACGAACATTGTCATATAATATACCTCAAGAATAGATCGTCTGAATCCTCGAGTATAGTGAGCGCGGCTTGTCCATATCAAAGGAGCAAAGGACTGCCAACATGTCAACTATACCGCTTCTCACAGGCGGCTGAAAGCAAACAATGTATCCGATACCAAATCCCGAAGCCCATGCCTGTTTTACCACTGTGAATATTGACATCCATCGCTTAGAAGCCCAGCTGATTGGCGATTCGTAAATCTAGTCTGCAGCGAACCTGGCAAAGTTCCAGGGTAGGCATGCAGCCTTCGTTTCTTTTTGTCTGGGAGTCGACTTACATAAGCCGCAAACACGTACTGCAAGCCACACGCGCCACACCTGATTCTCAGCTCCGGAAAGTCGCCTTCATGGCTCTTCAACTCGCAATTTCCTGCCAGCGAACAAACGGCATTTCCGACGATTATTCAAATATCAGCACCGAACCGAGAACTGGTGACATGTAATTTCGAAAGGCCTTCACCACTATCTAGCTGATTTAATTGCATTGAACGCTGTGGCGAGGCCAAGACACAAAATTGACAAGAGGTACGACCATCTATTAGAGTTTTTGGCGTTTGCAGGATAGTGAGTGAATCGGTCGCGAGTTGCATCATTCTTCTCTTATTCCTTGTCCTTTTCCTTCTCTTCCCCTTTTGCCTTGTGATTATTTCAAGGTCTGCAGCACGCGCTCATCACGCCTCACATCTTCTTAGTTTCTCAATTTCCTGTGATTCTAGAATGACTCTCGCGTAGAGGCTTCACAGCGCTGTGAGCAATATCGTCCTATATGAAATCTCGATGCGTTTGTTTGCATATGTCCCTCATTTCACCGACCTCTCTATTGTATTCACACTCACTATGTCGTCTTGAACTTTTGCAACTGTTGACTCGTCTCATTCACAAGACATGTGCTAATTTCTTCATCAGGTTATCATCTTACAATGTCTCCTGATCCACCCTCGAAAGAGGCAGCCCCAGAGGCGGCTGCCAATGGCACTACAAACGATATCCCAAACGGAATCTCAAAGGAAGCCCCGAAAGAAGCAGTGACGGAGGTGTCAAAGGAAGCTTCAAAAGACGTTTCAAAAGAAGCTACAGATAAGAAGCCATTCTCTTGGACGTGAGTACTATTAGAAGAAAAGAGAAATTATTTCTGCCAACGTCATTACTCAAATACTAATAATATACAAGCCAACCGCATCCCATATTCGTCATTATCCTTGTAGGTGCCAATGAGCAGCCGTTTGGCATTCAGAAAGACTTTCTCTGCGACCGCTCCGAGTTCTATCAGAAATATTTCCAAGGAAACGTCAGAGAGCCTGCAATAGAGCATATTGTGAAGCTTCCAGATGCAACACCCCAAGTATTCGGGCTGATACAAAGCTTCCTCTACACTGGCAAGATTGGGGATGAGAAGACCAATGCTAATTCCTACGAATCGCTGGTTGGCCTGTGGAAATTGGGTCACAAACTCGCCATCAAAGGGCTGTGCGAGCATACGCTAGAAGCAATGGTGGAATGCCGACGAACCACTGGCCGCATTCCGGCAACGCCTCTTCTCATCCAAGTCTGGCGAGACACTCCCGAGGGCTCTTCCATCCGAGTTCTCCTGCTGTCTTGGGCTGCCGAATATATGAGATCGTCCGATGCAAGAGCAGAGTTTGCCAGATCACTGCCCCAGGAAGTTTTGAGTGAGCTCGTAGTCACAATGAGCTCGTTCGAGACGATGGCTCCTCCAGCTTCAACTCCGACCCCGGCCCCAACTGCCACTGCAGCTACAATTGCCATCGCTGCCGCTCCTCCAAGTTCTATCAAATCGTCTAGTGCCCCTATTACGACGGTGATTCGAAAAAATGTTCACTATCTTGATGAACTGACTGATGAAGAAGCCCTTGGGGCGAAGAAGAAGAACAGGCGGCCAAGTGGCATATCCAGCGATACCGGCTCAAGCCGCAAGCAACATCGCAAATCTGGGTCATCCCCTCCTCTGAAACCGCAGAGAAGACGCACAAGTGCAGCTATTCTAGATGGGAAAACATTTTCCACGCAGCAGAAGCTCGACTTTTGTGCCGACTTACTTAATAGAATGTTGTCAGGGCCAGGTAAAAATACATAACTGTCTGGTACTTTGGCCAAATATGTCACTAACCCATTGATAGGATTTTGGACTCGTCTAGTTGGACCTTTCCGGGAACCAGTCGATCCTGTCGAGGACGGCGTGCCAGACTACCTCGACAAAGTCTCAAGGCCAATGGACCTCAGCACGATCAAGCAGAAGATGGATCAGAAGGAGTACACGACCGATGAGGCCTTCCTGGCTGATGTGCGCCAAATCTTTGACAACTGCTTCACGTACTGGAAGAAGGGCGACCCAATGTGGGCGGCGGGCGAGAGGCTCCAACGGACCTTTGAAGAGAAGTTTTCGCACATGCACAAGTGGATTGCTAAGCTGGGGGGCGAAGAGGGCGAGTAGGTAATCCCGGAGCCCAAAGAACGGAAAAGCTCATGGAAAAGCTTGGTCAAGAGCCCGGTGAAAAAGACGGGATCTGTGACGAGGTCGGCGAAAACGAGTTGATGGAAATACCAGTAATAACTTGAGTATGCTGGGGCGGCTAGTCTATGATGCTGTGTTTGTGTGTTTGGTAAGCTGAGAGGGAGAAGTGTCCTCTTTTTTCCTTTGGCAAAGATAATGGCTGTGGGTTACAGTTGATGAAGCTGTTGGCTTGTTTTATCAATTCAAGATGGCTGGTAGTGATTTGGTAGGGGATGAGACGTTGAGGATGTAATGGTACTTTAGCCTTAGAACATTAGGATCTAGGGCAATTCTGTAGGATTAATGAAATGTGTAATATGGTACGGATAAATAGCTGTTATCATGTCTCTCTTCGCTCCCTTCCCGCTGCGTCTCTGGCTCGGGGCCCAAAGGCCGTTTGGAGATGCGCGATTGCCCATATGAGGTAGACGTAGTGAGCAGTTTAATGAGATCTACTCCGGAGATGTGACTGGGCTACCCATAGCAGGATTGCTGAAAGTAAGTCTATATATTAAGTTTTACAGTATTCTACTCTAACCGGCCGTAAGCCGAGCATTAAACCGATTTGACGCAATCCAAAAATCTGTAACCCATGTGGTAGTAGTATGGAGCATGCTGTATTTACGGGCGTATTGAGTATTATATTGATTACAGCGTAGCTTCTGCCTGTTCGACTGTGAAGACTTGAGCTTGTCATCGCACAGGCGACTACTTGAATGAGTACGAATACCAATCTAACTCACGAGAGCAGGGCTTCATGCGACTGTTGCGCGCCTGTGATATCGCTTCCGCTACTCCGTATAGCAGGTAGCATTGTCATGCTCTGCTCTTGTTCCGCCGGGTATATGCATACAGTACATGCCCAGCCAAGAGATTACAGTTGGTGTTTCGCACGCCATGGTAAGATCAAGGTACCCTTTTCTGTTTCCAATTTCAATGGGCTGGGGGCTTGCATTATGCGTCTGGCACGGCACGGCAGTACTGCCTACTACTGCACAACTCCCGCGAATTAAGCTTCGCCCTTGCTCTGCTACTGTCCGAGCACGTACTGTAGCTAATCTGAGTACTAGTACAGTAACTGCTCATTAATGAGGACTAAGACCCGGGGGATGGTTTTAGGCATGGTGAGACAGCACGTGAACGCGAGGGGAGGACAGACGCATGACTGCATGGGCAGAGAGCGAGATGCGGCAATGTCGGATGCGTGTGATCTGAGTTGGTCTTGCATCCGGGACGATGGTGACAACATTTCTCTCCCTACATCTCCATCTCTCCATCTCTCCCTCTCAGTCTTTCTTTTTACTTCTTCTGCTGTGCCATATAGCCGCGATCGGCAGTGGCCAACCCAGCCACCGGTAATTGCTCATCTTGCTGGCGGTGAGAGGGTAACGCTGCCTGTGCTTGATTGGTGGATTCTGAGCCAGCATTGGTGAAACCAGGATCCTTTGGTGTGTTGCTGTACTTGTACAACGAGTGCAAATTATGTGCGCGATTGTGCCTGGGCCTCTGCATAAACAGCTTGCAATAGCTGTAGTAAATCATCAGAGCGCGTCCTGGGCGGTAAAAGCCAGTGACCCAAAGCCCGTCCAATATCAGTCGCATGGGCGTGAGCGAGATGCTATCATGTCTTCCCACCATTCTCCGCAAAATGGCCGACGTCGCTTAATTACCCCAGCGCGGTTCATGATCTACTTACTCATCCCCTAGAAGCGAGAACATGCCGGACTTGCCCAATGCTTTTTCTTCTTTCGAATAGGCAGTCTTTATTTCTTTTCGTCACCGCCGCCGCCTGTGCTACTGTACCACTACAGAGGAGTGGCGGGCCTCTGGAATATTGCCCGGGGGCCACCATCGACAAGTGGAGATGAGGAAATGAGCTTGTGCCTGGTACCTTGCAGCTAGTGGGTTTAGCCTCGTGTTTGCTGCTCTAGAGGTCTGAGGCTAACGTCTTTCTGGACGGTTGGGCTGGGGACCTTGGGCTTTTGCTTGAGCTGAGGGTGGGCGGGAGCTGCGAAGATTACTCGTGGCGATGGCCTCGTGGTGGTGAGTTGGTTTGATTTGATTTCTCGTGGGCGCGTAGAGTAGGAGTGTCACAGAGTTTTGAGCAGAAGCTGCTGGGCGCTCAGAGCACCGGAGCTAGCTGCCTATATATAGATGAGTGAATGGTCTGTTCGATTAGCTGCATCTCGCCTCTTTGATTCTGTCGTCTCGCTTCTTTGTCTTCTGGCGTCTCGTCTCGCTTCGCTTCGTCTCGTCTCGGTGTGTGCGCGCACTGAAGAAGTTTGGCGCTGCTGGGAAATTGCGGACTTCGAAAAAGGAGTAGCTGCTAGGTAGGGGGCACCGCTGGCGAGCTGCCCAGGGGACCCATCCACTAACCCACTAGCTCCAGGTACCCAAACCTTGCCCTGTAAATCACCAACTCTGAGCTTCGACCAGCTGCTGCGTGGCGCCCATTGGCTGCTGCGCTGGCCGACCCCTGCTGTCCTCTCACAACTCCATCCACATATCGAAAAGCTTTTTCTTCCAGTCTCTCCCACCTTCGTTTCGTCCTTCCTGCAGTTTTATTCACGCTCATTGAAACACGCAGAGTATTCTTCAATACTCGTTCCATTCTTTTTTCTGGGTCGCTACACGCCATTGTGCAACCTCAAACCTTCGTTTCGCGAACCTCACGAGCCTCGTCTCTTCGATTCAAACGAACAATCCTATCCTTCCTACAGCGACAAACTGTCCAGTCCTTAATTCTCTCACCGCGTCAAGATGCTTTTCCGAACCGCCACTTCTGTTGCCATTCTGGCCGCCGCCGCTCATGTCAGCGCCGAGCCCAAGCCCTACCGCCTGGCCATGATGCCCGTCCTTGGAATGAGCCTCGGTCGCCGCGACACCAACGGCTACAAGCCTGAGCAGACTCAGTGCGGTGATGGCGAGACTTGCTCCGAGGCCTGTGGCGCTTCGTACACCGAGTGCTCTGCCAGCAGCTCCGCGAAGTCTCACTGCTTCAACCCTACTGTTGGTCAGAGCTGCTGCACTGACGGCTCCGGCAGTATGTTTATGACTTGAATTCCTATTTGATGATACGAGATTGCTAACCAACGATGTTAGACGCCTGTGACTCTGGCTACTACTGCACCCACGACTCTGCCGCCAACACCTGGTGCTGCCCGGACAGCATGGATCTGGCTGCCTGCGCCGCTGCTTACAAGGTAGCCGGCACTCTCGAGGCTGCCACTGCTGTCTCAACGACGTCTACTTCCACTTCCACCACCAAGACCAGCACTTCAACCACCAGCACTTCAACTACCACCACTGCTGCTCTCACCACCACGAGCACCACCAGCACCACCGAGGCTCCCACCACCACTGCCGCCCCTACAACCACCGCTGCTCCTACCACCACTGCCGCTCCTACCACGACTGAGGTCGAGGAGACCACTGCTGCTCCCGCCACCAGTGCCGGCTTCACCAGCGCCATCGGCGGCTTTAACAGCACCGCTACGACTGCTGTGCCCATCAAGCCCAACCAGTCCAAGACTCCTCAGGGCCCCGTTGCTTCCATCGCCACGGGTGCTCCCCAGCCTTCTCAGCCCTCCACCATCAGCGGTGCTGCCACCACCAGTGCTAGCGCCCTGCTGCTTCTCGCTGCTGGTGTCATTGCTCTCCTGTAAGAAATTGTGACGGAGTAGAGACGTGGTATTCAACGTCGGGTAGCCAAAAACACAAGAGTTTCACTGCTCAGCGCAGCCACGAGGTTTTACGAGTCTACGACATAGCGCACATTTTCTTTGGGGGGCGGTATATCCTTGGGAGATGGGAGGAAGAACGTTTGGGGTGTTTTTTGTTTAATAATAAGGAGGTCTTTTTTTCTTCTCTGGTTTTTGACTTTGCATCTTCTCTTGTGGTTTTTTCAATTTTCGAAAAAAAGTGCGAATGATTCCCCTTCGATAGTTGTTGCAATCTCCATTTCTTTTTTTACATGGACCTTTGCAACAGGATATTTTTTACTGGTGTTTTTTCAGGGAGGTTATATGGATGGTCTGGTGGACAGAACAGAAGAGGAGAAAAATTAATAATTTTGACTGCATCAGAGAGTGAGAGAGTGATTTCCTTGAAGTGTTATATCATACCCATACCTTATATACCTACAATTTGTCTACAATTTGTTCACCAATTACCTTGTTTGTCGTCACTGTCGTTCTTTATTATCTAGAATCTACTGATCTTTCCTTTGTGAAGCATATCGTTAGTCTGCTTAATGTGTCTTGCTTATTGAGTTCATCCCCACGCTTGTTGTGATCGAAGAGCCGGTGCCACAGGAATATGTCAATGTGGCGTCTGTAGCGATGATATCATCGGTTCACGTCGTCATTCATTCATCCATGTCTCGTATATTCCATGCTTCCCATTGCGCACAGATACGGCAAATGACTGAAGAGATCGCGGGGAAATAGGGGTTGAAGCGACCTTCCGGGGGGCAAATGAGATACGAGCTGTGATGGAGAGATTTGGTTAGAGTACATGTTTACACTGCCACCTCCACATTTTCGGGTATTGTGCTTGATTATGCAGTGCACAAAAGATGAGATGGAATAGAAGAATGGTGTGCTTTGGTTTACTAATAGTACGAGATTCTGCGTTATTTGGTGATGATGTTGGCCCTGTAATTCTCGACGGTGTAAGACGGAATGGATGGCTGCTCATAACGCGATGACGTCGCCTTAGAACCAAGATTATCATCTCAACACAGCGTCCCCCCTTAATTGGATGAACATATCAACATGTTTAGATAAAACCCTTCTCGGCGAGAGTCATTCAAAAGAGTCATTCTTATAAAGCCACCTCGATGCAAGAAAGGAGCGGCCAGTTGAAGGTGTACGAAAGGGAAAATGCGGCACCAGAAATCCGGATGAGTCACTGGCCGAGCGCTGCAATCTGATTTTGCCCTTTTCTTAGTGGCTGTAGAGCTGTAGATCGAACTCTAACTTTACGGTCCGGCCCTCATTTTTCGAGCCGGATCGACCTGAGCGAATGGATCTTTTTTATTGGAGACGCTGCATTATACGAATCCAGTTACCAAGCTAGATGCGACTTCTGGGCCCTTGTGTAGGAAGTCTGCAGCAGGTGCTTCGGGCTTCTGTCTTCCGTCGCTACGTCTTTTATTCCGGTTTATATTCAAATCTACTTTCCCTTTAATTAATTCTTTCTGCTCAAAGAGATGTGAGATTCGGTGTTTATATGCCAATTGCTCTTGAGATCCGCGTGGCTGAATAATTGCGCATTCAAGCGTGATACTCTGTTCATCCAACTTCACCCATTACCACAAACACCACAAAATTTGAATCATCTATCTCGTCGCAATGACCTCCATGGCAGCCGAGTCTGTGGCCACCATCCTCTGCACGGCCAAGCAGACTCGCTTCAACATTGACAGCACAAACTACCGCGAAGTTCGTCAGACTGGCAACTATGGCATCATCTACACTAGCAAACGTTGAATTGACGGACATTATTAGCTCGACATTGACGGCCTCAACATTGTCGTCACTTCTGGCGAGAAGGCAGACAAGCCTGAAAAGGCTGCTGGCAAGTCCAAAGGCAAATCAAAATCCGATGGCCTTGAGATCTTGTCCAACGCCAAGCTGCGATTGAAAGAAGGCCAGCGCTACGCCTTGGTTGGCCGCAATGGGACGGGAAAGTCGAGTGAGGATCTTCTTTACTGTGTCTGGCACAAGACGATAGGCTGACTAGGAGCTGAACCTTGAATTGCTGCAGCACTGCTCAAAGCTATTGCTCAGAAGCTCATTCCAGGAATCCCAGAGGGCTCCAGGATTGCAATTCTGCAGCAGACAAAGCTTACAGAGTCTGATGACGATGACAAGACAACAAAGGATAAAAAAGGCGAGGGATCTGTCTTGCAGGAGGTCATTGAGCGGGCCACTGCACGAAGCGTCATCGAACAGGAGATTAAAGGTTTGCGTACAAATATTATTTCTTCAGCCTTGTGCTTACGCCTTTCTGATTAGTGCTCGCGGACGGTGTCGATGCTTCGAATCCATATGCCCCAGTTCGGGCCTTGAGAGGATTGAAACACGAGAAGCTTCAGAAACGTCTCTTTCTCGTTGACAAGGAGGCTAGAATGCGAAGTGGTGCCCGAGGCCTGCAGGCGAGGAAAGCTCTTGTTGCTTTTGAGAAAGTGGTTGCTGATTCACAAGCCTTGTATGTTGATTTATCTGGCCTACTGTAATTCGCCATTGCGTCTTATTGGTTACTGACATTTGATGGTGTCCAGACTAGACCAGCCAGAAGACGAAATCTCGGCCGACGCTCTTCAAACGGAAACTCAAGAGGCAGCTGATATGCTGGCAGACCTACAAATTCAAATCGAGCCTTCAAGGTTGGCTCAAATCGAAGTCGAAGCTCGAAAGATTCTGACTGGTCTCGGATTCACCGAGGCATACCTGGAAAAGCCACTTTCCAGCCTTTCTGGAGGCTGGCATATGCGAACAGCCTTGGCCTCCGCGCTACTGCAAGAGGCCGATATTCTGATTCTTGACGAGCCGACCAACTTTTTGGATCTCCTTGGAATCGTCTGGCTGCAGCGCTACTTACAATCATTGGCAGATAAAGAGAAACCTCCTACGCTGATCCTCGTCTCCCACGATCGAGATTTCATATCCCTTTGTACTGATCTTCTCATCTTAAAGGACAAGCAGCTCACCTACTTCCACGGCGACATTCAGACGTACGAACGATCGCAATCCGAGCGCAGGCAGTGGCTCACCAAGATGAAGGAAGCCCAAGACAAGCAAAAAGCCCACATGGAGAAGACAATTGCCCAGAACCTCAAGGCCGGCAAGGCCAACGACGACCAGAACAAGATTCGCCAGGCCAAGTCTCGGCAGAAGAAGCTGGATGATCGTTGGGGCATGCAAGTCAGTGCAAAGGGAACGAGGTTTAAGTTGAACAGAGACCTGGTCGGCTTTTTCTTAACTAGCCGAGAGGGAATTGATATCCCGCCGGAGCAGCGACCAGTCATCATCTCGTTGCCTGAGCCCCCCGAGCTGAGGTTTCCTGGATCGCTTATATCGTTGGAGAAGGCATCTTATCGCTATGCACCAAGGTCGCCACTGATTCTCCAAGATATTACTCTTACGGTCGGCATGGGCGATCGTATTGGTATTCTGGGGCTTAACGGAGCGGGTAAATCTACCCTCATCAAGCTCCTGGTTGAGGAATCTGCTCCATCATCGGGAACCGTCACTGCGCATCCCCGTCTAAGAATGGGGTATTATTCTCAACATGCCGTTGAAGAGTTAAAGAGCATTGGCCGTACCGAGCAGGGCATAACCTCCCTTGCTCTTCTGACTAAAGAAGTTGATGGTGCGCTCAATGAAGGAGAGATCCGCGGCTTACTGGGCACGCTTGGCCTCCCCGGCCGTTTGGCATCAGACGTTCCCATTTCCAAACTATCCGGTGGCCAACTGGTGCGATGTCAGCTAGCGAGACTGTTCTGGAAGCACCCGCAGTGCCTCATTCTCGATGAAGTCACCACACATCTCGACTACGAGACTGTGACGGCGCTGCGAGAAGCGCTGAACGAATGGGAGGGCGCCGTTGTGCTAGTGAGCCACGACAGGTGGTTTATGCGCGGCGCTATAGAGGGCCAGATTGAGGACCAAGGCGATGATGAAGACGAGGATGACGAGGAAGAGGAAGAGACCATGCGAAGGAGGATAGTCTATCGGATCAAAGGAGGGGGGATTACAGAGCTGAAGAATGGCGTTGAGGATTTTGAGCGGGTTATGGAGAAGAGGGTGAAGAAATTACTTGATGCTCTATGATAGACTCTTATTTTTTTTTATTTTTATTATTATTATTTTTTTTTTTACTACCAGCTATGCTTCTACCTAGATTTTTAGAAATCAAAAGGCTGTATTAGTAGACAGCTATGATGGCCAAGCTGAAACAGAAACTTATTGTAAATTATGAAGAACTTGGCAAAACTCGCGAATCGACCAAAATCTGGAATCCGCTCTTCTCCTCCTTTCTTACAGACAACTGTCCCCCCTTTGGAATGTCCACAATCGTCCCATCGATACACACCTTGTGCCACCGCTCATCCTCTTCCAGAATTGTAGCTCTCAACTCCTCCACCTCCTCATACCGCACCTCGTGTCCATCATCCCACTTCAAGCCAACATGTTTGCCCCCATCATACGCTTTCATCATAGCATCCATGGTCCGCTCACCGCCGATATTGCCAAAGTGCACTAGACGAAGTTTCCCGTCCAGGGGTTTACTCGCAGGTGAGATTGTAAATGTGCGCTCCAGATTAGACAGCGGCGTGATGAGCACGTAGGTGTGCTCGTTTCTCGGGATGGTCTCCCACTCTGATGAAGATGGATGACGAACGTCCACCTGAGCGATATAAGGGTGAGATTCACGGAGGAGTTGCTCCGCGACCATGCCGAAGCGTTTATCACCGTGGACGCGATACTCGGGCGTGTCGCTCTCGTAGATGAGGCTGGAGTGGAAGCCGTAGCTGGCCACCACGGCGCCGTAGAGATGCGAGACTTGGATCTCTTCCTTTGCGAGATGGAGTGCTGCTGCGGCGCTGTTGTCCTCTGCTGGGATTTCTTCCTCTTTACTTGCGGCTGGTTTGAATTTCACTATGCGTGATCCAGAGGGGAAAGATGCGTGGAAGAGAGGCAGATTGGCAGATACACCCTTGAACAGCGTTCGCAGACCGAGAACAATAGAAGATATGTCTTCGATTTTGCCATCTTGAGAGATCCAGAGGGGCTTATGCAGCGAGCTGAAGAGGGCGTTTCCCGTGCCTAGAGGGAGAACAGCCAATAGAGGCTGCTGTTGTGACTCGTGAGGGCCGCCGTTGATGAGATCGACGATGCCGCCGTCGCCGCTGAGGAGGACGACTGTCCGTTTTGATTTGGACGCTGAAGAAGCAAGTGACTGGGCGAAATTGCGAACACTGTGCTCGTCTTGCGTGATGAGGACGTTTACTTCAGATGACAGCTCGTCGACTGAGTTCCAGAGAGGCTGTAGCACAGTTTGCCAGAACAGCTGAGACAGTCCAACGCCCGATTTCGTAGACACGATAACATCGACGTCTTGTTTTCCTTTCACAGGCTTTAAATAGTCCGGCAAACCGCCGATGCGAAACTGAAGGAGCTCATCTGGGACTGAATCGGTAGCCAAAAGCAGCAGTTGGAAGCGCTCTTCGGGGCTCCTTTCTGAGTCTTCGTCGAGGGCTGAAATTATGTACCCAGTCTTGATATCGCCGGAAGAAGCCTGTGATCGATCAAGCACATAAATCACATTTTGGTATTTGGTTTGTTCCGTGGCGTTGCTGCTGGTGCTTTTCCAGGATAGGACGCCGTCTAGGACCGAGACGTCGGTAACGTTTGTCAGCCCCGCGGAAGCCATTAAAAACGATTGATAACTGGGTGGGATATATTTCGTGGCAGTGCTTGATGACTTTATCGAAACTATAAGGAAGTATTTAGATGTAAATGAAGCTGTCTAGATGATTTTATGCATCCAAGTGTAGAAAAAGGCCTCAGTTTGCACGCTGCTTTGTTGATGGCAAGTGTTTAGTTGCGGACTTTAGTTGTGGCCGTAGCGCACGCGATCCCACGTTGATCCTGCGCAATTAACTGGTGGGGTTGTGATAAAGTCAATGCTTTTGCTTCTGTAGGATTCGGCGTAAGCAGCGGCTTTCACGGCATATGATAGGATTTAACTCGCTGTGGAATAATTAATTTTTGTATTTTGGACAAAGCTGTCATATATACATCTACATTCACTCATACTAAGTACATAATCTACTCCATCTTCCATCCATCATGACGCCTTGGCCTTGGACAATGGCCCCCAATCTGGCCGGGGGTTCATCTGATATCGCACCAGCTTCTGAGTATCCCGCAGACGGCCCAGCCGTGCGAGATCGTCGTCGAAGACCAGCGTTTTCCGCAGCTCTAGCTCGCTGGGACTGGATGCCTGTTCGTCTCCCTTTTTTGCTGCCTCCTCGCTCTGAGCATCTGCCGCCGCTGCTGTCTGGGCATCCTCCATTTCGCTATCGGCTTCCTTCGACGCTGCTCCGTCTTCTTGACCGACCAGTCCGGCGGCGTGCAGAATCTTCCAACCGGGCATAAGTGGCGTGAATTTGGATGCTTTGATGGGAGACTTTTGGCGGATCCATTCGGTGATGATCCACCAGAGAGTAGACCAAGGCGCATCCGTCTTGACGCTGCCTGGTCGACAGTGGCTTCGCCCAACTTGGTAACCGAGGTGTATTAAAGCACCACGGAACATGTCGTCGCTGGGAGCAGCGCAAGACACCACTGTTGCTAGCTTGGAAGGAATGACAAAGAAGGGAGCGATATCAATCTCTGCATGCTTGGCGTCATTAGGGTTCACCGTGGGATCTGGCTCTGGGCCTGGAATGATTTCCTCCAAGGCTGTTCGTAGCATGCCTTCTAATCTTGGAAGAGTTCCATACACTTCTGGCGAGGCATTGGGAATTTGCTCAAGAAGCTTCTCAATAAACTCGGCCGAGTGGATGTGGCCTCCATACATGGGACCGTTGACATGCATCTTGTTTCCGCAATGCTGGCAGTGTCTATCTGTAGGTGGTCCTGCCGCCATACCATGCTTGTAGAAAGACCCGCTGCCCTTTTTGTTCGGAGTCGGTTTGCTTCTCAGGAGATATTGTGTCTCAAAGGCGGAGCAGCCGTGGTCGCAGCTGTATACCACCATGGTTTTTGAGCCCAGGAATTTCACAGCTTGCGGTGATTTGGTGACTTTGATGAATACTTTGGTGTAAAAGTCAATGGAAAGGGATAGCAAAGGCTCAATGCTTAAGCCGTATCGGGCACCAGAAGTAGCGACGGCATTCAGAATTAATCGTAGTCCAGCTTCGTGAGAATGCATGCCTTTGATTGGAGTGCCGCCATACAAGGCGAATGTCTTTTCGCAATAGCTATGTCCAGCCCACACAGCACTGTCAGTGCAGGTGATGCACAGAAGACCGCCGTCATCTCTTACAGACTGCAGCGCAGCATCGAAAAAGGGTGCAGCGGTGCCGTAGGGGTCCAGGTCGATCACGTCGAACTTGTGAGACTTGGACGGATTGCCGTGTCGATCTCTTTTGGAGAGGCCATCAGCGATTGCGCGGTACATGTGCGCAAGCGCATCTTCGTTGGTGACTGAGATTATATCATCGAGGCCGTTGTGGCTCACGTTGAGCTTGATGGACTCGGCCGCGGACTTGGAGAGATCATTGGCATTTATTGAAGTAACAAAAGGAAGCTCGTGTCCGTATCGAAGCGCTCGCAGCCCAGATGCCGACAAGGCATCCAGCATTGTGAATGTTGATTTGTGAGCCTTTTGTTCCTCCAAAGGTTCGGTGGCCTGGTCTGAAGCCAGAGTCGCAGTCGTTTCCGTCTCGGTTGAAGGGCCGGTCTCGTCTGTCTCGTCTCGCTTTCGCTTTTTGTTTTTCCCTAGTTTATTTGACTTTGCCAGAATCTTCTCCTTCCTTTTCGCCAAAATGTCTTCGCCGTATGTCTTGATTGCGAGCACAGAGAGATCGCGGTTGTACTGCTGGATGGGATTGTAAAACACCTGCTGCACCTCTCCTCGGTCTTCACCAATCTTGGCGCCATGAGGCACCAGAATAGTCGCCTTTCCCTCTTTCACCAACCGATATTGTTTTCCATCCTTTTCGACGGTTTCGACCTCGACGGTGCCTGCCATTGGCGCAAACGAGGCAGAGAAATGCCTTTTAACGATGCGACGAGTCGCGGATGTGTTGCTGTAAGAATTGAAGCCGGCGGGTTTCGATGCCCCTGAAAGTCGCAGCAGATGCCTCAGAGAAGAGGCACCGTAAAACATGCAATATCAATATTCAAGAAACAGAAAATCTGTCTCGTAATATGCTTTCCAAGTTGCAATGGCCGACAAAGCTGCAAGCCACGAGCTCAGAAGCCCACAATATTTTTTGATTCTGCCCGTCATTGCGAAGGCGGTGAAGTCGACCGCCCCACCCACTTCATCATCACCTTGAGCTTGGTAGTCTATAGCTGCGATTACAGTCTCACAATTCACCCTTCAAGCTTCTTTGTAGTACAAAGAAGCTTAGTATTACGCCGTGCAGTTCCAAGTCCAATGTGATTGAGTTCCAAGACTTGTGTAGCTTGGCAATTCCAGTTCGTAGTTCTCAAGCCTGGCAAGCATACACTGTAATTGCAACGAACCAGAGATTTACACATGCATATTTCCAAAGGACCTACGATAGCCTGATCTCAAGGAGAGAAGCACCCTGTTTGTATTGCCTCGTCAGAACCTTGCGCGCTCCAGGGTGATGTCAAGGAACCGCTTGACTCAGGCAGAATAGAGAAAGATGTCGTCTCAACCGCCAGCTCGGAGCGAATGTTCGGAATTCTTACAACCAACGACAATGTGCAAGTGCTGCTAGGAACGTGTAAATCAAGTATTCGCAAAAACCCGCTCGAATCAGGTGGTGGTATAAAGAAGACTGACACTGGATGATAGGTCGCGATTGTCCGTATAAACAGGTTATTTTACACTCCTTTCCTGAGCCGTCTTGATAACTGGCGGCTGTAGCATGCAGCTGTTTGATCGACAGCAAGTACCTTGATGACTTGTTGTCTGTTGTCCCAGCTCTGTCATCCAATATAGTAAACAGGCTGTGCATATTCTCAGAGTCAATCCATCTCTGCAAACACAATCTCCCTTTCCATCAGTATCGATGTGTTATGTCTGTCTTGCTTCTCTTATTACGGCGTCGCTCTTAGCGAGAAAACCAAGCTCCTTCCTCGTCTACTTTCGTCCCAATCCAGAGGTTAAGCATCTCCATATGCCGGTCCCTTTGATATCATTCCCGAGAGCGGGAAAGAGCCCTGCATCTTCGTTCCCAAAGAGGCCACCCAGGACTTCCTGACTCCTTCTTTCGCTGAGATAGACGAAAAATTAGCCGACGTCTCAAACTCTCCTCCTCTGCCTCGCCTGCAGCCATGGCTTCTCCTCTTCATCCTGTTTTTCCCTTCTGCTCTTCACCAGGCAAAGAGATTGGGACAGGCTCACCGTTGGATTCAAAGACTCACGCAGTGATTCACGATACAGGCCCCAAGACCGCTCACTTGTTTCTTCTTGCTTCTTCTTGCTTCTTGTCTGCAGCTCCGTCGCTCACCACTCCATCGCCCATCATGTCCAAGCCAATAAAGGGCAATCCCGTCACGGATGCGCCAACGCTTCCGCCTCTGTCTGTTGGAGCCAACAACCATCCCGGTGCTCATCCAGACCCTACCAAGCCTCCGGCCCCGGTTCAAAGCGGCCATGTTGGTATTTTCTCAGTCCCAAGACCTCAAAGGCCTCTGGAAAGCCACCAGAACCACCAGATAGCTCGTCACAGGTTCCTCTCGCCCACTGAATGGGGAGTCATTGCTCATGGTATAGGCGGCATCCGAGACCGAGAGCAGCACCAGCCAATCCATCCAACCAGCTGGCTATGGCCGCCCAAGGGGATGCCTCGAGGCTTGTACAAAGACACTGTTACTCAGCGCACCAAATTCTTCTATCTGTATCACATGTCAAGTGGCATCCGATGGGTCTTGATGTTGCTGCAGCTCTTCATCGGCGCGACTTTGACGGCTTTGGGCTCCATGTCCTTCAAACAGGGCACTCCAATCACGATTCTCGGAGCTGCAAATACTGTCATCGCTGGTCTTCTCGCCTTCTTGCAAAACAGTGGACTGCCTGACCGATATCGCTATGACAAGGCTGAGTTCGAAGCACTGGAAGATCACATCAAAGAAATCCTCGACTCTGGCATTGCCCCCACTGATCAATCGAATGACCAAATTCTTGCAGAATGCTTCGACTTGTATCAAGACGCCAAGGCAACTGTGAGTGCAAACTTACCAGCAAACTACATGCCTCGAATCACTCAACAAGGAAGCCAAAGGCCCAGAGCCCAGGCCCAGCCAGGACCTCATCCGAACACGCCAAAGCAGCTTGCTCTGCCGTATGCTGGTGGAGATTCGACTCCCACTTCAACGATTGGAAAGTAAAGTCTAGAATGCTAATCAGCTCGATGCGGTCCACTTCAACCAAAGGACCCCTTCTGACTTCCCTCTAATCAAGATTGTTCGTCATCTAACGACTCCATCTTCCTGAGATGAATGACACGCTTTCTACCATGTACTGGCGATACCTATCCGACT
The DNA here is from genome assembly GCF_001481775.2 of Trichoderma gamsii. Classification (NCBI taxonomy): domain Eukaryota; kingdom Fungi; phylum Ascomycota; class Sordariomycetes; order Hypocreales; family Hypocreaceae; genus Trichoderma; species Trichoderma gamsii. Next base: position 743,187 of record NW_020171341.1, on the reverse strand, counting down.
CACAACATCACTACCGTTGTATTGATATTATGCTGTGGTTATTGTTACAAGAAGAGAAATTTGAACCTGTCCAGGGACCGACATGCAAGCAGGGGGCCGGTCCAGAGGTGGACAAACTAATGATGATGACGGTTTTACTGGGAATATTCCGCTTGGGACGCTAACCCTGTCATACTGGCACCACTCAGGTACACGACGATCACCAACAAGGAGCTTCCCTTTTTATTCTTCAGATAGCGCTGGGCAAGGGTTTTGTACTGTACCATAACATTAGTTAGCGGGGCGCTTTGGGCCGTTTGCTTTCTCCAACAGATAACGTTGTCAGACCCTAATTAATCGTCTTGTTTCGCATCCAAGATCCGCAGATAAATATATTGATTAGGCATGTCGTTTTTCTTGCCGCGTTCCACAGAATTTACATCCTACACTCGAGCGTCATCCTGCCTGTTTGGAAAGGGATCACCGACCGTTGAGACGCCCAATTGTGATTCAGAGAACAACCTGGACAGGGGCATGAGTGCCGATCATCTTCGTGGAAGCAAATTATATCCGCTTTTTAAAAGCGCCAGACCCTCTAACACGCACCACGCCGTTTGGCCGATCCCCCTCGGGACGTGCCGAGTCTTTCTTTTTCTTTTCTTCTTTTTTCTTCTGCTTCTTCTCCATGGCCGGCCAATCTTCCATTTTCACTTGATATCTTCTAATTTCACTTGTTCGGGCGTGCCATTGATGCTCCAGCTTCCCGGTTGAACGGAGCAACGCTACTTAATCTATATAGAACCCAACAATCTTGCCTGCAAAGGCAATGGCTAACGGCAGCCTCCAACTTTTTTCCTTCTTTTCTACACTTGTCTGTTGCTTTATTGTCTGGAGAAATCTGGACTTGTTTCGAGAGCCGGATTACGATATTCTTCCCATCAGCGCAGCCGATTCTCTAGGAGAAGGATTGTCGCCAGAAGAACAATACCTCGCACGGTTGAGCCGTGAATTCAAGCTGACAAATGAGACGGAATGGCTGTCATGGAGATTTCGGCATGTCAAAGATTCTGCTGAATGGACCACCGTGAATAGCGTGCACAACAACTTTGGTTCTCAAGATGCGAAAGTCGTATTCACTGAGACCCCCAATCCGCTGGATGTCAGAGTTACCCACAGGATGGAACTACCGGTTTTGGGAGATTTAAGTTCGAAATCTTACGACGCCTCTGATTTGGTGTTTGGAATAACGACGACATATGACAAGATTTTGGATCGAGAGGGAGCGTTGCTAAGAAGCTGGACTCGATGGCTTACAAATGGTCACAAGAAGAGCAACGGCGCGAGCCTCGTTCTTATGCTTGACCAAGCTGATAAGGACGAAGTGGAGGAGATTGAGGATCTTCTTCGAACGAATGGCGTCGAAGCTCAAGTATTCGCTTCAGGAGAGCCAATGTCTCTAACGAGCCGATATCACGAACTTGCCCACCTCCTCAAGTCTTTTGGAGCGATTCTCTCCAATAGTGGCGGCGCTATTAAGCGCTGGTATGCGCTTATTGAAGACGATATTTTCTTTCCAGATATTCGATATCTGCAGCATCGTCTAGCTTCGTACAAAACAGACGAAGAGGTCTATATTGGTCTACCAAGCGAGCAGGATGATTGGGAGCCGACGCGAAGAAATACGACTACGACGACGTATGGCGGTGGTGCCGTATTCCTCACTCATCCTGCGCTGAACACGCTTTCAAAGCTCTCGTGTTTCGATATGCCTGAGCTTAGGGATCGATTCCATGCGAAGCGATGGGATGTGCTTTTGAAAACCTGCTTCGCTTGGAATAGCGATGTTAGCATGAATGTCTTGCCTGGCTTTTATAGTCCGGATTTTGAAGTGACCAACCTGGATGTTGATGCTTATGAGACTGGTGTGCGGCCATTGGTTCTTCGTAATGCGCTGGATGGCCATGGAATGGACGTGAATGTGGCGCATTTGGTGACGAATGCGTGTGATGCCTGTTTCATGCAGCGTTATGTTTTTCACGACAACTGGGTTCTGACAGTCGGAGTGTCCATTAACGAGCATTTCGGTACGATACAACACAGCTCAAAGGATACCAAGGTGGTGGTTACAGACAGCATGGCAACGAACCAATCGTCGACACTGCATGAAGTTACTATCGACGATGCAGGGGTAGATAGGACAGAGCTGCTGTGGACGGGAAATAGAAGAGTGTGGAAGTTTGCAGACTCGGTTATGAGTGATGATGGGGCTGTGTGGCAGGCGTATGTTGATAAGGCTGTTGGCGAGCCTGGGCCTGATAATATCGATTCTGTGATTATACTGGTCTGGGAGAATATGGAGCGGTAGATTATGGTGATGTGGCGTTGGGTTTCTTGATTTCTCAATTATAGACGGCTATCTTTTCTCGCCCTTTCAGTTCTCTGTGTATTTTAGTTCTTGTTGATATACTCGTTCTTGTTCAGCTCTCTGGTATTTCACTGTCGATTCTCTATCCATACTAGTTTCTCTTTAGATTCTCCCAGGCTTCCTTCGGCAGTTCATAGTATACCTCCATCTTGTTCTCATCAAACTCCGCCTGTCTTGTAACCCCTTTGCCCTCCAATCCCAACTTCTCATCAATGAGCTGCAACATCGCGACATTCTCCGCCAAAGTCGTCATCGTCACCAAATCAAGCTGAGCTCCTCCCTCGCTAACCGGCTTGTAAGCCCAATTGATCGCCATCTTCATCGCCTCGAGGCCGTACCCAAGGCGTTTATACGCCGGGTCCAGCATGACGCCCGCATCGCCCACGCGGATCTCGCGTCCATCAAGGCATTTGCGGGTCTTGATTGCACCAAAGCCTCCTAGACCAATGATTCGCTCCTCATCGCTGCCGTCCTCCGCCTTGAGAACCAGCATCATGTTGACACGGCCTGGGCCCCCGAAGACTTTGCCTTGGGCGTTGAGCTTGGTGGGCTCGCTAGCTGATTCGAGCATGAGAGCAATGGAGGCCTCTGCGGCTTCAAGTGACATGTCCTGGCTGTGAGGGTCGCTTTTGTTTGATGGCGCGGAGAGAATGGCCACGAAGCGTTCGGCATCAGAGGCCTTGATGGTGCGGAGGAATAGGTTGGGGAATTTGTGAGAGGGGATCACGGTGTGGAGGTGAGATGTTTCGGTTGCCATGATGAATTGAGTCGATGAGGATTGATGTAAGCTTTGTTACATGTAGATAGAATAATTTATGTAGAGGAAAGTGGAAGTCTAACAGCCGAAACCGGAATTTCTTTATTCTTGAAAGAAGCAAGTCTCAGATTGATGTTTCTTCTAGGCATCGTGCCGGTAAGTTGCATTTATATAAGATTCATGGCCTCACCGAAAAGCAAACTCGCAAAGCAGACTAATGCAAAAACGAAACTACTATATGTAGCTATAGAACTTTTGATAAGACAAGCCGAAAAAGCTAGCCGCTATTTATGCTCCCTGCATGCGTGAGTCACAGTCAAAAAATCCTGACAATGGGGGTGACTAGCTGAAAACCCCCCAGCTTCCTTATTACTGAATTGGGGTATCTCTAGGACAATCGCATGGGCTGTAAGAGATAGCCTGGCTTTAATGATGATTATTGGATGCTTAGGACAGATCATAGCCTGGGTAGAGTGACGGATCTCACCGCTGGCTGTATTACAAGTATGACAAGTCTAATCCAAGAGAACAAGGGAAAAATCACATGGGGTAATTACACAGATCGGAAAGCTTCATAATAAGTGTATGTCTCATTACGCATACAGAAAAAATCAAAAGTCTTATGCCATGTCCCATTCCCAGCTAATGCTCATCATCCCAATCTTTGACATCTTTAATCAGGCGATAAAGGCACTGGACTTGCTCTTTTGCTCGCACTGCGTAGCGTCCTTCCACTGCTGCCGTCTGTCTCTGTGTCAAGAGTCACGCTGCTCTCTCTAGAGAGGCGTGAGGGCACATCGGGCGTTACAGACCTAGAGTCGCCGCCAGGTCTCTTGACTTTGGATATTGACCCTGCTGGCTTTCGGCGTTTCTCCGAGATGGGGCTTTGTTTGCGCGGAGTTTGACCGTCGCTATCAAAGATTTGAGGAGTCGGGCTTCTCGAAGAGCTCACTGACGAGCGGCGCACACTACTGCCCCTACGCTTGCGTTCAGCGCTCGCTATCCGGTGATGGACCATCTTCTGTGGCTCGCGGCGCACGCGAGGCTGTGGATTCTGGTGCCAGGGAAGCCACCACAGCCAGCCGTATTGCTCTTTTGCAACTTTCTTGGAGTGTTCCTTGACTTTCTGCCGCAACAATCGTCGACGTTCGTTCTCCCTCTCCCAGTACTCTGTACGATATAGCTCCCAGTTTTCGCGAAAGGTGGGCGAAAACGGCTTGGGTAATAGTAATAGCTTAACGTAGTCGCCGCCGGGTGCCAAATCTTCTTCATGTCCGCCAAACTCGTCGTCATCGGGGGGCAGAACCAATGTGGGGTGGTTATCACTCGTGAGTTGAAGCTCCTTCTCGACCTGGCGTAGCAGCTGCGGCTCGACGAGACGGTACGACGAACTGGCCGTATGTGAAAATAGGCCATAGGTAAGGAAGAAGCCAATAGTCGACAGTGCCTCGGCCCACCACGTCTGTCGAATGATGACGAGCTTGCAGTTGAAGCCACGCAGGCCTCGGTTGGATATGGCGAACCAGCGGCGCGGCCACCGAATGCCGCGCTCCCAGATGCCCGTGGCCCAGACAAGGGCGGCTGTGATGATTCCGCCCATGAAGCACACCTTTTGAGCGCCCTCAACCGCCCAGTATATCGATCCTCCAACGCCGCGGCCATCTTCTCGGGGGGCAAAGTACAGCTTATAAGCGAAGAATGCGACCCAGAGCGTCAGGATGGCGAGAAAGAAGGTGTGGTGGCGCTTGCGGGCTCGCAGCTCCAGGAACTGCGCGCGCAGCGAGGCCTCGAGGATGAGGAGATTCAGGTAGATCATGGACGGCGAGCTGGGCGTGTGATGCAGCGGATCGCCAGGCTTGCCTAGGCCCAGCATAGGCGGGAAGGGGCTCGTGCCGGCTTTGGCGTTTGCGCTGGCATTATCGCTGGCATCGTTGGTGTTGGCGGCGGCGGCTGTGGCTGTGGCCGTGGCCGTAGGAGCGCCCTTAACGATGGAGTCGAGATCGTCGGCCATGGTGTTGCGGGCAGCCGCCGGCAGAGGCTCGAGGCTCAGCAGGCTCGAGGAAGCGGCGGCGGGGAATCGTAGCAATGTTCGCGCCTGAGGATGAGAAGACTGGGTGGATGAAGCTGAGACGGAAGCGGGAGCTCAGCCTTGCCTAGAAGAGTTGCGTGGGACCGAGTACCTCTGTACTTGCGGGGCGAAGCAGCGTCTCGTCATCAACATAGAACTCTGATTGGCTGCCTTGCGTAATCCTACAAATGGAAGCCATCGCGGGCATTGCGTGTAAGTCGACATTGAACTCTTGATGGTTGTATATATAGACGTATTATTGGCTGTGCATGACAATGAAGACAATGAATTGTTGGCTACAAAGATTCACTCTCATTTCTGAGCATGAAATCGGTAGTGACATCATTGAGACCACAAGCAAGCAGTGTCTCGTATGCCGCATCATCGGCATCTGCCAGGGAGATTGTTGACTGGGGTCATCCCCGCCTTCGACCATTGTCTTTGGTAATTTTGATGGTTCATCTTCATCTTGTAGTGAAGAGCGCGTTATAGGGGGGAAACAAATGCTATTCCTTGGCCAAATCTTGATGTAAGAAGAGATATGGCGTGGGATAATTAGCGCCGCAATCGCAGGGGGGGGATCTAACATTCATACTAGAGAGGGATTGATAGCGTCCATTTAAATACCTATACACATAAATTTCATGCCTCTTACAATTTGAAACATCAAAAACAGTAAATTGCTTGTGATGATATATCGATGACTGTCTTTGCTCAATTTAAACTTTGACCTAAGCCAGATGATTCCGCTGTTGGCACTGTGGAACTCGCTTAATAAAGTGTGCATAATATTTTACTTGGACTTTATATGTGTTCAAATCTGGCCTTGATCACATGTCAATTGCATATGTGTTTCTGATTATTTTTTTGCTGTAGAAAGAGCTATATAGGTAGGTATGCTGGGCTGATAAAGTTCTAAATGCGTGAACTGTGACGTCGAGATGATCACTTCCGTATCCATTCCATTTCAAACGCTCGCAGGGATAGCTACAAACCCCAATCATGAACTCAGAATGTCGTCATCGCAGAACTCAAGACAGTTTGATGCGCATTGCAAACAGCTTATTGAGCTTAGCTCTCAATTGCCGTAATATAGATATTTCGACTTCTCGTGCTACTGAAATTCTCTTCGTCTTCTCATTCTTCAATCGCATTTTTAGTAACAACGGCACAAAACAATAGCAACACCACAATGGATTACAAAGCTGCATTGGTGAATGGAGTCGGACCAGAACCAAAGGACGATTCAGATGCGGTAACGAGCCATATCAGAAGCGTGCCAGTCACTGTCCAGCGGAAGCCATTCCTCCAGCCGGAAGACGACGTGAAGCTTTCACATACAGGTACAAGCTCCTGCGATGGCAAAGTGGAACGAATTAAAAGTATTCAAAAACTAACTGATTTGCGTGCATAGGAACACCCAGAGCCAATATAGCTGCGACATACGAGCACCCGGAAGGCACACAGGAAGGCAACTGGGCGAGGGAGCACCAAGACCAGACAGTATGCTTGGTTACTTGATCATCTTGACAGAGGCTGTACTGACTCTTGGTCCAGGTCTTGCAGCAACACTGTGATTATTTTGATCAGGTAGGCAAATGCAGCCTACCTTCTGTACCCAACGCCCTCTGCTTACACGTGTATAGGATAAAGACGGCATTATCTGGCCTTTGGATACATACAGAGGCTTCCGCGGACTGGGCTTCAATATCCTGCTCTGCTGGTTTGCCGTCTTTGTTATCCATTCCAGCTTTTCTTATCCGACAGTTCCCGGCCACCTCCCCGATCCCTTTTTCCGCATCTACCTCAAGAGCATTCACAAAGACAAGCATGGAAGCGATAGCGGCACATATGATAGTGAAGGGCGCTTCATTCCTCAGAAATTTGAGGACATGTTTTCCAAATACGCCGACGACCGGGACTACATTACTGTGAAGGATGTCTGGAATCTGCTCAAGGGTCAGAGAGTGGTATTCGACCCGTTTGGATGGACAGGAGCCGCTTTGGAGTGTAAGTCCTAGAACTATCCTAAGCAAACGATAATGCGCTATGCCATAGAGCTGACCGAATGTACACAGGGCTTGCAATTTACATCCTTCTCTGGCCTGAAGACGGTCGCATGATGAAGGAGGACATCCGGAAGATGTACGACGGAAGTCTGTTTTATGAGATTGCAAGGAAGAGGAAAACCGCGGGCAAATAAGTGCCATACTCGTCCAAGAAATCGAGAGTGAGAGAAGAGTGTAGGTGCCAGATATGACCGCATTTGGTTATTCTCCGCCAAAAGTTTGTCTATTAAATAGCAATTGTAGTCAAGGAGCAAATTGATTGATATCTCTGGCATACCTGTGACTTCTATCTACAAAATGAATGCAAAAACTCAAACGCGTATTTATACGCTATAGAGCGATATGGTACGTGTCGGCGTTGGATCTCATGCGAGTGGAGAATCCCGGCAGCAGCCGTGTCTCTTTTTTCAACGGGAGCGTATCTCGAATAGGCAGTACATGTATTTTGGCGGAGATTGTTGCACACAACTGCCAGCAGATTGATTTAGCGGTGGATCTTCCAACAAGGCAAAATTGAGTCAGCAGGGATCACATGCTAGAGACTGCTGCCCCAATGAGTTCTCTCTTGATTGCTTGCGGAGTTTCAGCTCTGCATAAAGAGTAGGCGTCCAAATCATGGAGTGAAGAGCATTTCCTTTGAATGAATGCAATTATAATAACATCAAGTTGCCAAACAGCAGCACTATCAAATAGTAATCCGAATTGTAACATCGTCGTCGCTTGCTTGGCTAGCACGGCAAAACTTGCCTCTTAATCTTTGATCCTTCAGCTGATTATTTATTCTTAGCGCAACGGTCTATTACGTGGCCAATCGCTGTATGCAGGGACCAACAGACTTCGTTGAGAAGCTCGGAATCCGGGGCAGATGTGATCGAATCGGTCATTCCGGACTATTGCCAGCAACACCCAGCAGGAGTAAAAGCAGCATCAACAACTCGCCATCAGATGCATTACGTACGTGGTGGCTGGAATACAGAGTAGTGATTGGTGGACAGACTGCGTGAATGGTTTGATTTTTATCCACTCGGGATTCGCATTCGCATTTGGAAACAAACATTGAGTACATGTACACGCGCCCATATTCATCAAATGTTCAATATTGATCTGAACCATGTACACGTGCAAGGCCCAGGAGACAAGAACCGTGGCCTTTGACAGGACCCAGCTGCAGTCACCCGCCACTGAAGGCCCGCCCAGCTCAACAAAAACAGCCCCTAATCATGGACCCCTAGCGCTAAGCAATAGGAACCTGGACATGTGCTCCGTGAATGACAGGAGGCAAATAGAAGATCGGTGTAAATCTCTCTGTCTACCATCTTCTTGTCAGATCAACAATTCAGCTTGATTCAATTCCAATCTTGTAATACACTCCAACGTCAAACAAGTCTCTTGCATCTCCTTTCTCCTTCATTTACATTGCATTGCGCACGCCACACTTCTGTCGTCACTTCTTACTCTCTCTTCTCACGTCTCGGAATCCGGATTGCCCAAACCCCGAGTCTAAGGCATCCTAAACTCCGTCGTCCTCCGCCAGCGCCAAATCCGGCCGCTTTGCGACACAAAGAGAGATAAGCCAGTTGCGTGGCCGCAAAGTCCACGACGTCTTGTCAGACGCGGGTGCCTGGGGCTGAGACTCGAGGCTTTGATGATATAAGAGCTGTGCGCCCCCAATAAAGTTTCTTCCCTCAGGCATGCTCAAAACCCAAACCGTCACTGCGATTCTGCACCGGTCGCGACTCAACCTCGCCCTCAACACCGCATCTACGCCACCTACAGCGTCTCCTGCTTATCCCGTGTCCAAAATGTCCACCACCGAGAATGCGATCCGCGTTCAACCGCCACCTGAGGCGACTGAGGAACTTCGCCAGGGGAAGCCTCAGCAGGTCAAGGGCGCATATTTTCCTCTAGGATACAAAGAGGCTGCCTACCAATGGGTATGTTTTGGCCTCTGATTCGTCTTCTTGGTTTACTGTTCTCTAATAAATGGAATTCTAGTGGTCAAGCGTTACGCCTTCCATGGCCGAGCGCAACGTGCTCAAGCACATTCCCTTTCTCAAAGAGGCCACCACCAGCATGGGCAGCCTCTCCACCACCGATCAGACCGACTCCTTCGGCGCCAGAATATGGAGGCGATCCATGGTCCAGCTCTCTGGCAAGAACCGCGCCCTCAACGAATTCTCTGTCGAGCGAGTTGGCGAGGACCCCGAAGAGACGCTCGTCATGGTCCACGGCTACGGCGCTGGCCTTGGCTTCTTCTACAAGAACTTTGAGCCCCTTTCCCGGATCCCCGGCTTGAAGCTGTATGCCCTCGACATGCTGGGCATGGGCAACTCGTCCAGGCCTCCGTTCAAGATCCACTCAAAGGATAAGGAGGGCAAGGTGATTGAAGCGGAAAACTTCTTCATCGATGCCCTGGAAGAGTGGCGCAAGGCGAGGAAGATTGAGCGCTTCACGCTGCTTGGCCACTCGCTGGGCGGCTACCTCGCCGTTTCGTACGCCCTCAAATATCCCGGCCACCTAAAGAAGCTCATCCTCGCCTCTCCCGTTGGAATACCAGAAGATCCATATGCCGTCAATTCCGCACTGCCCGAGCCCGGCGAGTCCACCATGCAGAACGAATTCACCGTAGACCAGCAGACCACAACCAAGAACGACGCTGCCGTCGCACCAAAGCGCCCGTATCCCAACTGGCTCGTCTGGCTCTGGGACGCCAATGTGTCGCCCTTCAGCATTGTTCGGTTGGCCGGTCCCCTCGGCCCACGATTCGTCTCTGGCTGGACCTCCAGACGGTTCAACCACCTCCCCGCCGAAGAGGCACAAACCCTTCATGACTACTCGTTCTCCATCTTCAAGCAAAAGGGCAGCGGCGAATACGCTTTGGCTTATATTCTCGCACCGGGAGCATTCGCCCGCCGCCCGGTCATCAACCGCATCCAAAACGTTGGCCGACAGCCGATCAAGGGACCTGACGGTGAAACAGTCGCCAAGGAGACTGGCATCCCCATTGTCTTCATGTACGGAGAAAACGACTGGATGGATGTTGCCGGCGGTCTTGCGTCCGAGGAGAAGCTGAAGCAGGTCAAGGCCAACATCATGCGAACCGGCACAGAGGAAGAGAAGAGCAACGAAAATGGCAGCTGCAAGGTCGTCATCGTCCCCAAGGCTGGCCACCATCTCTACCTTGACAACGCAGAGTTTTTCAACAATATTATGAGAAAGGAGATGGAAGACGTCAAAGAGGCAGAAAAGCGCAAGCAGGCAGCGGCATCATCATAGACATTTGCCTTGATAATTACTCCTTTGGCGTTTTCGAAACATTAGATTATTCGGCATGCATTATAGCGAGAAACTACTTATACGATACATGGCGTTGGAGATTGGAGGATCGGGTTAGGGTTAATGGGAAAGACATTCTGTATAGGAACAAAGGGCTACATAATACATGGCAAGCTATTGATTTATTTATTCGATGCTATTTCACGACATGGCACAGGGCTGCCTACATTTGTTTGATCACTTATATAGCACTTGTATAATGCATGAACAAAGTTGGTTTGTGAAAATAGTACAAAATTCAACATCAACAATTACATATAACAGCGCTTCATATTGCTAGTTCCGCAATCACTCTCAATACCCCATAAGCTCATAAGAAAACCATCCTCTTTAGTTGGCAGAAATCTCAACCTTGTTCTTGTCTGTGCCCTCAGTATTAGCACGCCGCATTTCTTCACCACCAAAGAAACTTCACTTACAAAACGCAACATGATCTCTCAGATCCACAGCTCCCTCCAACGGCTGCGGGTAATACCACGCCGCATTATCTAATTGTTGTCCTAATTGTTCACCATAAATAATCAGTACCCAACTCCACTACCAACTACATGTAAAGCTGTAAACTTACCACCAGCGTTAATGGTATAGTAGCTCGCATCCCCCTTCCACGGACAATAGCTATGCTGGCTCGTCCCCGTGAAATACTCGCCCTTGATGCTCTCGGGCGGGAAGTAAATGTTTCCCTCGGTCTCCCACCACGAGTTTGCTTCCGCGATGACAGTGCCGTTGACGCGGGCCGTGGCGAGACCGGATTTGGAAATTACTGATTTGCCCATTTTGGGACCGAGGAGTTTGCTGAGAAACGTAATCTTGGCGGTGCTTCGTTGAATGGTTTGGAGAGGTTTAGCACTCGATGAGTACACAATTAGCTGGTGAATGTATAGATGGGAGAGGTTGCTTGAATGAATTAACAGGATAGATGTATGCCAAGACGGAAATCCATTTGCTTTTATAACAGCACCGCTATTCACTCGCCAGCACGAAATAGAGGGGAAGCTATTCTCCAAATTCCAGATGAGACCTAGACGCCCCCCCCCCCTTGATTTCTAATAGCTCCTAGCCCGTAGCAGCTTCAATCGACGGCCGCATTGCTCGTCAGCTGCGGGGTTTCGAAGCTCAGTGCCGTCATCCCACGCCACGACCGAGAGCAAAGCCACTGTAGATTCCAAATCAGTAAGGCGTCCTAAGGGCTGATTTGCCATATCGCGAACAACAAACATGTTTCATACTTGATTGGACAAAAGATTATGCCTCGTTTGGAATACACAATCCGATTCACTTCACATTCTACATGTCTACAATCGGAAAATGGTCGTTAGAGGGTAAGACAATGTTCTTAATATTATTCAAAGGCCCCTGTAAACAAGCCCCAGTCGAAGACTTGTACTTGGGAATCTTTTTCTATCATTTGATATCAATCAAATCCTCCTCTATGGCCTATCATCCCTACATTTCCTCCTCAAGGGTATTCTAGTAGCCTCGTATTCAGTCTCGTAAACGCCATGAAGCAATTGCAATCAGCCCCCTCATCCATCATACACTCTCTCTCATAATAGTACAAAAACAAATAGTAATACGTCTTGAAACGCCACGCACGCTATAGCCATGATTTCATGACAAGATAAAATAAAACCATCCTCACAAATTAATCAAATCAACCTCTGAAAAGTCCGGCGGGTACCTTCCATACACCACACGCACTTTACTGTCCAGCGCCGTGCCCTCGTTACTGATCCACACATGCTCGCTGTACTCCTTCGTGCGGCGGACCTCATCATCACTAATGCCCAGGTCATCGCGAGGAATCCATACGACAGGTCGACGCGCTCGCAGTGCCGAATGGAGAAAAGCATGTCGCACCAGGAGATCTCTCTCGTCAGGGGTAAGATCCTCGATTTCGTCGTGGATGCCCCCGAATAGCGCTTCTCCAATGGCGCGCTGGGACTCGATGTCCTTGGTTCGCTGTTTTCGTCGGTACTCAGCCGCCTGAGAATTGTTCTCCATCATGGCGAGCTTCCTCAGTTGGTTACTGCCCCCTTTGGCCCAGGTGCCTACTTGCTTCCCGCCTCCCTTGGCCCAAGATCCCACTTTCTTCACGGGATTTGCACGGCCCTTTACTTTTCCCTTGCCTGGATGCTGGATGTTGCTCAATTCAATGTCATCACTACTGCTCTCCATCGAGGTAGAGGTCTTCTCTGGTCTCGCGTCGCCCTCGTCGCCTTCATTGTCCGATGCATCATCAAGCCCAAAGCGGCGGTCCTGAGCACGCTGGAAGGCTTCATCACGTAGTACTGCTTCATCTTCAAAGGTGATGGGCAGATATCGGAAAAGAGGCGAAAACGAAATGTTCAATAGAACTTGGTATAGAATGGTCAAAATCAGCACAACAATCATGACAATGCCGTGTGGTGTGCAAGTGTGACCGCCCTGATCGTCCACCACGATGAAGAACAATCCAGCCAGGCAAAGCTCCATGACATAAATGCCCGTAAACGTTTGGTTGATTGCCCGAGGGTACAGCACACCGCCAGTGTCGACTCCGAACCGAGTAACGTAGAGCATGGAATACCGCTGCGCGAACCAGAGGAGCCCAAACGTGATGACCGCAAAGATGGAAATGAGGGGCGCAACAACGCTGTAGATGATGGCGATGCAAGCAAAGTTGGTGTAGACGGGGAAGAACGTTCCCCAGTTGACATCGTTCAGCGACGTGTTTCGAGACCACTTGCTACGTGCGGTGCTGTCAAACAACCGAGCCAGGATAAACCACACAAACAGGCCTCCAATCTGCAACAGCGTACCGGAACTGGTGGACATGGCTTGAAGAATCATGTAAGAAAAGAAATAATTGGCAGCCTTTGGCAGATTCGTAGCAAGCAAATCCAGCACAGCCTTGACCGAATCGAGTTGCGTGATATTGTCGACCAGCTTGTCAATAGACGCAGCAAAGAAGGACGCAATGGAGACAATGAGGAAAACTTGGACGAAGAGAAAGGCAAAGTAAAAGATTTGCACAAACTCCGACTTTTGTGCTCCCGTCTTGGCGCCCTTGATCTCGCCGAGAACATTCAAGATGACGGGGACGAGGAACAGGAGCAGAGCAAGCACAGCAGCCGGAAGAACACCCGCAAGAGCCTTGGCTGCATTTTCAAGCGCCGAATTTTCCCTCAGGAAAGCTAGCCAAGAAGTCTGTTGAATCAGTTGGTCCAGCTGGCCCAAGGCGGCCGTCCAAGCAACGGGAATAGCCCACAAGATAATCATGGCCACGACGATGAGGGTAACAGCACCGGTGCGAAGCCATTCTTGCCACCACGAGAGAGCCATGTTGCTCCAGATAACATCGCGAGGAGAAATCTCGTTGACTCTCGGCGCCATGTGTCTGGGAATATGATGAATGATGCTCTGGCAAGCCATGTGAGCAGCCACTTGATGGTTAAATTGAATAAAAGCCGAGTTCATCAGGGGGAACCGTTCGGGATGTTGCTGATCTTCTTCGATTTCCATATTCAGTCGGGCCAGTTCTTTTCGGCACCAGTAAATGGTATCGACCTTTTTGTTAAACAATGGGAGGCCAGGCAGCCACGATACACCCCAGGGCGGTAGCCGATGAGTGGGACGATCCTTTTTCCGGAGGTATTTTGCCCACTCTGCCTGAGCTTCTTCCTCATCCTCTTTGTAATCTTCATTGAAATAGACGCTAGGGTAGTTGCCTTCCTCAATGGCCCCTTCGCTGGTAAAAGGGAGGACGCCTTTTATATTTTGCCATACCGTGCGTTTCTCGGATGCTTGCTTGCCAATGTAATCGGTTCCCTCGTTTTGCTGAGGAACCGGTGAGGCGTATCCACCAGCAGGCGTCTTCCAGAATTCCCAGAATTTCGGTTCTTCCATGTTATACATGTCGTCAATATTTTCGAGTTTGCGAACTGTATTTCCTTCCACCGTGGTCACGCCATCTTGGCGAATGGCCTTTGTTGAATTGGCTGAGGCCCCAGACCCTCCGCGCGAATGTGTGTGTGTTCGCTTAGCTTCAAAAGACTGAAATCCTCGAGTATCGTCATCGTCTGGAAGATTTTGTTTCCGTGCCAGAGTTATAAAGCCATTGTTTGTGCCGAAATCGTCCATTTGGTCACCAGCCTTGTTAAAGGCGCCCCGAATATTCTTGAGCACCGCAACGCTGCTACCATCGGATACATGAGACCTTCGGTCGTCATCAGAATCTGAAGAAGACTCCTCAGACTCCTCTCGGACGTTGTGCAACTTTTCGACTTTTTTCTTGTGCATGTCTTCTATCCGCGACTCTCGGACGCCCTCGGCGACTGTGTGTGGTACGTGATGGCGTTTTCCGTCACTGGTTCCTTCGCCACTGTTGGCCATTCGTTTGGCCTCGGCGTCTTCTTCGGCCTGACGACTCATCCTTTCTTTTTTGGACATTTTCTTGTTCTGCTTCTTTTCCTCGGACTTTCTCTTCTTAAGCTGCTTTTTCTTGGCAGTTCGAATCAGCTCAGTCTCAGCGTCCTCGAGTTGGGCGTGAATCTGGTTTCGAAGATTGACTTTATCCAAGAGACTTGTCAAGTCACGATTAATCCAGATATTTCGAATACCACCGGGAAAGACGTCAAATAAGCCGGAAAGCGCTTCCTCGCTAAGCCACTTGGGGGGGATTGAGTTGACCAGCACCGTTGTCGCGGAAGCTCTGAGCCGATGCTCTGCGCTGGTAAGATAGTCTTGGCGGACCTTAATGTACGCTCGCATCTCGAAGAAGAAGACGCTGCATACCCAGATGACGACAAGAATTGCCATCAGCAAGTGAGCAGCATAACGACTAGTCTCTGTTGCCTTGACATTTCCCCAAGCCAAGGTATCGAGACCTGTGGGCACGAAGCTGGGGTCGGTGCTGTTGGTGCTTGAATCCGGATCGGTGCTGTTGGTGTGAAAGTCGATATCATGTCCACGACCACCCACATAATTGACGGGAATCAAGATGGGCATTACAATGGCGCAGATGGGTATGAATATTATGAGCAGGGTCTTTAGGTAACGCAGGAAAAAGTAAGCATCCAGCCCGCATTTGTTAATGACTTCACGGTCGTTATACATGAACAAGGTCTTGATCATGACGAGGAAGTTGTTTGGCGGCGATTCGGTTCGCTCGCGCTCGGGGACGAGATACGTCTTGGGTTTGCTGCATGAGAAGCTGTCGTCAGTACTAGGATCGCGACAAGGGGATGTTGGAACAGCAGCAGCGTAATACTTACAAGATTCGGGCCAGCTTATTCCGCAAGAGCATGAAAAGTAACAGTTGGACAAAGAAGATGATGACGGAGACCAGGATGGCCGTCAAGAAGCTGACGATGCCAATGCCGGCGTTCTTCTGACCATTTCCCGCGCCTTGAGAATTGCCTTGAGAGTTGTCTCGCCGCGCCAGAGAGGCAGTGGCCGAGAGCAACATGGCGGACCATGTGCGGTCGCCACCTAAAGATATTGACTCCATGGCTAGAGGAGAGTGACGAAGCGCGCAGCCGCGAAACGTGGTGGCGCGACGTAAGGTATCGAAACTGTAAAAGAGGCGTAAAGTTATGCTCGCAAAGAAAGAGATGATCGTAAAATTAGTTTAAAGACTCGGTATGGATGTCGTCGTGAAGAACTCTGTAGGTGCGAGCGCTGCATTTGGTGATCGCCCCTCGGGGCTTCTAGGGAAGATGCGACCAAAGATGGAGAGAAGAGAAACAAACGCGGCGTGTTCAAATGTCAAAGAAGAGACGGAGCGCTAGCAGAAGAAGAGGAAGAAAGAGAGAAAGGAGGAGGCGGAGGCGGGCTTGGCTAACAATGGCGGCGTTTGGCGAGTGTCTCTCGTGGAAGCGATTGCACGATGGCCCAAGCCAAGTAAAGGCGGTGGAAGGGAAGCCGCACGCCCTTTTTTTTTCTTGGTGGAGAAGTATCAAGTGGTGATCGTCCCGTTTGGATCGAGGCAATCTTCTAAATCACCACCTTATCAGTGCCTCAACTACATGCAGGGTTATTTGCTACGATGCACTGATATTAACTGCTCCCCAGCTCTGCCCTGGAATCAAGTTCAGTTCCTGTTCTGGAGCCTCTGCGCCAAACGTCATCCGTCGTCCAATCGTGATGGAGAGACACAAACGCCGCCATTCAAACGAGAAACAAGGCGCCTTCAGCGTGTGGTGACATCAGAGGCGGCACCAAGGCCCTGCCACTAGCAGCGGGTGTGGCATGGATCATCGCGGGTACAGGCGCCCAGCCCCAAGCCTCAGTGAGCACCTTACTCGCCCAGCGGCTTTTTCATTGGCGCTGGCAGGCCTGTATCGTGCTTCACCTGCTGCGCCCCGCACCCCCTTCAGTGGCTCCAGGGCTTTGGTACTGGTTTTCCAGTGTTGGCGGCTGCCCGCATGAGGGCACGACAGGCGCTCGGCTCTCGTTGGCTGTTTGGCCTCTGGACAGCCTGTTTTGGCGGCAAAAGGCCTGCTTGTACGCGTAGCTGCCAACCATTCAAGTGACACCGCATCCAAGACAGCATGCACACTTTTAGTTAGGCGATGACAGATGCATTCACTCAACAAAAAGAAAGGCCAACATTGCAAGAAAATCAGCACATGGGGTGCCAAAAAGGGGGCCAGTAAACAAACGGCGGTATGAGTTTCAACAGGTGCAACGGCAGCGACAAGTGGACTCCGACGTGTCCAATGGAGCAGGTTAAATGTGCTTGTATTCCGGGGTAGCACCAACTTTGGCAGCTGCTTCACTGACTCTTCGTTGACGTATTTGGCGTTGTTCGCGGTGCACTAGAGCCCCCGCAAGCACTGACGCATTGAGGTCAACTTGATGCATTGGTGTACCACCATATCATCAATTAATCACGCATAACGACCAAGGTGGGAATTGCTTGCTCTCAACATTGGCAAATCTGTACCGCCAATCGATAGGTCATCTTAGATCTTTCAAGAATCCTGGAGTCGATCTATATGCATACCTGTTTGCAGATATGATCCTTGCGACATCCTCCACAGTGAAACGCCAGAGGCAGCCCACATCTCGTGTCAATATCAACGTCCTCTGCTGTGAGGAATGCTTGACTCATGCTATATTGGAGTTGGCTGTTACCTCTATGTGGACGACGAATTAGGCCTAATATATTATTACGCGTTGAGCGACGGGCGTTGTAGTTCACTCGCAGGAGCCCCTTGTCCATATTGAAGCAATACTGAGCCTTTGTTGCTACTAGTATGCTGGCCTTAGGAACGGTCTCATATGCAAAAACAGGTTTTGCGTGTAGTTTAGCCCATTGTGCTCAAGATTATCGCAGCTATCCCGAATACGTGTAGTCACTCCTGATCATTTAGATGTGACTGTCAATAGCCGGATTGCAACTTCGTAATTCGAAATTTTCATATTTTCATGCTTTCATACTTTCATACTACGAATCTTCATTTTCTACTACGAATCCTTACCAAAATATACATCGCCTTCCTATATGAGAACCTGCGAGAAAAAGATGAAGCTGATTTTGTTTTCGCACATTCGTTAAATAAAATACAATTCTTGTTTGTAGTAATTTATAGTTGCTACGGATTTATAACCAATGACGTGTATATTGCAACTTGGCTACTGTCAAATAACACGCCTGCCCACCAACTACCCTGACAGCAAAACCTGTTGGTGTATGCAAATGCCAGAGAATGAGGTTGTCATTTAGAATTTACAACAGTTAGACTTTTGTTCGTTTAGTCTATCTGTGCTGGTAACACGTCGGATATCATTTGCATGCCTAGGGTAGCGGGAGCCAAACTTTCTTTACCTAAAATGCTATACTAACCTTAGCCTCGTCGATCATGGTCGACAGCCACGGCCTCTCTTCTATTCACTATAGATGGGATAGCAACACGCTACCTCAAACATTACGAAATACGTGTAAGCACATGCAGCACTACTTCCACGATGTATTTTCTTGCATATCAGTTAGACTTCACCTCATTACAAAAGTTTAGTCCTTTATATGCACCAACACCGAGTACTCAAACTAAATATAGCGAAGACTGTCCTGATCTGCTCATGCCTCATGAAACTACATAAGCATATTTCCAGGAAATCGCTAACATTCGCATCCCTCAACCGCTCGAGGTTGGATATATAGCTCAGGAAGAGTAAGAGTCAAATTGACAAATTCATTAGGATATAGGAAGCGCAGTCCTATTCGCCCGGTATGATTAAATGGGGGAAATGTGAGGGAAAACACGAAACCAGACTTCGTACATGCGCCAAACGCCAGAGCAACCATTCCTGTCCGTCGTGGCCAGCTATTTCTAAGGCTCCATATGCCTATTCTGTTCAACTCCGAGCCTGAAAGACTAGATCCCCGCCCATTATTTGTTCCAAACGTCCCTGCTGTGAATATTAATTGATGTACATGTGAACTGGATGGACGACATATTTGGGCAGAATAAAGAAAGGCAAAGCGAAATGGATGGTACCGGTAGCCTTACGTTAAACATTTCTCTCTCAAAAAGATCAACACAATAAGCAATCCAGACAGCAGCAGCAAGCCGTGCCAATTGCCAGTCCCTCCAAGAAACCAGTACTTCCATTATTGGGGGGCCGACTTGAAACATATCCACCTGGCCGCTGCCATTGATATCCTTGATTATATTGGCCTTGAGGGTATTGGCCTTGGGGGTATTGGCCTTGGGGGTATTGGCCTTGAGGATACTGTCCTTGGCCTGGATATTGGTTTCCGCCGTAGTATTGACCTTGGCCTGGAAAAGGGCTTTGCTGCTGGTTATAATAGCTCATCTGCAGACCGGGCTGGTAATATGCCTGCTGGCCTTGAGGGCTCTGAACGCCCTGCTGATAATAGTTTGGCTGGTTCTGGTCATAGCCAAAATAGCCCCCATCTCTTCCGTACGCTGGCTGGGGCGGTTGAGGTGGTGAGGATGTCTCTCCGTAAGCCGGAGGTTGATCGCCTCTGTTGGTGTTCTTGGGAGCCGGAGCCATGGTCTACTGTCTAGACGCTATCGCGTATCACCGAAATACAGCTGAGAGAGGTCAAAACGAATGAACTGGTAGGAATAGTTCAAAACAGCAGCCAAGAGAAGAACAACGGAGAGAGAACGGGCGGCGTTATAAGACAGTCCGGGCATCGCGGCCATCGCATGACCCAAGCCCTTGTGGATTTGGCCGCGTCGGCTTCGCGGCAAACTTTATACTCTTTCTCATTGCGGCTTGAGCATTACGCAACGCAGGTCATACCAGCGCCACACTCGGTTGCGACAGACCATGGGGCGTTCGGCGACGACGGAGAGCTCATTGAGTCTTGGTTCTCGCCTCTTCTAAGAAGCGCCACATTTCGCATTCTCGGGGCCGGATATAAAGAGGCTTGCGACCTACCCGGAAGCTCTCAAAGTTAAGAAAGCAATCACGTGACTGCTGTTCCCAGCCACATGTGGCTTCGCCACCAGAAATTGCAAACCGCACCAAAAGTTAAGAAATTCGCTGGATTGTTTCGACGAAGAAACCCCACGCTCAAAATCAGCCCCTTGTAGAGTTGCTCCAGCCGACGCGGCACACGTCGACGACACAGCAAGGCTGAGATTCTGGAATCAACCGAATAATCGATTCACAGCACAGGCAGTCAACATGGCTACCGCAACCGCAGCGCCGCCCAAGGCCAAGTGAGTGGCCACGATTTTTGTCAGCTTCAACCTCGCAGCTCGCTAACCCCACCACCTTGCGAAAAAATAGGCATGACTGGGCCGACGACGACGACATCGAGGAGACCTCCTCCGAACTCCCTCCTCCTCAGACCATCTCTAACAAAGACGGCACCAAGACCATCATCACCTACCGATACAACGACCAGGGCCAGAAAGTCAAGACGACTCGCCGCATCCGCTACATCACCCAAACCGAGACAGTCAACCCCCGTGTCGCACACCGGAAAACGTGGCCCAAGTTCGGCCTGAGCGCCAAGGACCCCCCGGGCCCTGCCCCCGATACTACCTCCGTCGGCGAGAACATCATCTTCCGACCCAGCGTCTCCTGGCGTAAGGATGCCAAGGAGGAGAGCACCGACCAGAGCGCCCAGGCCATGAAGGCCCAGCTCAAGGACAAGCAGGTCAAGTGCCGTATCTGCAACGGCGGACATTTTACAGCCAGGTGTCCCTACAAGGACACGATGGCGCCTGTTGGCGAGACGAGCGGCGGCGATGCTCCCCCCGTGGACGACGTGGCAGCTGCTGCTGGTGCTGCCGGTGCTGGAAAGAAGGGCTCATACGTCCCCCCTGCTCTGCGTGGCGACCGTGGAGGAGCTGGCGAGCGCATGGGCGGATCAAAATTCGGCGAGAGGGACGACTTTGCGACACTGCGTGTCACCAACGTACGTTATCACCTCAATTTTTGGATTCAATCATGTACAATTATGCTAACAGTATTTTTTTTTTGCACAGGTCTCCGAGATGGCGGAAGAGTCAGAACTGCGCGATATGTTCGAGCGCTTCGGTCGTGTCACCAGAGTCTTCCTTGCCAAGGACCGGGAAACCGGCATGGCCAAGGGCTTTGCTTTCATCAGCTTCGCAGACCACAGCGATGCTGTTACAGCATGCAACAAGATGGACGGATTCGGTTTCAAGCATCTCATTCTCAGGGTCGAGTTTGCCAAGAAGGCTCAGTAAGGGAAAAATTGCAAAGGGGTATTGTTTTCTCATGTTGGGGGACGGTTAGGGAGATATGGTAATGCATTTGTTGTGACTATTTTGCTGAATAGCTGAAATTGTGTCCTCCTTGGCAGCTACTGAAAGTGTTGACGAATGCGGATCTGTGACTGATTTGGGTTGAGTTGAGTTGTATTGAACGACATTGTATATGCAGGCATCGAGGGCACTTGAGTAGCTCGGCGGTTCTTAACCAGGTTGCAAATTAGTGTTGTTTATAAGGAGATTGTAAGAACAGGTGATGAACTTGCATGCGTCCACCAGGTGCGGGGGGAATTACGGAACGACCAAGCGGCGTTTGAATGGCAGGTATCTACAAGGCTCCTTTCAACAGATAAGATAATAGTGATTATGCATACATACCAATTGATAGCTTACATACACCTACTAATCCAGCACCTATCGCTCTCCGCCTTGTGGAAACCAGGAAACCACCTTTTCCTAGCATCTCGCTTGTGTGAACAAAGCCCTCTGGAGTACGGAGTAGTGGGGCCTCCATCTTGTTGGGCAGAATGTGGGGGTCCACAAGCCAATCGATTCGACGCAGCGCAGGCCAGGATTGGCTTTCACATGTCTGTCGTCTCGTCCCAAGTTTTTTCTTAGCAGCATTCGTCATTGTGGGCTAGGCTCTATCCTGGCTGCTACGGAGCACTCATACCGCAAAATCACATTGTTGGTCACATTCCTCACGCGACCGGACAGTGCACCGGTATACATACATATATGAGACGTCTAATTTTAAGCTTCAAATTTTGGCCACAGCAAAGTTCCATAGGAAAACGTACTGCCGTCTTGCAAGCAGGTTCAGAAGCCAATGGTTTTTCGCGACTTGTGTTTAACACTCGACTTCAATTCGAATTACCATGTGCCTCCTCTAGCCGATAGTAACGTTTTCGTTAGGGGCTGCTGCCAACTGCTCTAGTGGGCTCCCCGCTATTTGCTTCAACTGCCTGCGGTCTTTAGTGCTAAGGCTGTCTCCCCACACCTGGCCTGGCATGTGTTCGGTAGCTACGGCGCCCCTTCCCAGAGCAGGTCACGGGTCACAAGACATTCTGGAGTTATCAGTCTTCTCGCGTTTTCCGCCAGTTTCCTTCCATCAATTCTCAGCAATAAGGAAAACGGCATTCAACAAGGCCGTTTTGCTGGTTCTTATCGACAGGCGTCAACCGCGTGTCGTATCACTTCGATCGCAGAAGATCCGAGAAACTTCTCCAGACGTGCGATATTAAGAGGGCCTCCAATTGAACACCTCTCGCGCTCGATATTAGCCCGAAGATCAGCTCGCTTCTAGACTGCGCATTGGTGGCTCCGCCCTGCAATCAAAAGAGCCAGAAAGGACCCTGCAGCCGCTTCTCAACAAACTGTCCTGCCGCCCGTGATTGGACGTCTCGGCTGCGTGCAGAAAGGCTCAGTTAAATACCTAGCCCGCAAACTCGCAGTTCTTCTCGCTCTTCTGTCCTTTCGTATTTCTTTTCGCTTCTCTGTCTTTCAACCTCTTGTCAATTGGGCCCACTCGGACGATCTTCAACATCGTTCACAATGAGCACGGCCGCTGACATCTCAGCCGGAGGAGCTGAGCTGCGGCACCGGCAAGTCCAAGAGGCTTTGCTGAACGAGAGCGAAGGTGTTAGCCCTGGCTCTACAAAGCCAATGGAGCCGCTGGCGGCTGATCAGGCTGTTCCAGAAGGTGGCATTAACAAAACAAAGAAGACATTTGGTCGTACACCAGATGGGACAGGTGAGTGATGTAGCATCAAACCCAATCTAACCGTCACAGCCGGATTTTGAGCTGATCAGTGCTTTTTAACTGGGATAGTATTCGTTGTGCCAACCACGCATGACATGGTTTCACAGCTTCTTGACCCGCGACAGCCCAAGAACCTTTCAGATGTTGTCGTATTGGCTATCCTAGGATTGCATATTCTGGCGGCGTACTTCCTTCCGACTGGCTACAAACGCCCCGTATTTGCAGCTCTTTTCCTATTCTGGAGAGCCTGCTACAACGTTGGAATTGGCATCCTGCTACACATACAATCTCATCACCGGCGCCTCATTACCTGGGCTCAGCGATGGAAGCTGTTCGAGCATCCCAGCACCGGCAACAATCCTCGTCCATGGCTGTACAAATTGCTCAAGCGAGAGCTTGAAGCCAAGATTCCCGAAGACTATGAGTTCGAGAAAGCTCCCATCGAGTACAACACCTGGCTCGTCTTCCGAAGAGTTGTCGATCTCATCTTGATGTGTGACTTTGTGTCTTATTGTCTGTTTGCCATTGTTTGTGGCCACTCTCCGAAGGGCGAGAACATGCTGATTGGAGTTGCACGATGGCTTCTCGGTATTACACTTGTCGGATTTAACCTCTGGGTTAAGCTCGATGCCCATCGCGTTGTCAAAGATTTTGCCTGGTACTGGGGAGATTTCTTCTACCTCATCGATCAAGATCTCACATTCGACGGCGTCTTTGAGATGGCTCCTCACCCCATGTACTCAATCGGCTACGCTGGCTACTACGGGATCTCGATGATGGCCGCCAGCTATGAGGTGCTCTTCATCTCTATCCTCGCCCATCTCGCCCAGTTCGCGTTCCTCGTAACTGTGGAAAATCCCCACATTGACAAGATCTACAACCCTCCTGCTCCAAGGGAAAAGAATGTGAATAGGAGCCCAGCCGATTCTACCGTGACCTTTGATCTCCCGGGGGATAATGATTTCACGCGATCTGCTTCCATCTCTCAAAAGGACATGCCGGTGGACGTGCACAATCTGGTTGGCCTTAACAATATGGATCTATTCCGGGTGCCTGACTTTGTTGTCGTCATTCTCCCGATATACGTCGCAATCCTCACTTTCACGACTCCCAGCACTGCTATGTGGAAAGCCTTCTTCGTCGCTCATGCACTGGCATGGCGGTTATGGTATCACGCCGGTCTGGGCTTCGTGTTGGATCGCCAATCGAAATCCAAGATGTGGACCCGTCACTTTCTTAAGTATGGTGAGAGTGCCGGCGAGGCCTGGCGCCAGTGGAAAGCCATGTATCACATTAGCATGATCATGTGCAACACCGCCTTCGTTGCTGCGTGCTGGAAGATGTACAACACACCTGAGGACTGGGGCTACGGTTTGGCCCTTTTCAAGCATGTTCTTGGAGCCGGATTGATTGCTTTGCAGCTGTGGACAGCTTTCAGCGTCTACGATTCACTGGGTGAATTTGGTTGGTTCTGCGGCGACTTCTTCTTTGACCACGAGGCCAAGCTTACATATACATCCATCTATCGATTCCTGAACAACCCGGAGAGAGTGTTTGGCACCGCTGGCATCTGGGGTGCTGCTCTCATTACATGGAGTCGAGCCATCTTCATCATTGCCCTGGTCACACAGATCCTAAATGTCGCGGTCATTGCGCTCGTCGAGCGACCTCATATGCAGAAGATTTATGGAAGAAGCATGCGACAAGAGGCAGGCCTTACGAAATTCATCAAGCGATCATTGCCCCCTCCAGTCAAGGTATGGCAGGAAAGTGTCGATAAGGTCCTTGATGATACTTCACATTTCGTCGAAGACTTTTTGGACAGTGCCCGCCCCAAGTTTGCTTCTGGTGTCAAGACCATCGTCCGAGATACGTCCGCTCTCTTCAATGTAGCACCTGCTCGCCTCACAATCACCCGAATCGCTTCCGACATGGCAGGCCTGGATCCCAAACATTATTCCCTTGCCATTGAGGGAACGCAGCCTCATCTGTCGACTATTGACGAGCGTGCAACCGGCAAAGAGAGCTTTTCAGGACGGTTCCCCAAGCCAGTCAAGACCAAGACCTATGAATACGGTGCCCCTCTGCGAGTCAAGTGGCGAGCTCCCGCAAACCACAGCAAAGAAGACTGGATTGGCCTGTACATGGTGACGGACAATCGCTCACGAGAGACGACTGAGGTTTCATCTTTGGGCAGATGGAGTCCCACCTGCACTGGCGCCTACGACGCTTCCATGGCAAACAATAGTATCCTTGTTAAAGAGCATACTGTGGCTAAAAATGATCCCTCCGATCCTGATATGATGGAAGGCGAAGTTGTGTTCCAGGGCGATAAGCTATGGTGGACGCAGGGTGTCTTTGAATTTAGATACCACCACGATGGACGCCACACAGTCATGAGCATCTCAGAGCCCTTTGAAATCCGCATCAGCAAGTTTGCCGAAGAAGATGTCGAAGTTGACGTTGGCACCAAGGCCATGTACGCCAAAGCTATCGAGTCGTCTCTCCTGCCAATTATTCAAAACTGCCTGGACCGCGATGATGACATTGCACCAAGTACTGTGGATGAGAGCTTTGGCAGCCATGTAGAGCGAGACGGTAAATATGCCAAGAGAATCGTCTACGCTATCCGAGAAATGTTTGGCGTTGAATTTGCGCCGGCCGTCGTTCTGGCAGACCGAAACGTGAGGAAGCTAGCATGGAGAATATGCAATGCCAAGGAAGTACTGGTAAGTCACTTTACGCGTCCCATTTCATTTATTCTTTGCCCAGTCGAATCTGGAGTCTAACCGATACTTTGTATAGGCACCATACAGCATGTCACACTCAAAGGGCGCAACAACACCAGCCAACCAAGAAGCTGCCGAGAAAATTTGATGACTATCTTGGATGTACGAGTACTTTGTTTGAACGGATATAGAGAACGAGTGATGAAATGGATAGAAACAATGATACCAAAGGGAGGCGTCAGGATATGAGAAAAGATGGTAGACATAGCATAAATACAAAAAATCAAATATCATGGAACACTGGAGTGCATGGATGAAAATGTAAATGGGCTATGCCGGCGACGCACGCCGCCAGGCTGTTGACTGTCTCGACAGTGATGGCTGGTGTAGATTGGTGGGAAATACCATTCGACAACCATTGATTGATAGGATGTCTCTTCCAGCGTAACTGTTGCTCCCCCACAGAATTGTGCCTTGCATAAGAGGACGGTTATTCGGATACCTCTCGCCGAGATGCTGAGTCCAGGAGATGGCTTGGTGGGGGTCAGTGGACGGATGAGCTGTCTTTGGTGGCGATCTGCAGCTGGAAGCCAGTGAGTGCGGAGGACGATTTGATGTCAAATATAAACACGTAAGACACGGTATTTGGTATTTCAATTGTTAACTGCTTGGGTTGTAGAATAATGTTGAGCAGTTAATATAATGCTGATTCATCTTGACAGAACTCACTTGATATGAGAACCAAAACGCGGTCTCAGATAGAGTATCGCGGACTTGATCCTACACGAGATCCCCGGAGTAGGCGGCGAATCCGATTAGCGCTAGAGATGCAATGCATGGAGCTGAGGTTACAGGGCCGAATAGCTGATGGCGGGACCGGCGGTGACGGATGAGTGGGAGCTTTGGAGATGGGAGTGCTTCGTTTGTTGCAAAGAGTTGACAAAGTGTATTTGTTCGACTTCTGTTCTTAGAGAACTCAAAGTCGTAAATAAGACGCATAACTAGCAGTCTCTAATAGATGTCTATGATTTTTTTTTAAATGTAGTAGTAGATCGACTTGAGACAACGGGTGGAGTTGCCAAGGTGTTTTTCAATATCGACGCTAGCGCAAACCGCTGGCTGAACAACCGTAAGTTAGCACACCTCAATTGGTCACGTAACATGCCTGTGCCGCAACATAAAGCCTTGAGAATACAGACAGATACACACCCGTAATAATGCTGGTTTAAGTAGGACAAAATGAGACAAATGATAGCGAACCTGAACAAAAGAAAAAGGTTTACAACCCCCAAATAGCTTCCCCCCACCTTGTCAGCGGCTTCATCCAGACCAGAGGCTGATTCTTCCTCCTTCCCAGTTTGGCAGGCGATGTCACTGTAACGATTGATGCTTATTCGTCATCAACCCCTTGATGAGAATACGTCAAAGGGCCGTGGAGCTCACTTTTTTCATCCATGTTACTTTGTTTTCCTGTGAGTAAGTCTTTCTTTTGGCGCTATTTAATCCATTGTCGTACTTTGACGCGGTGGAACACCTTTCTAGGATCTGCATTGTAAGCTGATCGTCTGGGAGATTTGCGGGGGGAAAGCTCAATGCCGATCCTATATAAGGCTGTAACCGTGTCTCAGCCTATTCCTTTTATCCTTCTCTCCCTTTTCTCAGTATAAATACGAGTAGGCAGTCTATTCTCCCTAATTTTTCTTTTCTTTTCTTCATCAATTGAGTCCCTAATACAATGCCTGCTCGTCGTAATCTCCAAAAGAGCCTGGTCTCGACCTTGCTCTGCGCTGGCAACCTTGCCTCTGCCGGCCTGGTCTATGTCTCTTCCTACTCTCAGACGGTCACAACTCTCAACTACACCCATGGCCAGAACACGGGCATCCAGAAGCTGAGCCCCGTCTCGGTGTCCCAGAGCTGCTCTGA
Organism: Trichoderma gamsii; assembly: GCF_001481775.2. Lineage (NCBI taxonomy): Eukaryota > Fungi > Ascomycota > Sordariomycetes > Hypocreales > Hypocreaceae > Trichoderma > Trichoderma gamsii. The sequence continues at coordinate 715,433 of NW_020171341.1, read as the reverse complement.
CAACCCTTCGTGGCTGACTCTGGACTACACCGACGCCGTTCTGTACTGCATCGACGAGGGCTTGAACACGCCCGGTGGTGCGCTGACGACCTTCAAGACTGCTTCTGATGGCAGTCTGCAGAAGCTCGGCCAGATCAGCACGCCCAATGGCCCTGTCAGCGGCGTTGTGTTTGGCAACAACCGCCATGGTCTGGCCGTGGCCCACTAGTAAGTTACGCTCTGGGTGTATAATTGAGAAAAAGAAATATTCGCTAACAGTTGTCTTTTCTTCGAAACAGCGGTGGCTCAGCCTTTACGACATGGGACGTTTCCGATCCCACCAACTTGAAGCTGGTCCAGACCATCAACTTCAAATTGACCGGCCCTCCCACCGACCCCGACCGCCAGGACGCGCCTCACCCTCACGAGGCGGTTCTCGACCCCACGGGCAAGTTCCTGCTCGTCCCCGATCTGGGCATGGATCTCATCCACCTGTACTCGTTCGACCCGAAGAGCTTGAAGCTGACGAGCATCACGCCCGTCAGTGTCAAGGCTGGCTCTGGTCCTCGCCACCTTGCCTTTGTCGTCAAGGGCAGCAAGACTTTTGCCTACCTCGTTACTGAGCTGGGCAACACCATCATTGGATACGAAGTCACTTATCCCAAGGGCAAGATCCAGTTGACGGAGTTTTTCAGCATTCCTTCACACGGCGCTGGCCCGGCTGAGCCCAGCAGCTACGCCGTGTCTGAGGTTGTCCTTTCTGTAAGTCAAAGACCTCTTCTCTTCTCCACTATATATACCCCAAAGAAGATTATCCCGACTAACATGTTTAGCCCGACACAAACTTCCTCATCGTCTCCTCCCGCGCCGAAAACAGCTCCACCATCCCCGACTTCGACAACCCTTCAAAGACCATCCCCTCCGACCCGCTCATCAACTTCAAGATCGACCCCACCACCGGCGAGCTCGAGCTCCTCCAGGTCGTCCCCGCCGGCGGCCAGTTCCCGCGCCAGTTCTCCATCAACCAGGAGGGCAACCTGCTCGCCGTGGGTCTGCAGGACGACGGCCGAGTCGTCTTTGTCGACCGCGACCCGGCGACTGGTCTGCTGGGCGGCTTTGTGGCGTATGCTGATATTGCGGGCCAGATTACCTCTGCGGTGTTTGACCAGGCCGATATTAAGCCATAGAGCGATTGTTTGTTTGCTTCATTGTGTATGACGCGATGTGATATGAAGTGATGGGATTGTATATAGTTGGTATAAGATAAGCATCACAATTCAATTTGTATATATGTGGTTGACGACGAAATATATAATTTTTATCTCATATGCTATCTAAGTTACGGTGATTAGTTCTTAACATTCACAATGCTATGCGGAAAGACATTTCTTTACATTCAACGCATCGTCTTCCAGTGGGTTATTTCGGCATCCATCTGAATATCCGGAGTTGCGAAGATCAATTTCATCAATACCTCTAAAAGCGTCTTGAGCCTCGCTAAAAGGCAGCCATGGTACCAATGAGTATGCGGAACTGCGCTGTTTGGGGATGCACAGGCGCATCTACATCTGTCGTGCAACTACGCACAATCTTGAATCAACAGGCACAAACAAAGGCATGCATAGATGGTGTAGAGCGTCATATATAACGATGAGGTCTTACCGGCGGCTAAAGAGAGTCTGTAACGCAGCCCAGCCCACTAATTCAATATTGTGATGCTACCAATATAACTATCGAAACTATAGTCGTAACCCATATTATGGTGGTTTATCTGGATAAATGGCCAGAGGCACCACATGTATGCCGTAAGAGGCTTAGAATTCGGCTTGTGCTCTGGGCTGAGAAGAGTGTCTGGTGGCGCCTGGGAGGCTTTTACCGTATCTGGTAATGCCATACTTCCAATGCCACCCACCTCTTGTGTACAGCAGTTTAGGTGAAGCCTCATTAGCTCAAGAGAAACTACGTCGAGTATACCCAAAACAAGAGGAATTCGCCATTAGCATTTCTCATTTCCAAAGACAAAGTCCCTACCTGAAACCCCGTACCGTGGCTTCGGAACCGAGCCCAGCAGCAGGCCGCAGAAAGCGAAAAGTAGGTACAGACCTTTGGAGGCGCCCGGTGGAGGCAGCGGGCCGGCGAGGCGACGCCGCAAGGGTCCGAGCCGCACTCAACTAGCTCGAGGCTTGACGCCGGGTGATTCGACGGCTCAGGTCTCCACGTGAGGGCCTCGAGTGGTGTGTCCCATGAGGAGGCGATGCATTGGAGGGAGGAGTCAGAAGCTGCCTGAGGGACCAAGTTTTGTAGTGCGGACATGGGTTGAGAGAGTCAGGTCATGCTGCCAGCACTGGATGCATGGGTCTAAGAGAAGAGGTCACGAGTCATCTGGCGGGCGGATGATTCGAAGACGAGAGAAGAGAGAGATGCAGACGAGAGGTGATATGCCTTCTGCAGAAGCGTTACTCCATAGTGCCATACATTGAATGTGCCTTCAGCAAGCAGCAGCACCGCCAGTGGTGATTGAGACCTCCAGCATGTGTTCATGCATCCTATTTGTTCATGCAAGGTGATGTGTGCGTTTTATCGCATTGCCTGCATACGACTGTGGTGGTGTTGATGCTGCTGTGCGAGTCCAGAAGGCAATGAATGGATGAATGAGGCAATCAAGCGCTTTAACTGGTGGCAGCACTTCAATGGTAGCAATATGCCCCAATATACCGGGATAATGTGTGATAGGGATGGCACTTGCACCTTTGGTAGCGCCCAGTCGCACCTGCCTCCCGCTCTGCCTCTGTCCTGGGCAAGCACGGAACGGAAGGCAGGCAGCACCTTCCCCTCCAACCCCACACGTGATGTCTGGTCCTCAGCTTTTGCGATAATCACGGATGCCAACCACCGCCATTTGACCTCCTCAAGAGCATATCGATCTGATCCATTTCTTCAATCTACATTGCACTTCTTGTGTGTTCTCAAGCTGAATCTTTCTCCATTCTGTGCGCTGATTGATGCCATCTCTTCTCAATCCATCTGAACCGCCTCCATCCCGTTGTATTTTTTCTTGTCTCTCTCCCCTCTTTTTTTCCCTCTTGCGCAGCAAGCGCCGGCCTTAGCTCTGTCTGCTGCATACTCTGTTTGGTGGGTGTTTCGCAGACGCAGGCCCCGTGTCTCCGGTTCCAAGACCGACGAGAATTGACGCTTCAACTGCCACGTCGGTAAAGCCTCTGGAGCACCGGCTTATCTTTCGAGGCTTGGCTCCTCTTTGCTAGGCGCATCCTCCAGGGCAGAAGTCGCAAGAATCCCTTGCACTGTACCAGCTGTGAGGGCGAAGACGAGCCAGTGAAACGCTCAAAAGTCCTACAAGGCCCAGCCTCTTACAACTTCACAAGGCAGCGTCTCCCTTGCTGCGCCTTTTCCTTTTCTCTTCCTTTCGTGCTTCTTGCTCTATTGCTGGTCTATCCGGTATTTACCTCCTCATCTCACCGTCTATCGCTTCGCCTCGCCGTGCGCTCTTCGGTATCTTGCCCAACAGCGTTCTGACAAAGCTGGTCATGCACGCTGTGACCCCTCAACTCCAATCACAGACTTGTGGGATGCTATAGTTGGTGCAGCGTGGACGTTCCTGACTGGCCCACGAGGCTTGCGATCGCTCCTGCATAAACCGACGACACCATCTTTTTCTTTTCTTTCTGCAATCCCCCTCTCGTCTTCCACCCCTTGATTTCTGAGCTCCGAAAGAGGCCGGGAACAGAGGATCCATTCAGATCGAGCGCCCTTTTTGTTGCTCCATCAGCGTGAGTATACGTGCGTGCCTTGGCCCACGCTTGGTTTTGTCTTGTTTTGTTTTACTTTATTTTTTACGTTTCCCCGCCGCTGTGATCGCGCGGCAATCGAATCGCACCCCAATTCTGCCACTCCTTGTGATTAGGACGGAAAGGCAGTGAGACAACTGAGGAAGCCTCACGGAGCGATCAGACGCCAAAGCATAGGTCGCTGTGGCTATTCTCTCCAATCTCTAACCCTCGATACAATATGAGGCTGAATTCAGGTCAAGATACTGGTGCTGCCACCGCCAAGTCCGGACGGCGCAAGCTCAGACCAGGCGAGCCAAGTGAATGGAGCCAGAGGCCTGACGATGCAGCTCCTCCACCTCACACTCGCGGTTCGGTCCAAATCCAGAGACGACTGGATCCAACGCAGGCACCGTCAAAACCACAATTGACGACTCGCAGGCGAGAACACACCAGCTCAAAAGCCGTGGATGCTTCTGCGCCCGGTCCGCCGCCCGCGACTTCTGCTGCTGCTGTTGCCGCCGCCGTTGCTGCAGGTGGTCGTTCCAACACCGCTCCATGGCAGCCAGGTCTGGCCAGAGTCGCTTCAGAAACTTACCGTCGACCAAGCACGCTGCACATGGATTCGTACGACGGAGAGGATGAGTCTGCCAACGAGCAACAACCTCCGCGCCGTACGAGGAGAAACTCTTCTCCCAACTACCCTCGACGCCGGCTTATGCCGGGAGCGTATTCTGAGGCCTCGACACACAGGTCACCCAGCGTCTCATCCTACGGCGGCAATGAAGATGATGGCCTGGAGGTGGAGGAAGTACTGCCTGACGCAGCGTCTCGTCATAGCAGACGGCGTGTGCCAAGCCATGACGACTATCTTGATTCCTCACTTGACAAAGACCGCTTCCGAAAAAGATTTACACCGCAGCGGTATTATTCCGACAACGAGCAAGACTCTGATTCCCCGCTATCGGACAGTGAAGCGGCCTCTTCACATACGCGAGAGTCCTCCAGAGTGCGTGAGAGGAGCGAGTCGCGCCACAAGGTCCAGCGTTATCAATTGACACATGCGATTGAAGGCTCGCGCCCAGAGGGCTCACGCCCGCCTCCAATGTCAAGGAAAAGGTATGTTTCTTCAGCAGTCCTTACCTATGCACCTGTCACGGGCCATGTTAACGCTCTTAGCTCCAATAACAAATTGGCCAGGCGTGCTACATCGACAGGACGAGATGGCGCAGGTTATAGATCGGCAGGGTCGGCATACGAGGATCGAGAACCTCTTCCTCGAAGGTCATTCACCATGCGATCGGCTCGCAGTCTTAATGGCTCGACGTCAGGGCCAGCCCGCATCCTGGGGGATGTTTTCGGCAACAGCCTCTCTAGACCTGCATCACCAGACAAATTCTTCCAACTTGAGAAACAAAACAAGTTGGATAAACGAAAGGGGTAAGGCTCTAATCGAATGTTTTATGATTCTGTACAATGAAAGCTGACTCGATTCAAGAATTGCATGCGTCATCTGTATGGAAGATACCTCACCAACAAAGGGGGCAGATCTCAAGTGCGGTCATCGAATGTGCAATGCGTGCATGAAACGCAATTTCGAAATGTCGATTCGTGATCCACAGCACATGCCCCCGCGCTGCTGCACAAAGGCTCACATTCCTCTCAAGCATGTTGATAAGTTGTTTGATGATGCTTTTAAGAGGGCGTGGAATCGCAAGTTTGCCGAGTATTCGACAGGCAATCGAGTCTACTGCCCCTCAAAACGATGCGGCGAATGGATCAAACCCACCAGTTTTTACCGAGGCGAAGATGGTAGAAGGGTCGCTCGATGTGGTCGCTGCAATACCAAGGTTTGTCCAAAGTGCAGTTCGAAGTGGCACAGCTCCCTTGATTGTCCTCGTGACGAAGAGACGAACAAGTTCCTTGATCAAGCCAAAGAAGAAGGCTGGAAGAGATGCTACAAGTGCAAATCCATGGTGGAACTCAAAGAAGGATGCAACCATATGACCTGGTAAGTTTAGTAGGCAGCATTGCCAATTCCCTGACAAGAGATGTTCAGTTACTAACTACTTTTGATAATCAAGTCGATGTGGAGCCGAATTCTGCATGCTATGCGGCACCAAATGGAAGGGATGTAGCTGTCCATGGTTCAATTACGAAAATGGAAGCAATCCATGGCGGAATAACGCACTAGATGATTTGAATATCCCCACAGAAGATTTACGAAAGATCCTTCGAAACAATAGGCCAAGTTCCATGGAAGATTTGCGAACATATTCGAGACCCACTGCCTCGATGCCTGTACGAGCAAGGCCTCAGGATTATGAAGACGAGACGCTTCTTCGCCGATTCCAAGAGCAGCGCAATGGAAATTCATCAAAGAAAATGCAGCACGAAGACGAATATGACCATGAGTATGATGAAGAGCGCGAAGATGAACGCGAATATGAACGCGAAAAAGACCGCGGTCATGGCCGCGATCGCCATCGAGACCGAAAACGTGACCGAAACCGAAAACATGGTCGAGATCGCGAACGAGATCGCGAGCGTGAACGAGAGCGTGAGCGCGAGAATCCTTTCGCTCCCATCTCTGCTCCTATGACACCAGATGTAGAGGAGGATGAAATGGACTATGGATTCCCTAGCGGCAAGTACCATCCAGCTGAGGATTACAGACGAACAAGTATGCCGGCCCTATCTACCACTGCTCCAATGGCCCAGCCGCCGCAACCTTACGGTGGCTATGTTTCTGAAGTCAATCGGGCGAGGGGTCCGCAGCGCAGTGACTCTATGGAGCAGCGCCTGGCTGATCGATTGTCGGAGAACCGCTCAGGGCGCCGATCGACAGGGCCGTCTCCGCCAGCCCCTGTCATGCGACCTCATGTTATTCACCAGAGAGATGCTGCTACAGATATGGGCATAGGCATGGCGATGAGTGCGATGGGTGCGATGGGTAGGGGTGCTATGCCGCCACCATCGGCTTATGCCCCAATGCCAGCGATGCCTCCTCCAGGAATGATGAGGCCGAATCCCTTTGGAGGGGATGCGTACTACGACAATGCGTATACAACAGCACCAAAGTCTGTACACGATCCGTACTACTACGGAGGCATGGATGCTGCTGAGCCTGAGCTCCCCGACCCCCGCCGCAGATCACGACGTAGTGGTGAAGAGCGTGAGAGACCCAAGTCATCAACCCTGGCAGGATTAACTGGATATGGACGGGGCGCTCACCGTGTGTCCGAGTGGAGAAACTTTGTTGTGCCGGGCTTTCCTAATGAGGCAGAGTGATTTATGCTGCCGTGTCAAAGGTTTAGATGTGTAAGAATGAAATCGACCTCTCACCGTAGACTGATATAGCTCTTGTGTAGAGCTGAATCTATGATATACGAATTATTTTTTTTTCAAAAACCTTTATTGCTGTGCATTTATAGTTTGCTGTTTTTTAGTATCCCGTTTTTTATATTGATCTTATATACGTAACCCACTACCAAACGGAGAAATTGCTCAAAGGGTAGTGAACTGGCTTGGATGTAATTCTCTTATACCCGAGCCTCATGAGTTTTTATCTATATGCCTAGCTCTAAAGATGAGAGTTTCAAATGGTTTCGATCTATGTAACAACAACTCTAAGCTATAAACTCTCTATGAATTGAAGCCGTCAATATATTTATTGCTTGGTTATCTAAAAAAGGTTGATATTGGTCATCCATTTCTCTAAGTAGGGACCTGATTCCATAGATATTACTTCAAAATACCCTATGCGTCGATATCCAATAGTACTAATGTCTTTTAGGATTTCTACAACTAATCCATGGTATGCACTTCCTACCTTAGAATCATTAACTGATGAAACCTTTGTGGTGGGGTTTCTCAAACAAATTAAGAGTCTCCATTGTCCTATGAGTTTCATTTTCTCTCTGTCTATGGCGAGTTCTATTAGTTTGGTGCGCTCCTTCGTAGAGTCCATGTAAATGGTGATAAGTTCTCCACCCCACAAAGGACTATTGTGGTCGACAAGAAGACGGACGGCACGAAAAGGCAGTCCAAAATAAGAAACAACAGGAAAGGGCAAAATAGGGCCTCGTAATGGGAATAAAGTCTCAGAATAGTCGGCATAGTTTACCACCCTGTCGGATAAGTAGAAGCAACGACCGTTGATACATGTAACGTAAGATATGCCCCTCCCAAACTCTGGAAACTCAACATCCCTGGTGGACGACCATGACCAGCTAGGGAAAAGTTGGATGACAGCTGAGATTCCTTCTTCTATCGGCTCGTTCCGTTTCCAAAGCAGCGTTTGGGCAATGCGAGTATTGAGAACGCCGGCAAAGTATCCGATGTTGTATTTTGCGCAGAAAAGACGGGCGATTCCGTCGATAGCAACAAGGCGGTCTGTAGGATCGGTAAGATTCATCGTAGAATAGAAAGTGACCAGGTTCATCCACAAATCACCAATCTGAGCTATGGCGAATTCGGCAGATTTGGCGAATCCGATAGATCCGGCGAGTGCTAGGTGTTTGGTGATAGCGTCGGTTTCGGTGGATTTTCTTAGGACATCTCTTAATTCACGAGTGTGTTGCCAGGCTGCTGCGAGCTTCGTGAAAGGGTCATTAGTTGAATATACGCCTCCGTTGCACTCCATAAACATCCCGACTTTGGTGCAATACAAAATCCGGGGAGAAAGAATCCATTCTTGGAGGGCCCAAGCTCGGCGCATTAATGGGGAATTGTTCCATTGTGTAGTCCAATTTTCTATGTGTCTTGGCAAGTAGATGATAATATTTTGACCCCTGTGGTAGAAGTGTTCTGCTCCCTTTCGTTTATGTACCCCTTGCCGAAGCTCTGCTTGGTTTTCTCGCAGAAAGCCCTCTGAGCTGTCTGTGGCGCTCAGATTTGATATGCAGCACAGTGCGTTGGAATAGTATCCTGACATCTTGGCAGCTTCGATCTTCCAGTCGTCAAGAAAGCCATCGTCATTTTGCTGAATAATGCATATGGCATCAACCCAGAGATACTGTACTCCCATATGCCTGGTGATGGCAATGGTATCGCGGATTGTTTTAGGAAGTACTTCTATCTGGATCGATACTCTCCTTTGCTCTATGTTGGCTTGAGTAGTCTTCGAGTGGTCATTCGATGTGCCCCAGCAATAACTCAAAATCAGATATCGTGGCTTTGATAGTCCACCCGTATCAACCAGCTTAACGTTATCCTCGTCTGTCGTGCCAACATCTATCAACCGAGTGGGTGCACCACTTTCGAAGAACAGCTTTTGCAATGCTCGGCATTCGTAGTGACTTTGGACGCAGCCATTCGCCCATGGCGTAACAATGCCTTGCATAATACGTTCCAAATTGTCATCTAAAAAACTTCAATGTTAGTGTTAACTCTTCAAAGTCGTTTGCGAACCTCCTGATTGACTGACACGGAACAGAATTTATTTTTTCACCAGCAGCGGCATCAAAATAGACGCCAATACGCGCCATGAATTCCTTGTTTACCGTGAATGTTTCACCTGTCGTGATTTTCGGCCTCGGCATGGATACTTGCACTTGACCCTCGGAGAATTGGATATCGTCAAAGTCTCTCCTGGTGTGATGCACGGTGAATTGGGAGCGCTCCATGCTTATGTCTTCCGCCATTCTTCCACGGTCTCCGCTCTTGAAGCTCTGAGAAAAACCTGCGATCTTTATCCGAGAAACAGGAAATTCCTTTTTCCACGCAAATTTTAGTTCAAAACCATCGTCTACCTTCGTTTTGATTTGATCTAGGATATATAGCCAAAATATTTGACATGTGCGACATCCATCCTTGGCTGAGTTTCGTAGGTCGCCTAAGGATTTGTGATGATCGACAGGATGGTACACTGGAGGCCTGGTATATCTTCGGTTGGTTTCCCATGGCAATTCGCGACATTTTTTGCAAAGATCTTCAACGGAGATTGGAGGCGCCATAACACACTCTGGAGACGGAAGTCGTTGAGGAAGATTAAGCAGCAGATGAACAGCAGAGAAGACAAAAAGTTTTAGAGAGGGGCGGATTTATGACATATACCGAATAATCATATAAATCAATCGGAACATTTATTGATCTAAGGTCTCAAGTTATATTCAATGTTACCCCTCATGCTTATCATTGGCTCTGGATATGTAATGGCCGCCTACAAGCTTAAGGCATAGCCCCGCTTCCATCACGCTGCTGCCTTGCAAGGCTTTCTGGTTCTTTTATTTAACAATATATGCCTATACATATAGTCTTACCCGGTACTCCAAATCGCTTCTATGATATTAAGGGGAAGAGTAAAAGCAGTTAGTACTGCTTCTCTCCAGTCGCTGCCCAGCTATCTAAAAACAGGTAGGTATATATATACGTAGAATTTGCAGGTACAGCAATATAGGAAACTCGAAATGAGTTCAACATAGGCGGAATATCACAATTGTTAATGCTAGCTTTCAATCTATGCTGTAGTTTCCTAGTAGCCTGGTACATAGAGTCACATTGCTAATGATACTACTGCTCCTATTCCTGATATTGCTACTATTGCTGCTGCTACTACTGCTACAAACTCTGATTAAATTGTACAAGTATGTTTGGGGTACATGATAAACTTTCCCTACAAGTTTAAATACATGCATCTCGCTGTATTCTGTGCTTAAATAAGGATAGAAACAGCCGTGACGTTTGGATCCAAGACCATGTAGGGAATACTTCCCTTGTCCATCCCCTGGCTTGTAAGAACAAACTCTGGTCCCAACTTCTTGTTGAGATCGTCATGCAATTGGCCGCTAATCGTACGAATTGCCCTCGCTTTCTTACCGAAACCACTGCGATAGTTTCGCGATTGCGAATAAGCAAACTTGATCAAGCTGCGCTCGTCTGCGACCTTGAAGCTGAGCAGCCAAGGCACCTGCACGGCCAGAAGCCATTGTCGCTCGCGGCCAATGGGGAGGGCATTGATGAGCTCTGGCTCAGTGTACGACTTCAATTCGTCCAACGACGCTGGTAGCTTTTGGCAGACGGCGGGGGGCTTGGCTGGTACAAAAGCTTGGTAGAAGTTTTGCAGATAGTTGACGGCTGTGTGGAACGGCGCGGCAATGTGGATGCACATGGTGAGGGCATCGGTGAGAGCATCCAGGGTGTTTATGTCGGGAAAGGACTTGATTCTGCCGTTGGTTCGAATTTCCTTGACCCAATTTTGAATGTGAGTGTCGTTGGAGATGTCTGCATTGGCGGTCTCCTTTTTGTACGTAGTCAAGAGCATGGCTGACACGTATTTACGAATCACCGCCCACATGGAAACCATGTTCTTCGCATAGGCATAGTTCTTGTACTTTGGAGCAGCTAGGCCTTCAGCAGTGTTGGGGAAGCCTCGCTCCTTGAGGTCATTGGGGACGTAATGCTTGACAAAGTCGAAGTTCTCGAATTCGTAGAGCACGTATTTCTGAAGATACTCTGGGCTGATGCCGACCAAGTCCTTGATGACCTGCGGAACGAGCGTGGTTCTTGCGGCAGCGTTGAGAGACAGCGTCTTGTACCAGTGAGGCGACAGGATGGTGTGGATGATGCTGTCCATGCGAATTGTGCGACGCGTGGCCACGATGATAGCTTCTTCGATAAAGTGCGCGCGAGTCAGATGGACGCCCACTTCATGGCGCATCCAGTCCGAGACTTGAGCGCAGGACTTTGCGTATCGCCATGGCCAGTCGCTCTCTTCCTCAGGGATAGGGGCTCCTCCTCCAACAGGCTCGCGGGGCTCCAGTCTATTGTTAAATATGGTAACTGATTCCTTCATGCTGATTTTATAGTCAACCACGATGGCAACAGGATGGAGTCCTCCGTCTTGATGAAGCTCGAAGAGCGTCACAGCAGCACAAGCCCAGTTAAGTTCGGACCCAGGCTCTTGGTGTTTCAATTCCTCGTCTGGTGCGGCGCCAAAAGCCTCACGGAAATGGCGATGGTCTTGAACGAAGAGTGACTCTGGGTTGGACTGGGCCTTGCTCAACCGTTTGTGCCACTCCTTGTATCCCAGGCGCTCAGCGGTATCAATGAACTCCTGCAACAGGTTCCCGGGAGTCTTTGCGATATTCACCAGCGTTGTTGGGTTGGTGCCGGTAAAGGCCTGTTCAGCAAAGCGACGGTCACTATACCAGTCACCAAGAAGACCAAGGTTTCTACCCTCGGAAACATCAGTCGCAGTCTTGCGATGCGACTCGTTGTAGGACTCGAGGGCCTTGAAATTTGGGTCCTGGTTGGCCCAGGCAGTAACATCTCCGGTCTTTTGTCTGATTCTTTTAATCACCCATTCGGCACCTTTTTCAATGATATCTCCCCACCAAGAATCGGGGATGAAGGGGCTGATGATCCATTGCGTCTCCAGCAGACCGAGCTTATCAAAGATCTTGAGCAGACCAACGTCATCTTCATCCGGAATGACCTTGAGATGGGGAGGGTACTCCATGAAACCGCCTTTTCCGTCTGGTACTTGTGTAGCCCATTCAAACATTTCCGAGGTTTGGTCAAGGTTGAGCAGCCGAGGCCAAGTTGGTTCAACCTCAACGACGTCCAGATAAGCGTTGTAGCTAGACATAGGTTAGACTCAAAAAGCTTACAATGTCACGCAAGGGCCTTACCTTCGCTCAACTCGGCCATAAAGCTGCGTCACAAGAGCTAGGATCTGCTCCATTGAAGCATCGTCACCTTTGGCATCTTCACCCTGTCTGGTGTCGTCTTCGTCTTCATCATCTTCATCTCCTTCTTCCTCTTCTCCGGGGAAAGAATGAAATTGCCCAGGGCGATGCCAACCAGGCGTCTTCTTTATAGGCTCAAGATGATACGATCTGCCTCTGTAAGGGGTTCCCAGAAAGCCCTTGAGAGGTTCAGGAGACTCAGGAGACTGGCGGAAGTTGCCGCCTGGGTGATGCCAAGACTCATCATGTTTTCCTGGTGCTGGTGACTGTTTGGATCTCTTGGGGTACGTGGTCAACTTGAGAAGCTCAAGGTCCAAAACACCAGGATCGAGATCGCTGGCCTTGAGATCGTTTCTTAGAGCATCATCAGTATCTCGCTGCCAGTCTTCGACTGAGGGCTGTTGAAGGATGAGATCCGCAACTGGGACATTGCCGGCAGCGGTGGCCATTGTAGAGATGAGGAACAGGAGACTATGTGAGGAACTCAATGATGTTGCTTAGGGCTTGGGTTATAGGGACGAAGAAACAACATGAAGAGCCAACATGGCCATCTTATAGAAATGGCTTCGCTTTCAAGGCGTCGCGCTTTACACAAGAGATTGCTGCTCATACAACACCTTGACGCTGGTAAAATATTTTTCAACTGATACATGCATGCATCATGCAATGCACTTAAGCTCAGCCTCGGTGGCCAATCGTACCCAGTTGATGCCAACTCGACATTGCCTTCTTGACTTCCAAGTCGCTCTGGTTGGTGCCCGCCTCAGACGCAGGATGAATGAGGCCATGTAATCCACTTCCCGTGGGATTTCTGTGCCGCGACTGATTCCGTCTGCTTACACGGCGCTTCCAATGAGTCCATGCACGTTCGGGATAGACGGTGGACGGCCATTGGACTCTGTAGATATTATCACATGTATAAGCCAAATGGAGACATGAAGCATCGAATCAATCCAGCCAGGCCCTTCTCCGCACAACGGCTGCCCCATCTGCCTGCAGTCACTCAGCTCGCCACTTGCAAGTCAACTGCTTTGCTCCATCTGCCAGCAGACGTTCAGCTCACAAGTTGTAAGATGCTTGCTCCGTCTAGCTGCAGACGTTCAGCTCACCACTTTTAGGTCAGTTCCCCCTCAAAAGCGGGTACTTGCTTTTGCCCAGCGCTATTTTACAAGTGTATAAACAATATCCCGGATGAGAGCTATGTATGTATATATATAGATATACATATGTCGTTTTTCAACATTGATGCCAATACAGTTTTAGATTATGCTCGGGAAATTAATTCTCTACATCGCTCCGTCTATTCAAAACCCATTTACTACAGCGAACCAATCTCTATAGGCTTCATGTTGTGACAGCTATAAAGATTGGGCCACTAGAGCTGCATGTGCTATGCAAGCTGCGACCACAAGTGGGGGAGCCTCTGAGCCGTGCCCAATATACATGAAATACATGCACCATTGCTACCTTACGGCAGTTTCAGCTTTGTGCAAACTTCAGACACTTCCGAGGCCGAAGACTATGCAGCAATTCTTGGGTTCCATTGAATCAACCCCGTACAATGCTCTAAGCCGTGAATTAAGTCTATTGGGACAGAGCTGTGCCCTTCATCGGTCTAAGATCTTACTTAAGTCCCTCCTGGCCGGTGCTAGCCTCTATTCACCTCTCATAAATATCTCTTAGGCGTGCAAAAAAAGTACACTCTTTATCCTTCAGAGGTACTCAGTCGTCCGCCAAGACAATTGAACAAATGCCCATATCTAAGCAACTCTACTTATACATTCAATGTTGTTTCGCTTATTTCCCTCTCTGAATATTAAGAACCATTACCGCCTATTTTGGATTAAATAAGATTATCACTAAGTTGAGCCTCTTGTTGATTTCTACCTGATTGTTTCTTGTGACTTTCGAGACGTGACGGGTTGGCATACTGGCTACATGTATTTGGCCTCACGCTTCCCAAGCGACATTCGCTTAGACAAACTTAAACTTGCTCAGCGAAGGACGGTATCATCCAACAAATAAAAATGAACAATATACTATTGATTATTGATTATGTTTTTAGGAGACAATAGCCACGTAGAGTACACTGAAATAGGTCTCAAGCAATCTCGCCACAGCGTAGGTCATCAACGGGTTTTCCCATTGCTGATATAACCAGCGACATCCTCATCACATGCTAATGGGAAACAAACTGATAAAGCCAGGTCGCGTGACGCCACACTCACCGCCGCCAGAAAGGTAAGAAAGAAAGAGCTCGTGCCTCATGCCTTTTGCGAGGCTTCGCAGCAACACATGTAGCGCCCCTCATCCGCTAAAGCCCGCTGCTGTTTCGATCCAGGCGTGCCGTCATCGAAACAAACAACGGCGATCCAGCGCCCACAGCGTCATATTCCAGAAGGCATCCACTAAAACTTCTCCAACGGGGCGGGTCCCCCGACAATTCCGCAAAGGCAGTGACGGGCTTTTGCTTCTGTCCAGATCGCCGCCATTTCCTGTCCCCAAGGCTGTGATCCCCCTTTGCCAGAGGAACGCCACTCTTGCATCTTATGGCTCCGACCTGCCGCCTGCATGCCAATCCCATCTTTTGCCTTTTGTCTGCCCTGATCCAGGCACGTCGTTAAAATCAACCTTGAAATGAGCGTTTGCTTTGGCGATCCCTGCATCGTTATATCGCTTCGCTTCCGGAGCCGGGGTACCGAATAATGCTGGCGTTTTAATGCGTCCCACGTCTAATCTCTAATACGACTACGACTATCATCTATTTCTGCTATCGCCACGCTTGCTAGAGCTTGCCTCTCCTATCCTTCAACCCCTTTCTAGCCGCATTTTGGAAAGAAGACGGAAACATTGGAGCTGCGCTGTTGCTATCGCTGCTGCAGCTAAGCAGCCCATCATTCGACCGAGACCGACAAACGACCGAGACCTTCGACCAAACAGACAGGCACAGGGCGGAATAAGCAGGAAAAGCGCGGCGGGCCAAGATGCTGCTCCTCCACCAGACCGGGAGCATTAAAATCGGCGAGGTCGTCCGCTACACCGTCACCTACACGCCCTCGCAAGATCGCATCCTCCCTTCGCCAGAGAAGCTCTATGTGCGAATACGCAACACCTCCAACATCGCCCTGCGAGCCGCCTTTGTCCACGGCCCATACACGCTGAGCGTGGCGACATACCCCGCCAAGTTCAACCCAAACGAAAGATTCCCCAACCCCCGCCGCTATGGCGTCCCTGAATTCGAGCCCATGCTCAAGGCTGGAGGCTCTTGGGAGGCCCAGCTGGTTGTGCCGGAAGATGTGCGGCAGATGGCCGGCACTGGAGGCAATAACACGGTGTTTGGCAGCGGTCCGGAGCACGACTTTGAAAGCGCGAGCTGGGTGATTGAGATCTCGTCGCAGGTCATCTTCTCTACATCCGCGGCAGTTGGATACGAGCTTTTGGTGGCGAGAGAGCAAAAGTCACTGAGTCTCGGCTCGTCTGTTCCGGTCGTTGGTGGCCAAGCCCAGGTTCCGCAACCTGGAAAGCTGACGGACCATCAGCAGAGCATCGGGGCCAAGGACGGGCACCACCCTGCACAGCCTCGAGGCGTCTTCTCTAAAGCTATACATGTCAAAGTGGAGGATACGGCAACGCTGTGGAACACACCCCGGCTACCGTTATGGGATGATGCAGGCGATAAGAGGGTGGAAGACCGACCTACCGCCGATGAGCCCGTCGAGAGCATGGTGAAGACTGGCGATCCAGAGACCAAAGAAGAAGGGGAACCGTCTCCACGAAAGCCGAAGAAGGTTCACCTTGTCATTCTAACGCATGGTTTGCACAGCAATCTGGGCGCCGACATGTTGTTTATGAAAGAGAGTATTGATGCTGCTGCAAAGCAAGCCAAGATTGATGCAAAAGCTAGGCGAGCGAAGAAGCGAGCAGAGGATGAGGCCGCTTCCGACAAGAAGGCGCAAGATGGCTCTTCATCCGCAGGAAGTGAAGACGACGAGGAAGACGAGGACGAAGAAGTCATTGTGCGAGGATACTCGGGGAATGCTACAAAGACAGAGAAGGGTATCAAATACCTTGGGAAAAGACTGGCCAGATACGTTCTCTCCATGACGTACCCGGATCAGCCTTTCCTGCCGATAGGGAAAGGTGCCATGGAAGGATTTACACACGGATTGGGGGAACAGAGGGCACACGACCTGGTCCAGGCTCACAAGCATAGCACCGTTAACAAGGCAGCCGATGCAGATGGGGCCAGCGAGGCCAGCAAGTATCGAAGGCCTTACAAGATCACAAGCATCAGCTTTGTCGCTCATTCACTAGGCGGGCTGGTCCAAACCTATGCCATTGCATACATACAAAAGCACTCGCCTCAATTTTTCGATCTCATCAAACCTATCAACTTCATCGCGCTAGCCACTCCCTTTCTAGGTTTGAGCAACGAGAACCCTCTCTACGTCAAGTTTGCTCTGGATTTTGGTCTTGTGGGCAGAACAGGACAGGACTTGGGTCTAACGTGGAGAGCGCCGACAATTGCACGCAGCGGCTGGGGTGCTCTTGTGAGCAATTTGGGCGAATCTGCCCACAAAAAGGTCTATGGAGAATCTCAACCAGAATCCAAGCCTCTGCTGCGAATCCTGCCCTCAGGACCTGCTCATAACGCACTTAAGAAGTTTCGAAATAGAACAGTCTACTCCAACGTGGTCAACGACGGTATCGTTCCACTGCGCACAAGCTGTCTGCTATTCTTGGATTGGCAAGGTCTTGGACGAGTTGGCAAAGCCAGGCGAGATGCTGGTCTCGTCGAGACAGTGGTGGGCTTTGGATGGGCAGAGCTAACAGGGGCCAGTATGGGATCATCGCGGCAGAAACTGCAGATGCTTCCAGATGACGATGACGCGGAATCAGGGGCCACAACTCCCAATGCAAATGGCAACGGCAACAAAAATGACAATGACAGCCATGAGGTGCCGCAGCCATCTAATGATGCTATCGCCGAAGATGACCGGGCCAGTCTCCGCTCTGTTCCGGCAGTATTTGCAGATGAGCCACTCGAAAGCCCAGGCGAGAATATCCTTCACACTCCGCTCACCGGATTCTTCAACCTCTTCAGAAGCAACGACCCTCCAAAGGAGCATCCTACTTCTGAGAAGCAGAAGAAGATACTGCGCAGGAGTCAGACATTGAAAGCTAGCGGAGATGGCTCTGGCACTCCTGGCAGCTCTGCTTCCTCAGATATGAGCAGACGGATAGGCAAAGCAACGGCAGGTAACGAGTTGGAGGATGATCCCGAAGGTCTAAGGGCGCCTCCCAGGACCACCTTTTTCGAATCTGCGGGCGACGTCTTGAATCCCAAAATTCCTGATGTGGAGTGGCTCGTTGATCCATCAAAGCGACCACGAACCATTTTCCATGATCGAGTCTATCATCCCACAGATATTCCTCCGCCACCTTTGAAGAAGCGGACTTCAGCATTAAGTAAGATGAAAATCAAGTCTTCGTCATCGTCTCTATTTGGGCCGCTATCGCCAGGCGGTAGTGGTGCTTCGACACCACATACGGGCATAAACCACGAAGATTCGATCGCGTCTACAAAGGACTACGACGACACTGCAAATACGGGCCCTGAAAAGCATCCTAATGAGATTGTTGATGGCTCGAATATGCGTGTTGAGGAAAAGATTTCTCGCGGATACCATCGAGACTTGTCTTGGCGAAAAGTGCTTGTCAAGCTAGAACCGGATGCCCACAACAATAT
The DNA here is from genome assembly GCF_001481775.2 of Trichoderma gamsii. Classification (NCBI taxonomy): domain Eukaryota; kingdom Fungi; phylum Ascomycota; class Sordariomycetes; order Hypocreales; family Hypocreaceae; genus Trichoderma; species Trichoderma gamsii. Next base: position 697,230 of record NW_020171341.1, on the reverse strand, counting down.
TTTCGTCCGCCGCATGTTTGCCAATGCCTACGGTTGGCCGGTTGTCAAGCACCTAGTCGATGCTCACTTTAGCGACTCTGCAGTCGCACGGCTGCGTACTGAGGATGAGTACATGGGCGAACGAGCACTCGACATCAACCAGCCCCCTGGAGCAGACGGCGGCGAGACCATCACAGTGTCCATGCGACAGGCCCGTGGGGTTGCTCCCGAGCCGGCGAACGCCAGCGAGGCACGAGAAGCACTTGATGAAGTCCCCGACCTGCCTAAGACACAGGACACGGAACGCTCTTCATTACTGGCTCACAGTCATCAAGGGGATCGGGCGGACTCGATGTCGTGGAGCGAGCGCGAATGGGCTAGCAGCGAAAATGAGAGCGAGCTTGACTACTTGAACGACACCAACGGCGATAAGAAACTAGATAAACCAAAAGACGCCCAGGGTGGAAGGTTGAGTCCTTCGTCATGGAACTGGACGGAGAAGATTGTTGGAAAGGGGGCGGCTAGGGGAAGAAGCAAGAGTCCTGTGATAGAAAGGACCAAGTGAGAATTGATGGAAGGGGGCATGAAGAGAGGGAGAAATGAGAGGGAGAAATAGGAGTGCAAGCAAGCAGCGAGATATTCATACATTTATATACTATTACTTACTTACAAACGCATATATACCCTCTCGTATTACACCGAATAGATTAGTTTGTTGGTTAGTGGGGATATCAATCAGCGGCGGCGTAGGAATGATATAGGAACAATCACAAAATAACGTTTAGAATGTTTAGAGTCCGAGAAGCATTATTATCTTTTGCTTCATGCAACTGAAGAAGAGGAAAAAGAGGGGGAAAAAAACTCTGAAGGAAGCCTCGAAATGAGACTGAATTTGCTGAAAATGCAAAAAATAAACACTTATGGACGAACGGGGAATCGAACCCCGGACCTTTCCCATGCGGTTATGCTACCTAGAAGGATGCATGATGCTAAGGGAAAATTATACCACTAAACCATCCGCCCAATCAATGCTGACAGTTGACGTGCTAAATACCTATATCAACATACAATTTGCTGTCCTTGATTTGAATATCGGAAAACAATACTTGTGGTTACAGTAAAGAAGTAGGGTAGGATGAATTGTCCGAATATTAAGAAGATGTAGGGCCAAAGGCTATATCTACAACTGTCTCTATTGTTATTTCTATATAGAAAGATTAATCGGCGATGACAATAATTTCAATTGGCACTGTAATTAGTGTTTCAATTGTCTCTCATGCTGTGCGTTGATGGCTATGGTTCTTGCAACTCGGTATCCAGGTGAAATCCGAGACACCGAGCTATAACGCTTTCACATGGAGACTAGCAAGATGTAAAATGTGCCTCACTCAATGCACCTAGTCTCCTCATTTGTATTTGATTAAATTGTCGACATCTCCAGAAAAGAACGTTTTTCAATGACTCTTTCAAGTCTCTGTATCCAATCAAGTACTTTGTATAGTAGCACAACGTTGTCAAGACTAAATAACAGCCCTCCATGACGCCCATGTGCGTCACTGTTTGGTTCGCCGGCCTTGGATAAGAAACATTCGCTCCAATTAAAATAAGAAAAAAACAAAGAAAAATAAGAAAACAAGAACAACGGCCCTAATCGAGCTTAGGCTTAGCTTCTCTGTCGCAACTTTAATTTTTCTGGAACCACGACGAACATCTGCCCATTGTGACTTGTCCAAGCCAAAGACGAAGATTTCAAGTTGAATAACTATTTCTTCCCCAAAAAATTCTGATTGCCCTCTTTGTAACTGTGAACTTGGTTTCTACTTCTTTCTTGAAACGCTCAATAGGGTTTTGAAAAGAGGCAAAGCTGTTTAAGGCATAGTGCTTTCGTCCCGCCCTCTGACGTAGTTTATTAGCTGCCCGTGCTAATTGAGCTACCAAGCAGCTAAAGCTACCAGAGCAGATCGATATCTTAGTATTTTTTCTTTCTCCTTCTTTCGTTTCAGCCTCAACATACATGTCAAAACTTATCGGGGAATAAAACAAGCAAGCGCTGTTCTTCAGATATAAACAACAACAATAGACAGCCCGCAATGAGGCTCTACCTCCTCCCCGTCTCGACGAGACGCACCCTCCTCTACGCCAGCCGCTTCGTCAACCCAACATCGCCATCGTCAGCCTCAACCACGGCCTCAGCGCCCCCCTCTGCCAGCCCCAGCTCCAGCACCCCGTCCAGCTACATCGATCGCGGCGCCGACTTCGCCGCCCGCAAATGGGCCCAATGGGAAAAGATGGAGCGCGGCTGGCAGCGCAAAGTGGTTGACTACGGCAACCACGCCTTCCGCCGCATCCCCTTCCAGGAGTGGGGGCTCAAGTCTGTGCCGCCGCTGTCAGCTCGGCGCCGTAACGACGAGCTGCGGGGCCGTGATAAGGTCGAGCTGGTCTTTCCGCCAGCGGCGATTCCGGAGCACAAGGCCGAGGGCGTGCTGCGGACGTTGGCGACGGAGAGGCAGGCGCTGCATCGGCAGAGGCTGCTGTGGTGCTTTGTTGGGATGCCCATTACGGCGCCGTTGGGGCTGGTGCCTGTGTAAGTTCCCGGTGCCTCTCTCTGTGGAAGTGATATACGGATCTGACGGAATTCAATGAGAAAATAGAGTCCCGAACATACCCTTCTTCTACCTCGTCTACCGCGCCTGGTCCCACTGGCGAGCCATCAACGGCGGCAAACACGTCCAATGGCTCCTCCAGAACAAGCTCGTCCAGCTCTCCCCCTCAAAAGCACTCGACCAGCTATACACAAAGGAAGGCCAGGCCCCCATCGAGGAAGTCTCCGGCAAAGAGCAGATGCTCATCACGCAGAAGCAGATTCGCGACTTTTCAGAGACGCTCAACCTGCCGACGGTGGAGATTGAGCTGGAGAGGGCGATATGGCAGGTTGAGAGGGAGTTGGAGAAGGGGGAGCAAGACGGGAAGCAGCAGACCGAAAAGTCGGAAGAGAAGGACAAGAATTCATGAGAGAATGAGAAGAAGAAGTAAGGAAAGAAAGGAAGAAAAAAGAAATTATGCCGAATGATGATATCAACGAGTTCAATTACATCAATGGGCGTGGGAGCCTGATAAGCGGATTTTTACTTTTTGGTGTTTTTTTTTACATGTATGGAGGGGCGGTTTGAATTATATACGGGAATCTGGGGCATAGACGGAGGTGGGGAGGACGGTGTATACAAAATTGTGGTATAAAAAGGATGTACATGAGAGAGATGTTGTATGAAACTATGAACTACACGGCTTACTTTATATATACGGGGAATATGCGCCAAGGTCTTTTACGAGTCCTTGGGCATCATTCATCTCCACTTTCTGTCATTCATCACTTGTGTCCATCAGTCTCAGTAAAAGTCGATAGTGGTGCCCGATGGCAATCCTTTAATAGGTAGGTACACATTAACTTATATAATTTCTTTTCTCAGATATGTCAAGCTAATATGCTATTGTATTATGCTCACGCAGAGAGGCAATGGCCAAAAGAAAAACAAAAAGAACGAGCGATTAGTAGTATAAGTATTATATATAGCCTCTCTTCTCCAACGCCTATTTCAGATTAGGTAGTACCCAAACGTGTTCTCAATCAATCATTCTTTGTTGTTTGCAAAAATGCCCTTTAATTTCTTTCCAAAAACCAAAAAAACACACACACATTGATCTATGCTTTAGTTCGCGAGATCAGTAATAAAAGTGGCTTCGCAGAAGAGCTGGCCGTCTTCCGAAATCTCCTCATCGCCAACCTTGAGTTTCAGGGTGGTCTTGGCAGCGTACTGCAAGTGAGATCGTGTCAGCATTTCTGTACAAAGGGGTGGAGGCAGACAAGTCAGGATGGCATATTACTAACTTGGTAGATGTAGGGCTTCGTTCCGGCAGCCGCCTTGACAATGGTCTTGACGAATCCGGGCACTTCGGCCATGACGTCAATCCTGTCGACACGGTCTCCCAAGGTGGCATCAATCACGGCCTTGACCGGTTTGCCGTCCTTGGTAGATGCTGTCCAGTCGTATTCGGCCTGGGTAGGCTCGGGCCAGTCATTGGCAGTGTCTTTCTTAGAGGCCTTATGCGTGACTTTGTTGTTCTCGGAACTGACGGCGATTATCTCTCCATCCTTGACGATGGCGCCAACATTGACAGTCGTGTTGCCGTAAGAGGGAGGTGTGACAAACTCCATCATGATGGCAGAGTGGTTAGGGCCCAGGAAGTTGGCAAAATTCCACCTCGCGGCGGCGTGGTGCGGCTTCATGCCCTGCAGGGCGTAGATGTAGATGGCCTGGCCCTTCAAGTTGACGTCGCCGTCTTTGGTGGTGATGGTGCCCTCAGAGGTGCAGCGGGGCCAGAATGCGTGGCGCATCTGTCCCCAGGGGTCTTTGAGGTCTGTGCCGAACAGCGTCGTGCCCGTCTTTCCGGCCTGGAAACCGGGCGCTGCTCGGGTAACCTTGAGGTTGACCAGTGCCCTCTCGTCATTCATGCTCTTGATTGTGTAGGAGTTGCCATCCTCGGACAGCTCGACAGCGCAGTCATCGGCGTAGAAAGAGGTTCTTTCCTCGTTGAAGGCGACGTTCTTGAGCGGGTTTGAGCACCAAAGATGCGGCTTGGCCGGGTCACGGGAGAAGATCTTTGCGTTGAATTGGCAGGTCACTCGAAGGCCGCTGTAGAGGGGGAAAAAAGGTCAAGTCAGTAAAGGTGAAAGAAGAGACCGAGGTGATGAAACATACGCAACGTTGCTATAGATGACCTGGACAAAGGCGATGGTGCCATCCTCGGTGAAGAAGTAAAAGACCTGGTTCTCGACGCAAGTCTTGTCCAGCGCCAGCCACTTGTGATCGGCTCTGGTCAGTTCGGAATACGGCGTGCCGGTCTCTTTTGCCTCCTGGGCGACCGATTTAATGGCGGTCGGGCCGTAGATGGGCTCTTGGGTGCCGGCGACGTTGGCCAGCCTGGCAGCTTTTCATTAGCATATGATGATTTGATTTCGCGGGCAAGACACCTTGGAGGGGGGGACAAAAGAAATGGCGGGGCTTGTGTTTTCATGTCACCAGAGGGGTTCTTCTTACTGCTGCTTTGCCCAGTTGAACATGTTGGTGGGAGGGACGTCTGATGAGGAGCGAAAAATCTGGACGATAAACGGCGGTGGCGATGAACGAGAGGAGGAACAAGGTAGATGAAGAGGAAAAAAGATGCAAAAGGGCCGGTAGATGGAGTACTGCCCGACGTGAAGGTTGAAGGTAGCTCACGGGATATTATGGAGTACCGCGCGGCGTAAGGCCGTAAATTAGTGCTGTAGCGCTGCGCTCGGGCACTTACAGGGCGCACACCGCTGTGGCCTGGCGGTTATGAGGTCCTGATGACGCCGAGCGTTGCGGCAGCTGTGGCTCTGGAGGGCGCTAAGGCAGCCAGAAATTACCGGGCCGGTGGGTCGATGGCCAAGGGGCTGTGGCTTGACAGACGCATCAGCCGTTATTTGGGTTTTTGGCGCCATCAGACGGAGATGAAAGTGAGACAGCGACAGAAAGAGCGGATACGAGTATGAAGGCATCAAAGTTGGGTATCCAATGAGTGGATAGAATGGCACGTTGGAGTTCATTGGCTGGAAAAAAGGAGCAAGAATAAAATTATAATAAACAGCAGGAAATCAAATCAAGGCAAAACAAGAGCCTCAAGTTCTGCCCAACAGCTTAGTTGGCATCGATTGGCATCAACTTCACACTCAAGCTGGCAAATCTCGTCCAACGACGTGCCATATATGCCACGAGATGGACGTCCGGGACACCTGGATCCACGCAGAGACTGCTGTTTCGGGTCGTATTTCCGTCGGCAGTTGCAGCCAGCAAAAGAACAAATCAATATGCACGACGTGTTGGCTCAATTGCACTGCTGGTTGTTATACGTGTGTAGTATCAAGCGTTGTCTTCGATTATCTACGATTAGATATGTTGATGTGGCTGCCAGATGCGCGTTATCTGTGTACGCCCTCTAGCCTTATCGCCTTAGGCTCGCAGGCGGATGGGCAGGAAGCTCGTTTGCCATTATAAAGCCGTGTTATACACAAAAACCTCGTCTTTATTCACTTGCTCTCTCGCTGCCGCGTCTTATAGAGAAGCCGCCAAACCCCTCACCCTCGCTTGCCGCCGGTGGAGGGGCTCTGTCAACTATGGAGCTGATCAAGTGCCAATGACATGCATCCACGACTGTCATCTGCATGCAGCGACACTCATCAGACGTACCTACATGGAGTTTGGCGATGCTCCAGGCTGCTACAGGCTGCTCCAGTGCTCCATCAGCAACCCCCTCCCGCTCGGCTCCCCTGAAGCAGCGCCCAAGAGGATATGCGCGCACTATCGTGGCACGGCTAGATATCTGGCAACCGCAACAATACCTTCAATCGCCGTCGTGGGGTGGGACAGATCAAGATTGGGATGCTGCCACACTCGGCCGTTTAGGCTGGACCTCAAGCCTTCATAAGGCTGCCCTGCTGTGGAATTAAACCCTGGCGGTTCTTGGATGCTGGGCCGGCCAATCAGCGCCCGCCATCGATGCAGCCCAGGTGTCACTTCAGCGAGCGCTCGGGCTCTGGCCAACGCAGCTCGGTCACTGTACAGCGCACACGCCGGCCCAACAACCAGATTCGCCCGTTGCCCAGCGCGCCGCAGAGGTTCCAGGTACATGGCCACTACATGCACGGCCAGCTGCCCCTCCCTCTCGCGCGTGCCTTCCCAGCACTTCCTACCACTCGTATCCAGACTTCCTCTCTAAACTTTGTGTACTCGACTTTGTAAGGGGGAGCAATAATTACATCGCGATACTCCTCCAGACCATACCTTTTCCTCCTCGCCTCACTCACTCACTTTTTCCCTTCCCCACGCTTCTGTGCCGCGCTTTAGCCTCGTCTCCTGCAACGCCGCCCACGCCCGTCGCCAATTCCTTACATCATCAATAGCGCGAGCCGAAATCTGCGATCCCGCGATCTAGTGGCTGGTGCTCGCATTCTCCTGAGGAAGGAAAAAAAAAGAGAAGAAGAAAAGCACCCGCCTCTAGCAAAGGGAGGAAGCAGTCTCGATCATCGCTATTCACGCTGGCGACCCCTCGAATTCGCATCTCGCCTCGCTGGCTTTCTGCCTGTCCGCAAACCCTGTCGAATCCCTAGCCAAAGATGGACGAAGCGCAAGTTCTGCCGCCGCCACCGATCGAGCCCATCTCTCGACCAAGCTCGACGTCAACCTCTGCATCTGCCAATGTGCAGCAGCTGCCCGGCATTGCCTCCCTTGCAGCAAGCAACGCGACCGCTGAGCCCCCGCAGCAGCAAAGGTATTACATCTGCATCTACGTTTGAAACCGCACAATGCCAAGTTCGTTGGCTGCATCCACGCCGCGTGGCGAGCTGGCTGGCATTATATGTTGTTTTGACGCTGACTTTGGCATCCCTTAGACCACCTCCAATTCCTCAGCCTCAAATGTATCACGGCGTCTCCCCTGCTGCTACGAGCGGCGGCAACAACGGCAACATGGTAAGCTTACAATCTTCCTTCTTTTTCCGTCTTCTTCCCTGGCCCTCTTGTCTTCCCATCTCAATCTATCGCATGGCGCCGGCTCTGTTGCGCCTCCAGTACCAGAAACTGCCGAGCCAACAGCGGGCCAATTGGAGTCGCCATATTCCAACTTTTACCATTCTTATCTCATATCACCCCAATCACGTGCCTTATCGCAAGAAATTTCTGCGCTAAGCCGCGCTGGCGCCCCGGCTTATCCTTGTCTTATCGGGCGACCGGGGGGCCCAGATTTTTTTTTTTTTCCAAGTTCCGTCATCCTTATCGATCATGATAATATCTATCGGCCGCGCTCCCTAATCGATTCCCTAATCGCATCCCTATCTCCCAGCACTAGCCGACATCATGATGGCAACTAATGGATCAACGCAGCCGGTCTGCCAAAACTGCGGAACGTCAACAACGCCATTATGGCGACGTGACGAGTTTGGCTCCGTCCTTTGCAATGCATGTGGACTTTTCTTGAAGCTGCACGGACGACCGCGACCGATATCCCTCAAGACAGACGTTATCAAAAGTCGGAACCGTGTGAAGACGATGCGCCCAGATCTCGCTCCAAAGAGAAAGGTTAGTGACACGTCAGCGCGTATGGTGCATCGCACCCTTTTGCTAACGGTATCGCCCAAATTCAGCAGCAGCATCAACATCATGGACATGGCTTCCCTCTCTCGACAGATCCCAATAGCGCTGAGAACACTGCGGCGCAAGCAATTCGACGAGCGCAAAAGGCGAATGGCGAGGGCCCCAACTCACCCATCTCCCGCACCGGTACCCCTTCCATGTACAACCATGGTCTGCCTTCTTTCATGGTGGACGACCCATCTCAAGCAGGTGTTGGTGGGTTTAATGGCGGAGAGGGACGGGCCGTCTCGCCAATGAATGGAGATCGTGGCCTTGACTCTCCGCAAACGCAAGAACAACTCATTGCGAATAATTCTAGTTTGAAAACTAGAGTTAGAGAACTTGAGTTTATCAATGAACTATTCCGAGGTCGTCTCAGCCAGCTTGAGCAGCAAGAAGCTGCTGCTTCTGAAGCTCTCAGGGGTCAAGAAGTCGCAGGTGTCGAGCATACCCAGCTGCGGGCCCAGTTAGACGTCAGCCGGGAAACCGAAAATCAACTCCGAGGTCAACTCGAAGAGAGTCACCGAAGAGAAAACATTCTCAAGCGACGCCTCGACGACCTGGAGCTTGAGCTAAAGGCTGTTAAGGAAGCTTTAATTGACGCAGACACGCGGCCCTATAAGAGAGCACGCACCATAGACTCTGATGAGGCTGTCAAGGCGGAAGCGGCTGATGCCCTGGCTGCAGTTGCAGTTGCCGTTGCTCCAGAGCTAATGGTTGATGCTCATATGGCAGAAGTGCCTGCTACAGAGCCCGTTGTTGAAGCACACGAAGAGCTCCCTTCTGGCATCTCAATGGATGACGCCGCCGATATTACTACTTCTGCCATTGCAGAGCCTACTGTCGAGCCATCCGTAGAAATGGCTACAGAACTAGTTGCAGAAACAGCCCCTGCAGATGCAGCGGAGATACTTGCAGAAATAGCTACAGAGACGGTAACAGAGACGGTAACAGAGACGAATGCCGAAGCAACCACGGAGATAGCTGCAGAGCAAACGGCTGAGGCAGTGCCTGAGACCGCTACCGAACCTGCTGCGGAGCCTACTGCGGAGCTTGTTCCGGAGCCTGTTGCCGAAGCTACAATTGAGATGGACTCAGCTCCAGAGGCATCCGAGCCCGTCATAGCAGACACAAACAAAGCTACTCCAGAACTAGAGGGTGCTGCCGCTCCCGCAGAAGTCGCCGCTTAGATTTCGTTTTTGTCGACTTCAGCGTTACTGCAGACCCAGGGGCTCTGAGCCCTATATGCTTACCTATCAACAATAATCCTTCTTTCTGTTCTTTTTGTTTTGCCCTAGGACGCGGCGGCGGATGCGTGGTCTATGTTGACGAATCTTGCTCATTTTAATACCCTTGTACGAAACCCGATTTGATGTCAGTCAACGGTGATGCACAGAAGAGAGCGCATCGAACCCGGTTATTCATTTCGCGGTGCCGAAACGATGAAAATAAATGCCTCGGCGTTATGGTCTTTTGTTGTCGCAACTCTTTTTCTTGTCTCTCTCTTCTTTACTCCCCAATATTTTAATAAAGGACCCAAAACAGCTTTAATATAGGCGAAAACAGTTGGAGATGGAGATGGTCGATACCCTCGTTTGGCTTTGGACAATGCTACACAGGAATGTGATGGGCAAGACAAAGTCCAGATTCTCAGAGTAGTAGGAGTGAAAGCCTCAGGGCATCGAAAAAAGGCAGGAGCGGCCAATGTGTTTTGAAAGTGAAAAGTTGAACTTGATATTCCCAACAAATAGAACTATTTTTTGCGCCTTTGTTTTCGTCGCCATTTGTGTATTAATGTCTCGACTATCATTACCTGAATTGCTTGTTCTCCCTAAATTATCGAACACACTCGGTAATTCTTCAGAGCACAAGTGCATGCAACGTACACCTCAGTCCTCAACTAACCGCCAGGAGGCCGCCGGACGTGCCAGGTGCGTGTCAGGTGCGGCCAACGTCCGTTGTTCACCTCATTCACCTTCCTCGAATGATTCAAAGAAATTCCAGCAAGCAGACGGAAAAAGCGGACTAACCCTAACCCGGAACACAAAGAGGAGATCTTTTTGTTTGAATTTTCCCTTCTCTACGACTGTCGTTCTTTTCTCTGCAGAGTCACCTCGCACGTCGCATCTTGAGCATCGTGAGTAACTCCTTGCTGCCAAGCCGATGCCACTTTAGCGCCCGCTGACGATACACTAGTAGTCTGCTCCACTGTTTCTTTCTACAAGCATACTGTACTGTAGCGCCTTCGATTTCCCATCCGTCGAAAGGACCGCCATGTCGTCGAGAGGAGGTGCCTTCCGGCAAATGGTTGGAGGCAAGACGTTAGGCCCGAGTCATCGACGGTAAGGTTCATGCTTTTCCTGCTCTTCCTGAGTAAAACAGGTTGGTATTGATACTTCTTATACAATAGCCATCGGAAAATCCTTCGAGACAACATCAAAGGCATCAGTAGGTTTTCGTTTTCGTTTCCTCTTGTCTCGGAGAAATTCAGATATAGAGTACTGACGTGGAATTATAGCCAAACCAGCAATCCGGTAATAACGCCACTCTATGTAACATGGTGAGATTTTCCAAAGTTACTAATACTCATCTGATACAGACGTTTGGCTCGTCGCGGCGGAGTCAAACGCATCTCAGCGACTGTATACGACGAAACTAGAGCAGCGATGAAGCAGTATCTCGAGGAGGTGAGATGCGACAGCATTGCTTTGCTTTATTTCATTTCTTGTCTCAACTAACATTTCCCTTTTTCTCTTTTGCTAGATCATACGCGATGCTGTGACCTATGTGGAGCACCGCAATGCCAAGACAGTTACTATCCACGATGTATGTAACCTCAGGTTTTGTTGCTGATTCCAATTTGATGCTCAAAGGAAAGACAGAGGGAGGGAAGAAGATACAAAAATACTAATTGCTGTGAACATTCCAGGTCTTGCATAGCCTCCAACGCCGCGGACGCACCCTCTATGGTTTCGATCCAGTAACCTGGGCGGTGCCCAAGAGTCGGGAGGACCAGGATTTCCAAAGGCGCCATCGGAGTAGACGAACTCTCTATCGCGCCGATAGAATCACTCTCGATATCCGCTGATTGTATCGGCTTCCTGTTATTTGTTTTCATGTGAATATCTTGTTTTCAACATATGGTGGAAAGGCTGTTTTCTTTTTAGCATGTTTGATAGTCCCAGTGGTTTCATGACGGACAATGACAGCAATGAGCAATGATCAACATCAGCAACAAGGCGCGGTGATTTAGCAAGTCAGATTTTTTTACAAGGAAACAGAACGATATCAGCAAAGACAAGGCTTTGTGTGTATATTAGATGATAATTCATAATGAATAAGCCTGGCGCTATTAAAAGTAAGACAGCAAGACGCAAATGCATAAACAAGGGTATCTCAAACAAAAGAATGTTCCACCATATATATCCCAACATCATATCCTCAACAGAACCTATACAGCTCCTCCAGGGATAGCTGATCGATATATTCTTTCCTGTCCTCTCTCTCGCTCTGCCCCCAGCTCCTCCGAGACGTTGGGATGCCATTACCTCTTCTTCTTCTTGCTCGACTCCCACTCCTCCAGTGCCTTTTCCAGAGCCTTGGCAGCACGCACTTCATCTCGACGAAACGCTCCGTTGAAGAAGGCTGGCAGCAGCATGGTACTATTAGCATGCTCTTGTGCGAACCCCACCTCGGCATCCTTCCCGCAGCGGTCCTTGACAATACGGATGGCGCCGTCGAGGAGGTCTCGGCCGATCCCCTTTCCTCGGTAGCGAAGGCGAGTCGTCCAGGCTCGAATGACGCCTTTGCCCCCGCGGAAGCTCACACTCCTGCTCCTGTTTCTGCGCCTTCCACCAATAGACGACACAGGGGAGAAGCGAGGCTCAAGTCTGAGAATGAGGGCTCCGATTAAAGCGCCGCCGTAGCGAGCGCCAATGACGAGGTCTCCCTCGATGCTTTCGGGGCCCTCGAGCCAAGACCATCGCATGTCCTCAGCTAGTTTCGCGTAGCCTTCTGTGGAGTAGCGTATAGCTGTGAGATAAATCATGGCTATACCACAGGAAAGGAGGAGAGCCAGGCTAGGATCCGCAGAGGAGGGCACATACGCCCATCGAGAGACGCCAGCCCATGCAGTAAAGAGGAGCGTCAGGCAGAGCGGATGGAAAACCAAAGACTTGGCCGCTCGTTGCTTCATCTGAGCAATAGAGTCCGCAATGAGGTTCAGGCCTGCGACCTTGTCGTCGTACGTGAGCAGCGGCTCGAGAGACAGCGGGGGAACGTCGCCGAGAGGGTCATTGTAGTAAGCGGCATCAGCGTCGGAGGCGGAGGAGTGTAAGTCGGAGAAGGAGGTCGAGGAGCTGAGGGGCGAGGGAGATGGCGGAAATGGGAACTGGTGGTGTGAATAGGGCTCGAGATGGGGTGTCGGCGCGTGGGAGGAGATGGGCGAAGCGGGTGCGCTTGCGCTGAGAGCTAGATTTGCGCGTAGGAATGTGAAGAATGCTGTGATATGGTTAGTAGCGAGCTTTAGAGAAATCAAAAGGTTGTCTTGTAAGCTGAAGGAGCTTGGGTAGTTGGAAAAATGATAAATGGATGTTTGAAAATAGCGACGTGGAAAAAGATTGTAGAAAGTAGAGCTTGAAGCTTTGAGGAGCTGTGAAGCTTCCTGAGCTATACGCTGAAGAGATGCTGACAAAAATGGCGGGGGAGTAAGAAATTTTTTTGAGGGACATTGAAGCAAGATCATCGATCCTTGTTGCGCTCCTCGAATCTTCAAGAAGATATTCGTGTACATATCAAGGAATGAAAGAATTGAGGATAGGAAAGAGGAATAAAAGAAAAAAGAAATCAAGTCTTACCTGCGCTGGTCCTCAGGCCTTGCACAATATTAACTCTGTCCACCACAGGGACAGATCCGTAGTTGGCGAGATCCAGCTCGCGCACACCACCCACGAAACGATGTGCTTCCTCCATATTGTACCATACGGCGGGAGATTACCACCTCCCTAATCCAGAATAATGCCTTGCCGTATATAACGCCGAAGCTTTGAATTAAACAATCAAACTGCCGCGGGAGTGGCCCTTTTACCCGCTGTATGAAGGGTCCTTTTCCAGAAGCGCGAAAGCTTTCTTTTCTCGATTTAGCCGCAGCACTTGGCGGGCGATCCAAAGGGTGTAGCGCAAACGAGTAAAAAGAGGGAAACAAGAAGATTTATGCGAGCAGCTGCAGATATAGAGAGGGATAAACAGGAAGTGATATAAAGAAGAAACAAGCCAGAGAGAAAAGGAATTATGGGGATCAGATAAGGTTGGGGGGGCTCCAGGCCTGGCGCGAGCTCTAGAGAGGAAGAGGTGGTGCGGATAAGTGTGTCTTCTAAATATTCGTTGTGGAACAAGATGTAAACGCTTGCGAGATGGTGGGCAACGATAGATGAGATGTGACAGGCGCCTACTGTATGCTGGGTAGGGCGAGCAAATATGTATATAAATAATCAAGGTGATACAAAAGGGGATCAACAAGGTTAAAACAAGTTGCTTGTTTCAGGAATCCCCAAACGCGAGAGAAAACAGAGTAGTGAGGCAAGCTGGGATAGCAACAACAAACATGAGCAGATGCAGAAGAGAAGTGGGAAGATTGAAGTAGAAAAGGGGGGAAGAGGAGCAAAATCTGGAGGCGGGGGCCTCAAGGATTGATAAAGAAAAAAGGAAAACCTTTCTTTCCCCTTACAAGATCTACATCATCTGCTCCGAAGGTACGCCATAGCTGTCAGGTCTATCTATTATTGGTCGGGAGAGCCCGTCGACGAACCAACACGCAGATTTTTCGGCTCATGTAAGAAAGAAGGAAAAAACCTTGTAACCCGTATGCGTATGCAGGCCAGCAAGCAAGCGAGGCGAGGCGAGACGGTGGACAAGGGCCCTGGCATTCCTCGGCTCCATGTACTGTAGCATCTGCCTCCTATGGCGTCGTCTGCTCTGCAAAAACTTGACTCGTCCTTGTTTGCTGGCAAAGAGATTCACAAACAAATGCATCGAGAAATATCCACTCAAAAGCTAGCAATTAGAAAAAAACAATACAAGCGGTTTTGCCCGTCGAAATGTCCGCGTGCTAATAGTGCGTGTGTAAAAGCGGGCGGTGGCTTGAGACCTTTCCCTGGCCTCCACACAAAAACTCTGTAGCAAATAGAGCTGAGCTGAGGCTGTTGAGCAGCTGGTGGCGTGAGCTGGTTGGCCATGCTACTGCTTGTTAGCTGATTGTCGAAGTCATCGTTTTGGCCAAGCAACAAGTAAAGATGCCACATGCCGTTAGTGGTGCTTGAACTGTGGAGGAGAGCCAGTTGAGGTGGTGGAGAGGGGATCAGGAGGAGAGAGCAGACGATCAAACAGCAAAACAGTGCTAGCAAGAATGGTACAGTTAGAGCACTTAGAAGCTCAAGGTGCTGCAGTTACTATTGCTGACTCCAGCAGCGATGCTTCAGGTACATGTGCCTTATCTTATCTACAGTAGGCAGGTACTACTACCTCCAACTTGTTTCCTTTCTCACTGTTTGAATCTCTCTCACAATTCTTCAAATCTTCAAATGCCCACGAATTTTTCATCAAATGGCTTTTTCGTGCTTCGCATGCGACCCAGGCGTATCCACGGCACTAAAAACAAACCCTTGCTGGAGAACCTCAAACAAACCTGGGGTTTCAAACCCAGCCGCCTCTCTCCACCAGGGACCCAGCCAGACTAGCGATCCCAAGCGCCAAACTTCATGCCTCGAGGCCATGGTCTGGGCCCCCAGTTCGCTGGGCGGAGGGCACGCGATAAGCCAGGCCAAAGAAAGAAGAGAAAAAAAACTCCTCATGCGCTTCCGATAGATTTAACGAGGCGTCAACCAACAGCAGTAGCAGTAATTTGCACGCCACCATTTGCAGCTGCTCCCCTCGTCTGGCCCTGTCTGCGGATTCGAGCTCATGGCGGTTATCAGGGATGCCAAGAAGGACTGCTATCGGGGTCCAAATTGCGCAAATCAAGCTACAGATGGAGCGATGAAGATAATGCAAGCCGGGTGAATTAGAGGCCCAGTGTGCATCACACCATGATTTAGCATTGCATATACTTGCTCATCTCGCATACATGTAGGCAGGCGTGCAAAGGCCTGACGCCTTCGGTGAATGAATGAGGGGCCGGCATCTCTTCCTCTTATCCGCTGCCTTTATCAAAGCGAACCGTCGTCTCTAACTGGCTCGCATCTAATACAACCTGCCAATCAACCTTCTTACGCATCCCCGAGCATGTAAATACAGAACCAACACAACCTGCCGTGCATGTGCGAAGGATCATATCCCCTCTTGTGCCTCAAAACGTCTGCTTTATCAGGGTTGGATACATCCCGTCGCGGCCCACTCACAACGCTGCAAGATAAAGAGCTGAACGAATCAGCAAACATACCGGGCACTCGCCCAAAGAATGATTCGATGTATCACATCAACCCACATGCCCGTTCCCGAGGGCGCGGGTAACTCTCACTGCCACTAGGTATTATTCTCTCATCGCTAGTATCTGTGCTAGCTATTTGGCATGAGAAGAACTACCATGTGATGTGATATAGCGGCACGAACTATCAACACCGAAATCAAAGCCAGTCATCACTCAAATCCTTCGGTAACCCGGCCACTTAAGCTATCAAGCTAGCATCGCCCCCCATCCTCCGCGACAACGTTCTAACAAAGGGATCCTCCCCTCAAAAGAAGAGCAAGGGTGGCCGATCCACTGCTGACGTACAGAGCATACGCGTCCGAACCAAGAGCACCGACGATTTTCGTATTTGAGTAACTGAGGCCGCTTCATGTTTGATGCCAAGACGGTTTGAACGGAACTTGAAGACACGATGCTGATATTAGGTCAATAATATCGACATCAACTCGCCGTGAGAGCCGGTAGTGATCCAACAGATTACGCAAAGGATGGAGTGTCATAGGGTGCAAACCAGGTCCCCATTGATAGATGGATAAGCGGCTTGGTGTTTGCCCTGTGTCCACCTTCATACGTCAGATCCGCGGCAACATTAGCTGCAGCTTCTAGAGCTTTCACTCACGCTTTTCTAGGTATCCATTCACCGAAGCATCCCGCTTTCCCCGCCCGGGGTTCGATACTTGCCTCATGGTACAGACCTGTCCTCGAGTCTTTACGCGTTTCTACATTGGGATTGAGAGGGTTTCATTTCCACATTCACGCCTACTACAGAGAACGATAAGGCCTGGCCGAATCTTTCCACCCTTCCCACACAACGGCGAGTGGGGGATATTGCACATGATGGAGATATTTTGCACGTGATTACCAGCAGAAGAATATCCTGAAGGCTTCAAGCGGATCCAAGTGTCGGTGAATGCAATTCGATAGTCTCAATGTCCATTTGTTATATAAACATGGGAAAAGAAAGAAGGATCAAGCACCTCTTATCGATGTACTTTGATTCCTGCTTGACTTCGGTTACAGAAATGAAGTAATCGCTCTTTTTACAACAAAGAAAGCCATCTCTCTTCTATCCGCAAAGAAGCAGGGACATTCGGCTGTGATCTATCATTGTTATTTTCGGCTAAATGGCGTTCACGATAAGAAGCAGCAGCAAAATGTCACCAAGGAGGCAACAGAATTATGCGATAACTCCTGCTCGCTGGGTGGTCATTCTAACCTCGGGTTGACATGGAATCCATGATTACAAAGGTATTCATAATGCGCAAGAGCAAGATTGTCCAAAAGTAGAGGTCTAGGCTCTGCAGACAGAATCCTATCACTTTGCGGCAGTCTTCGGCGTTCTACGGGAATATCAGTGACAAGCATGTGCACGAGTAGGCAGAATTGATGGGGGCTAGATTGAAGAATCTCATCATCTTGCAAGACTTCTAGCAATAGGCCCCTTGTTCTGCATCCGTCTCTGTGGGCCTGTTTCTGCTTCTTTATCCACTTGAATCGGCCTGCGTCTATCTTTGCAACCAAAGATTCACAGATATTACCACAAAGCCAAAGATCTTTGCTGTGTTGTTGCTTATTTACCGATCTCGCCGCTTAATAGCATGCCCATAAAATTTGGTTGATTGATGGTTTACTATTTACCCCCCACGCCTTAAACAAAACAGCAGAAAAGAGAGAGCAAAAGAGCTTAAAGCAGCGAGATTATGGGTCGCTTGCTGCGGAGGTGTAAACGAGTTGCGATTTACAGCCTAGTCTGCTAACTGCCGTGGAAGGGCGCGCCACACAAGGCGTACTGTACAAGCAAACATGATGGAGATTTACACGTATCAAGGTACTGAGGCGATTAATATGGAGATCCCGCAGACATCCTCTGTTCTTAAAATAAAACACAATGTCTTACCACGATTCAGAATCCAAGGCAAGGACGCTGTACTGTAGCAGTATCTCGAATACAGTCATACCCTTTTTTTTCTCTAATCACATCCCTCGAGCGGGCCAACATCTACTCCGCTGCATCGCCCAATCTCGCCGGCCATGAAAGTCACAGGAGTAAGCGTCTGACCTAAACGCGGAGCGAAATCAGATTAAGGTTGCTTATGTACCACTAACAAGCCCTCTTACCCCCAGATCTGGGTCTACCCTATCAAGGGACTTCGCGGCATCCCGCTCCACAACGCTCGCCTTGGCCCTTCGGGAGTGCAGCATGATAGACGGTTCATGCTTTTCAAGGTCAAAGAGAATGGGGATTTGCAGAAGCTGCAGCTTGATAGGTTTCCCGCCTGCAGCCGCTTCATCCCGGAGATTGTAGGCGATGAGATACATGTTCGATATATGCCTCCAGAGGTGCCGCTGGTGCCAGAATGCCTGGAACAGAGTGTTGTTCTTCGCGTGCCCCTGTATCCTGACTTATCGAGGCTTGACAAGCAAGTGATCAACCTTCATCAGGCACTGGTTAACGCTTACCGTATGGGAGATCATTTTGACAAGTGGTTTACTGCTTGCTTCGGTTTCGAAACCATCTTCTTCTACATTGGCGACGAGCGTCGTCCAGTGCTAGGAACCAACTCACCTAGAAGCCAACCACTGGTTACTGCTGCGCCTCCTACCCAAGGCTGGCTCCCCTATCTGTACAGCTACATATGGGGCGGATACGACTACGTATGGGGTGGACGAGATCAACACCAAGCCGAGCCAAAGCCCGAGCCAGACTGGCTGGCCTTTGCCGACATGGCCGCCTATCTCGTCGTGACCGAGAAGTCGCTCCGCAACGTCAACGCGCGCTTCTCCAACACCAATAACGCCGTGGATATTGTAAAGTTCCGTCCCAACATCGTGGTAGATGGCGAGGTCGACTTCGACGAGGACTTTTGGGCCGAGCTGTCCATCAGCGGCCGTCCCGTCCTCGCCCTGACCAAGCTGTGCGACCGATGCACCTCCCTCAACGTGGACTACGACACGGGGCGCTTTGGCGAGGGAGAAAAGGGCACGCTGCTCAAGAAGCTGATGGCTGATCGACGGGTCGACATTGGCGCTAAATGGGAGCCCGTCTTTGGTAAATACGCCTTTTTGGTGGACGGCCTGGATGGCGCTGACGTTTCGGTCGGAGACGAGGTGGCTGTGACGAAGAGGACGGCTGAGAGACCGGCGGCTGACTGGGCGTACGCGGATAAGACGATTGCCCGCTTCTACCGTTATTCGTGAGCCTGGAGTCAAAATGTTGGCATTTGACCGTGAGCGATAGTATCGCCTCTTCAGAGGGGTTTAGCCTATGCCGAGCTCCATCTCCCTCTCATCCTACTCTGCCATCTTCTATTCGCAAGCAAGTATATCCCATCTGCTTGAGCCACACAAACTTAAGAAATCAGCGTAAATTGTGTGTCACCAAGAAGAAAGGAGGAAGAAGGAAAAAGAAAAGATTAGCTAGATGCCACAGCCGCTACGGCAAACTCATCTTGTGTACCGCGTCCTACAAGCACACAAAGATGATCTCACACGAAGACGGATCTCTGTGCTACATACGGGCCGTTGTTCTTGGGATCACGGCATCTGTGCTGCAGAACACGCGCAAATGAAGAACAAACGGGGACGGAAAGAAGAAAATGGGAAGGATGGAAGAAAACGAGAAAAGATGAGACGATATTGGATCATGTTCCTCTGCCTTTATTTGGTCAATACCCAATGGATGTTAAATCCAAAATGCTTGAGAACTTTTAAAGATGCAGATAAAAAGTGGTGCAAATAACCAGATATAACTATAACAGTGGATTTCTTCTACTGCCTTGCCACTTGCTTTTTCTCTAGGACATATGTTCCAAAATGAGCTTGCTTTCGAACAGCTCTAAAGGCGTACGTTGCACTAGAGAATCACGAGCCAGGTCGTCCGGGCAATGACATGTAATTGACAATCCAATTATATCCTAATTCTATGTGCCATGCTCACATATGCATATGGAGCTTTCCTTGCCTTACGGCAGCCAATCTATAGGTAGGTAGGTACGTGAGCCAGCCTCGTCCATCCATCTAAATCTCAAAACAGCGCAGGACAATGAGTAGAAGAGAGAACCGTATCATCCAGAATTTCCAAAATAGCAAAGCAAACCCCGACCAAAAACGTTAAGACAAAACCAAAAACAAACACAAACAGAAAAATAAAATCCATCGTATGCTTATGCTTGGAATCAAAACAAGACAGAAAAGAAACATGACCTCTAGTTATAGACAAATGGCAAACAATCCTGGTATGCAAGAAAGGCTTAATGCACGCTTGTAACTGAAGAGCGCCAAAGAAAGACAAGTGCTGAAGGACGGGGATAGGCGGTCAATACAAAAGAAAGAAAATCAGTAGCAGCGAAAGTCATGATGATTCGTGAGAATTGTATTCGTCTAGAAGCATTTCCAAAGAAGCAAGTGCTCCGCAAAACGTAATAAAGTCGTCATAAGAGGTCGCGATCAAGATGTTACTCCATCCCAAACAGCAACGTGGGCAGGCATAATCACGACTGGCCTTTCCAGTGGCCTGCCATGGAATTGGCTAGTCGTTTAGTGGTTGTTCCGACGTAAACCGTAGCCTTGCGGTCAGCTTAAGCAGCCTGGGTACAAGGGCGACACAAGTGAAGCTTGCAATAAGTGCACTCGTAGATGGCCCAGTGAGGGCCCGAACGGCAGTGCTGGCAAACCCACTCAACAAGAGTGTTGTCAGATTTGATCATGACGAAGGAATGGGCACAAGAGTTTGCCATTGCTGTGGAGGACTGTCGTTGAGCCGTGTTGGCGGTTGTTGTTGAATTGAGAGAAGCTGGTTGGGTATCCGTCAAAGATGGAAGTCTCAGACAGATTCGAGTCTTGGGCTACTGCTAGTTCGAAGAGCAGTACGAAGTTGAATAAAGTGAAAAAATAGTGACGTTTGGTCAAAGTGACTAGTGCAAGTGGGCGAAATAGAGTGTTGATATGAGTTGTCAGCAGCAGTGGCGGCTGACAGGAGAGGAAGGCGTTTCTTTTAAAGTTTTTGGTTGGTATTGCAAGTATTTCTTGAGACGTTGAGTGTTCAGTAAATGTTGAGTGTAGATAATCAGAGTTGTATGTATGAGGAGTGAATGGTTGAGTGGCAAGATGTGATGAAGGCTGAGTTGAGGGCGTGAATTAGGCGTTTTATATATCGAATCTCAGCGCTTTTCAGAAATCTCACGGATCGGTTAACCACCCCGGCAAGAGAATGTAGTGACAAGGTAGTGTGTTAGACTGTCCCGTCTGTGTTTGCTCTCGTGCTAGCGGAATCCAGGTTTGATCAGTTGCTGCTCGGTTCAGCGTTTAGGAGTTTAGAGTAGAGTCCAAGGCGGCGGACGACGGGAGAAGCCAGATGCCGGGAAGCACAAGACCGGGCCAAAAGCCCCTGCAAGTACTTTGCAAAGGGGGGGGTGTTGTGTCTTTTGACTGTCGACGGGGCGTAGAAGCGGGCGTGGGTTATCAATCCGGGGCCGGATGCCGATAAAGAGGCTCCGTGGGTGGCGATTTCGCCCAGGTGATGAGCAACGGCCGGGGTTCAAAAATAGAACAGGGTCAACCTCGATTGCTTGATACAGCCTGCAGACCCTCGCGGGTAGAAATGACGGGGGTCTGGCCCAGCGGGTGCCGACAGCCTGGTGCAACGCCGGAGCCAGCTCCGGTGGTGAGAAAGTGCCGAGATTGGTTCGAGAAACAACAGCGAAGATGCGGGTAACGCGGTTGACCACAAACGATGGAATCAACGAACGGCAACAGAGATTTCAAAGAGCCACAGCGGCCTCGAAGTGATTGATGACGGCTGGTTCCGGTTGGTTTTTGGTTTCCACAGGCTGTGTTCACGTCTCTGTCTTTCCACCCACAATTGCTGACGAAGGAGCGAGTATCGTGATGAAGACGAGCAAGGATTATGATTATCGAGGAGGGATGACGCATAGAGGGGTAGAAAACGATCAAGGGTCAAGCAAGAGGATGGTGAAAGGATGAAAGAAGGACAAAGTAGAAGAGGAATGGAAAGGACGAAGAAAAGAGAGAGAGACGGAGACGGAGGCCGACGTAAGGGAGCGCGATATGTACATATACATGTACTTTGCTTCAGTACTACTAGTAGTTGTTTCTTGCAACTAACGGCCCCGGCCCTGCTAGAAGGGAGGCTACGGCGTGCAGCATGCATGCACGGCTACATGTACCGATGCCCATCTGTCAGAGGTACATGCAGGTGCGCAATAGATGGCGGCGCTATACATGCAAGGTACGCCGCGTGCCGCGTACTGTACCTCCCGAGTAACTCTGGATGTGCAAGGAGGTACTAACTTGGCTTGCTACGGCATCTTACGATCCAGCCTGAGGCAGTAAAGAATATTAAACAGAGCCAATAGCACTGATTTCAACTGCACCTCCCTCAAGATTGGTTTGCTATTGTGTGACAACAGGCATGCAGCACCAAATATCCAAAACTTGGCACTATCACTGACTTTGCAAGGAGACGTTCTCACCCTTTGATCATGCAAATCCATCTCTATCCATCCATCTCAGAGCCTGGAAACCCACGGCGACCTGGTGGGATGGGAATCAGATCATCAAGGCCGCACAGCCCTCCTGCAACCTGGCCCTGGCTCTTGGTCTAGCCCTCAAGTTTAGACGACGCAAAAGCAGACGATGTCGCTGGTCACGCTCCAGCTGCCTGGTCGCGGGCAATTCAACCCGGGAAGGGTCTGGCAGCTACTACTACTAGTACTGCGACTACTACTATACTGCTAGTACACAGAGCCGCAGCCTGGCATAAACATGCCAAAACAACCAGGGACCCCAGTCCGTCAACGTCGGCTGAAAAAAAAGAAGGGCAGTGAGGAAAAGTCCATCGTCATCGTGGCTGAACCGAGCATACTACTAGTACTGCTGCTAGCATTACGGCAGCTGGTGCTACTTCGTACTTACTCACGCTACTCACTGCTAGTAGTACCCCTCGTCTCTGAGCTGACCCGCCATCGCCGTTCATGGATCACTCTCTTACGCCAGAGAGGGTCTGACTTGACTTGCCCGGAGACACGGGAGCGCGGGTTTCCACTCCTAGGACCTGTCTCTTGGATCAAGGACGCTACGGCATACTTAATTAAGAGCTAAAGTGCGCTGACGGAGAGCTGGAGCCGGACTCGTAGGGCGATTGCTTGGCACAGGCCCGTTTGACACGTTTGATGCGTACCAGGCCGGCATAGACTTGATGCCTGTGGCTGTGGCCATGGCTCGAGACAGGCCGATTCATGCTGCGTCAAGCTGCGCAGCTAGGTGTTTGACCTCCTGAACGTACGTCTGAACCGACACGCAAATACTAGTACCTACCACATGTGCCTTGCTACTAGGGGTCCGGTACATCCAAACACCAATAGGCGCAAGTCGCAGCAATGTGCTGCTGGAGAATCTGCGATGCTCTGGCAAGTACATAGGCAATCGGCCATTCCCAAACATGATATCCACGACGACTAATTTCAAATCAGATGTGCGAGTACATGTATGTAGCCCTACCGCATGGGGCAGGCCAAACGAAAAGTTCCACGCCCCAGGCCGGTTTTTGACGCACTTTTCCAAGACGGGACCACCATACGCCCAAGGCCAGAGTGCGTGTGCGACGGCCAAGTGAGACGGACGGGTGAGCAGTCACACACGTCTGCCGACCATGATGTGTCGTGGCTCTCTTCTGTTTGGTTCCTCAGCCAAACCGCCGCTTCGGCCGGGCTGGCGTGGGGCCTGTCGGATGGTGTTCATTTAGGGCTCTCCCAGTGGAGACGACTTCAGACAGGGCTTCGTGTGTGTCAGCGCCCTTTGCAGCCGACGCTGGACGCCGATGGAGACTGGCGGCCAGCCCTTGGAACAGGTCCGAAAACACGGAGCAAGATGAAGCCGCCAAAAAGGTCTGTTGAAGCAGCCTGGCTTGAGTCAGTCTGCCATGGATCGGAGTGCTTTGGTGCTCTGCCAAACGCCATATCCATCCATATCCATCAGGGCGCCGGCTGGGCAGAGAGAAGAGCCACTAAAACGGCTTGATGGGCTGACGATCTCCCTGCAGCCACTTAGGAAACAAGGCTCCTCACGCCTACATTAGCTGCTCTCATGCATGCGCGTAACATGGCCTTGCAACGAAGGTACCTGTGTAGGTACTCGATCGCCTGCAGTCGCAGTTGGGTCCCAAATGCAAACGCACTGCTTTCCAGCGCCTTGCATGCCCCGTGCGGTTGCAGCAGGCTCGGCTCAGAAACCGGCTTGCAAGCATGGAGCAAAGGGAAAATGCGACGCCATCTTGATCTCTTCGTCTGGGGCATAGCTGTCGTGGCAGGTTGCTGTGAGCATTTGGTGGCTTACATCCGGCCCAGGCACGCAAGTCGAAAATGCAGAGGTACACGCCGGCTAGAGTAGCGGATGGCCAAAGGCAGTAATTTCGAGTGGCATTGACCAATAAGCGCGCATCTCCTCGCCCGATGTACATGTACTCCCTGTCGTGCCTCGGCGCAATGGCTTGGAGAGATAAAGTACAAGGACCTACAGTACACGCTACAGCGCGTGCCACGCCTCGGAAGATCTCGACCTGGACCCCACGGAGGCTGCTGCACGACTTGCAGAAGCTCGATGCAAGCCGCTCACCGATATGCAGCCCAGCCCAGAGCCTAATGCGACCGAGATACGCTGGCACTCTTGTTTTCTCAACCAGCTCGTTTGCCGGCCGCTCGTGGAGCTCCCTACTGTGGCTAGTACATCCGCGGTGTGAGCGGTACATGCAGACGAGGTCGTTTTGGGTACAACTCGCAGCGAGACCAGTACGTTCTTGGAAATGCCCAGCCTCGCTATAGGCTATTGCGTATTCCGTATAGGTATTCATATGATTTGCAACGAACAAGTTATCCCGTCACCCTGCTACTGGACGAGCGAGACGGCTAGCATGCCAGCAAATGGATCGGCCAAGCTTGGCCTGGGATGCATGGGATGCATGGGATGCAGTCTGGGCCGGTCTATATTGCTGCCAGTAGCCCGCATCCGAGGCCAAATCGGGGACATGAAATCATCTTGTCCATACTGATTTGCCGGCTGCCTGGGTTTCTGCCACGGTCTCGTCTCAGGGTACTGTCTCAGACCGTGGGATTTCCCCTCCCTCAATACGGATATCGAGATAGCGGGAAGCGTTCTGGCTTTTAGGCCACCCCATGGCCTGCTGAGAATTGCCTGATCCGCCCTTACCATGCACACCACCTACGACATCTGTACTATATAGATCAATGCTTACAAGTACGAAACGGGAAGTACTGGTGCTAGGTAGGTAGACAAGTAGGTACCTGCGGGACGAGGCATGCTCGAAAGTGACATCAATCGTTTGATGACCAGGACTCGCCAGCTCGCTAAACAAGCAACGGGCGAGAAAAGAAAAGAAAGACAAAAGAGGCCAAAAAACAAACGTGCAGAAACAGACACACGACCATCCGGGTCCTCGTGTCTCGTCCCGCGGTTCCCCGGGCACATATCGGGGAAATAGAGGGCTAGGCGAGCGAGGTTTCTAGTGCTATTGTAATACTCGGCACAAGGTGCACCACTCCTACTTTATATGAGGTAAGTACCTGGCAGCAGTAGTGCGATTCGAAACATTTGATGAGATATACTACCTGCTAGGAGGGCGGGTATAAGCCTGCGCCCGAGGCTAATTAGTACCGTAGGGAGATCCGTATTATGCTCTAGGTAAGATGGACGGACAGTTTTGCATCGCGTGTACTTGTCGCGCGTTTTGTAGCATTGATAGTATCATTGATACCACTACATGTTCAAGGGTATCAATGCTCGTATCTATTTTGGTATATAGTATTCGGCTAGAGTACTGGAAAGGGTCCGAACCAACAAAGTTTGCGAGAGAGACAGGGTTCGCCGTTTCTGTTTCCGCATCGGAGCGTCTCGGCAAGCTGCCGCTAGGCCCCATTTTACTCCGTTACGGCTGCTCCCTTCTTTGGCTACTTCTAGAAACTGTAGCAATACAATGCCTAATTTGGCTCGCTCCCGGAGTTCCCACCACCAAAAAAGCAAAGAAAAGGGGGAAACAAAACCGTAGAATGGCGATCAAGATGTAAACTCCTATTTAGGAAAAAATTGAACGATGAAGAGCATATTTAATGGACAATTCTTTTAGTAAAATAGAATACCAGGAAACAATTAGTTAAGCCACTCTATTGTTGGCTCCTTCCTTCTCTTCATCGCAGCCAGTCGCTCCTTCTCTCTCTCCACAGTCGCTCTTTCCTTACTTTCACTGAAGCCAGTCGCTCCTTCCATCGCAGCCAGTCGCTCCTTCCATCGCAGCCAGTCGCTCCTCCCTTCTCTTCATCGTAACAAGCAGTTACTCCTCCTCCATACAGCCTCTCTATTCCTATTCCTCCCAATCTTCTTCGACTCCTCTCAAACTCTCTCTATCTCTCTCTTCCATCCTTCTACTTCTCCACGTCTCGTCATCAGCTGCTCCTGTTTTGGCATTTTCATGCTCATGCTCATGCCTCACTCTTTGATACGTACACCCTTTTCTCCGTAAGCATCGAGTAGATAGGTACCTCGCCAAACTGCGCCTTGGTCGCTGCCTCCCAACATTGCGGCCAATGATCTCTGCTGCCAATAAACCAATCGCCCAATCTACCGTCCAACTGTCCTTCAAGTTCCCCCGCACAGCATACGCCGTTGACAACCACTCCGGTGCCCCTGTCGAGCTGCACTGCCATTAGCCTGACCAGGGATCCCTGGCGTTGAAAAGACCAATCGATATGCAGTGTAGCTGCTTGGGTGCAACACTACGGGCACATCTCGATTATTGCAGCTTCAGACTAACAGCAGCGTAGGCGAAATGCTGGCACTCCCTAGGCCCTCCACTGCAGGCAGTACGGGGTGCGGCAAACCGAGTTACATAACTCATCTCACTGAATTACGCCTCAACTGGATCGCCCTGATGCGTGGACATGCGGCCTCCAGTGGCTGCCAACCCAGCCGCGATCTACGATTCGAGCCGCCGCTGGTCGAACGGCTAGCAAGCCCTCGACGCAGTAGCCGCTGCCACTATTCATGCTCTCACCACCACGTCAACTTCTTGGCCTCGAAGATCAGCTTGCGCTACGTTGCATTATCCGAGTCGTCTTTGGCTTGTTTTGGGCTTCAAATGAGTCAGACGTCTTTGGTGCAGAAAGGCGCGCGCTGTATTCCATCTCTTGTTTCCTCAATGGATCGAACACGTTTCGCAGCCAGCACACGCATGCAATATCGGCTCATTGACTGTGCCCGAGCTACCATTGGCCTTTCTGCCCACCCCGCCCATCTCATTCCCTCTATGGGTGCAGTCTAGCCCTCTATCCATACGACTCTGGCTATGCAGAGCTCAAACACGGCTTGTTGTTCTTGCATGCAGGATATTTGAGCTATTCGTGCGGTCGATATGTGACTACTCTGCTGATTCGTCTCTCATTGGAAGACTACGTATTGCATACCCCTGCCCACGCGAAATGTGAGGCCGGCTTGTATTTTGGGTGCCGCATCCGAGCGAATCATTGCAATACAGCCATACTCATAGTTCAACTTGCCTGTCCCGAGGGCCATGCCACGTCGAGCAAGCGACATGTCGTCTTCTCCAACGGATGATTCCACAACTCGCCACGGCAAGATAACAAAAGAGCCATCGACTGGCACATCCATCGCAAGACTTTTTCACTCGTCGCAGGGCCAGACTTGCTTGGCGGATGACCGGAAGTCAATCCCGGCAGCACCAAGCGTTGGATCGTAGAGGCATAAGCGGCTGGTTATTCGAAGCGATTGGTTGCAGCATTGGCCACCTGCTTAAAGGCTACAGGGCTACATCGATTAACCTTGCATTCATCTCTCTAAAGCTCCTAGCCTGGCAGGCACCGGGATAGCTGCAGGCAATGCAAGCATCAGGTGTCCAGATTCACTTACGAATGCCATGGCGCATTTCGTTGAAACACGTAACCAAAGCGCGTTTTGGACTTGGTCCGATACTACAGCGACTTATCCACGGAGAATAAAGGGGGACTGAACGCGGCCAAGACTAGTGACACCGCCACTGCTGTTGTATGGACTTGCTGCTCTCCGCATTCCTCTTTGTGTCACTCTCCCCCAAGCCTCTCGTCCATCTGGGCCATATGCTCCTTCATACGGAGTACAGTCTAGTGTTCTCCGAGCCTTTACGAGGCAGCATAAGCCTACTAATCCGGCCATATCCGGGGTATAGCAGACGTTGACGCTCATAGACAATTTTGCTCTTCAAGAGCCCGCATGCGAAGTACCTGACTCCTATTTTCTGGAACACTATGTCAAGACGTACAAGTACACGCCAACAGAAATGGCCATGGGGATCCTCATGGGTTGTTCCTGGAAGCGACATATGTCGGCGATCTGGACATTGAAGCAAATTAAATCCGGTTGGCTCAAGCTATTTCGCGCTTAACGAAAGCTTAGATGAGCGGGTTTTCTACTGAGTACCTTACCTATCCCCGGCCCAGCGTACCATGTAGCCCGGCTATCGGCTGACAGGGCAAGGCCTTATCGCTGTGTTATGAAAAGCGCAGCGGCGTACGGAGCTTTTGGGCACTGGATGAAACCATTCTTCCAGGCTTTAGCTAATAAAGATCGGCTTTCCAGGCTATGCTTCTCCTCTCTGTCCTTACCCGCACTAGGATATCATCATGTGATTCTTGTCATGGGAGGTGGCGCTCTCGCCTGTTTTATACGGACAGCACTTCCCGGCTATCGTTCGGAACCGCTTTCCTTGCTCTTCGCTCTAAAACAGACGTCGTCTTCTCTTCATGTTACAAGTACAAGCGGATGCAGATCTGAGGCCCAGCGCGGTACGCGTCGTCGGGCGCTGCTACTAATTGGGTCCACACCTCCCGAAACCACGAGGACGTGAGCCCTGTATCGAGGTCTTCATCCGACGGCGGCGCATGTGCACTCAAGAGGGGTGATTTGGGAGTCGGCGGCGATAGCCAGAAGCATCAATACTTGCTCTATCGAGATGTGGCGTCTCTAGCCAGTATGATACCCCTTACACCATTACAAGTGCTTCGGGACAGCAAGTGCGGCCTCGCCCGCTCTTTCCCCATTCGACGACATCTCGTTTCGCGACATACCTGGTTCAGAACAGTTGAGGACAGATTACAAAATCACGCTGTAAGGTTCTCCAGACCAAGAACGGGCATGATTTATCCGGGACTCATCTGAGCGGCACAAATTTGAGCTTTGTGTCTCTTCGCACTTCATGCTGTACGCCGCCGTTTAAAGCGACTGTGGGGGGGAAGTGTCAATGAATGGAAGCCATCCTCGACGCCATCAAGTTTTCTAGAACACTGGCTGTGGGGAATTTTATTATTAGACCTGTCTCAATGGCTTCCGACTAGCCGCTCCTACTGCGACTAGCACAGCTGGCTCGCCGATACCCCCTTGTTCGCTGCGCCGCATGCTCGGCGATAGATGAAGACAGGAAACCAGCGCATCTTACGATAAAAAGCTAGCTGTAGCTGAGCTTGCCCGAGGTCTGGTTTCTGCGCTGATATGGCCGTGACGTAGTGGTCAACCATCATGCGACAAGGTCTTGGCGAGAATCCCTCTCTCGCAAGTCAATTACTTGTTACAGATTCCGCACCCCCACGGGAACAATCGTCTACAGTATAATCTTTCACATACGTACCTGCCATACGCCTCTCTCGACATTCAGATAAGGCAATACATAGTGCTTACCGTTCCGGAAACAGAGCAGCCGTGAGATCTTTGGCATTGGCATTGGAGCCACAAGGCTTAGAAGACCCATAGTTTGCTTACTTGAACCGTCAGCAGGATGAGAGTAACGTTGAATACCACGTGCTCGGTTATACCAACACCACTTCCATCTTCACGACGAACGTGATGCCCGCAAGAACTTGTACGAGCAGTACAGCATCTCCGCAGTACCCGCAATAACTGCATGAACCCTCCCTGGACGGAAGCTCCGGATTCCTGGATTCGTGTAATAACAGGATTCCTGTCATTTATACTCTAGCTTGGCAGTCACGCTGCCATTTACCAGCACCGCTGCGCCGGCACGCTAGACAGGGGCCTGGCCCAGCGCTAGTGCCTCTTCCCGAGCCCAAGATTCTGGTTCTGGGTCGGTCATTTGTCACTGATCAGTGACAGATACTGCCGTCTCTGGACATGAGACGGTTCGCCTGCTGGGATCTTTGGCCCGAGCGCGTCGTCGAGGCCGCCGTCTTTACCACATCTGGGCGTCTTAAACGTCTGCCTGGATGACGATTTCGACATGATGGTACATGGAGAAAGCCCCGGCCAAGCTAGGATTTGTTTCAAGCTGCAGGGGTGTTGGTGTTTGTTGTGTTTGAATATGAGTTCTGATTCGCTTGTGGCGGCTGATTATGGTCAATGCCAATTACTAATGTCACGCCAACAGAGACTATGAAATCATCTCCTTTTATTGATTACGAGACAAATGCTTGTTGTACCAACGTAATGGGGTGAGGTTGGAAACAGTAACTAACGCTGATACAGCGATTAGGCCAACCGCGTGTTCAAAGTAATCAGCTATCCGACATACTCATACCTAGGTTTCGAAACAAGCCACAATTTTAACGAGCCACTGACATTCTTTTATGAGCCCTTGAAATTGGAAAGAGAAAAAGTAAAAACTGCCCCTGGAAAGGGCATTTATAGAAGCTACCGTCTAAAAACATCCAATGCGCCCTTGTCCGTACAGCCATTTCCCGTATCCTCGAACCGAGAAAAAGGTTCCATCTATAACCCTTTTTATTTCCGTCGGTGCAAAGTAGTAGTACTACATACCTTGTCAGCACAAAGGCCCTGGCACTCCCACTTCCACCCCCGGTTTACCGCGCGTGAGCCAATCGCTAATATATATCTACTTTCCAACTATCGATCAGCCACTACTAGTACTTCTCCTTTGAGCCTCTTCTGACATGGCCTATATCAGAAAAAGGAAGTACCAGAAGAAAGCGTTGACAGTCTAACAAAAACTGCCGGCTAAGTCGGCAACTCAATATGCAAATATGCCCTGTCTGTCCTCTTGATTTGCAATAGCAATCTTTTGAAACTGAGCAAGATCCCATCGTTTCTTAAAAGTAGAGACCGAGGCTAAAACGCTAAACAGCCCTTTTTTTTTTAAAGAGCTAACTGTGTGTATGGATACCCCAGGTAATCAAAGAAAGACCGCTGACATTATTTTGTTTATCTTTTTTTTTCTATCCGCTGATGAATTAAGACAAAATGAAAAACAAGGATGCTTCGACGGAAGCCCACCCTTTCCTGGAACGCCAAGGGGGTTTCGTCATCGCTGGTATCGGGCGGCCCACCGGCGGTTTAACAAAAGGGCGTGATCAAGGGCGTGATCTTGTTCCCATGTCTCCCATCTCTCTTTCTCGCTCGCCTTGTAGGGCTACCTGTGATGTGTGTAGTAGGTACCACTTATTAGGCCGGCACTTATAATCGGGCCGTGCTTTGGAAGCAATTCGATGGCACTATTATGTACTACTTTAGCTAGCTGGTTGGCTAGGAGCAGCAGCAGCAGCAGGATCCTCGTCCTCGTCGTCGATGATTGCACAGCCCTCGCTCGCCTCGACACCGGCAGCTACGGGCGTTGCGTCCTTTGTGGAGACCGAAAGCGATTTCATCTCCAGGATTTCTCCTGCTCCTTCGAGATCGCTGCCCATTTTATCGATTTCTTCGAAGGTGAAGGCATCTGACAAGTTGATGGCTAGGAAAGTCTTTGGCAGTTTAACCCTTTAAGAAGAAAAGTCACAAGATGTCAGTTGTTAAATCTATATGGAAACAATTTTCTTTACGAGCAAGAGGAACACGTGTCTATACGAGGGAGAGAAGAAGAAAAAGAAGTGCCAAAAAAAAAAAAGAACACGTAATTCAGAGAGAAAGGGAAACAGGGCACGGGGAGTTAACGTACTGGTTGAACTTTGCACGGAGCGTCTTGATCACTTGCAGCCAATCTAGATGGGGCGTGAGACTGCGCCGCGGCGCACATCCGATGCAGTGCCGGCTATCCAGCTGGACGTGCAAGGGGTCAAAGACATGGCACCCAGGGCTGATTGTAATGCGGATGCTATAAGCAAAAGTGGGCTCGCCGTCGCCCGGAGCGCCCTCCGCGGGCGGGCTGACTTCCGACTCGTACAGCTCAAAGCAAATCTGCGAGAGGTAGTCGAGCTCCGGGATGGTGCTCCGGCTGATTTTCGTCTCGATGCCGCCTTCGATGATGCAGTTGAGCAGGGTGTAGATGTGCGACTCCTTGGTGAAATAGAAGAAGGACTTTGCGTCGTTGGAGGCCTGCATCTCCTCCAGGTCCTGGACGATCTCCTTGAGCAGCGGCAGGGACGTCAGCAGGCCGATTTCCAGCTTCTCGCTATCCGAGATGCCGTACTCCTGGGGGCAGATGAAGTCGAACAGGATCTTGGCTAGCCGGTAGAGCTCCTGCAGCGGCTCGTTCCGCGGGTCTGGCTTCTCCGCCGAGGAGGTGCTGCTCTTGTACAGCCTAAAGTACTGCTCAGGCGGTGCCTCGTCGATGTGGCGAAAGCTGTTGAGGAATGATCGCCGCCGGAAGAGCTTCTTGACGGTTGCTGATCGGCTGGAGCCTTCCGCTTTGTCCGAGTTATCGGGGGATGTCCCTGAGCTGGCCTTGCCGTCGTCTGCCGTTGCTGTCTTGGCGTCCTCCCCATCCTTTGTACTGCTAGTTGATGTTTTGCCATCCTTGACGCCGTATTCCTCTTCAAGCATGCTCCTTGGAGGGGTGAAGACCCATTCCAAGAATTGCCGGTTGTGCAGGGCATCAAACTTCATCGTGTCGTAGAGCTCAGAGATCTTGCTGGGATCAACCTTCTCCGCGTCACAAAACTCCGTAAACAGCTTCTCCCACCTCTCCCGGAAGAGATCCGCGTCTTCCCCGCAGCACCACCTGGGCTGAATATTGTTCACTGCATTAGCCTGTGATAGTG
Source organism: Trichoderma gamsii (assembly GCF_001481775.2). Classification (NCBI taxonomy): domain Eukaryota; kingdom Fungi; phylum Ascomycota; class Sordariomycetes; order Hypocreales; family Hypocreaceae; genus Trichoderma; species Trichoderma gamsii. Next base: position 664,564 of record NW_020171341.1, on the reverse strand, counting down.
CTGACGACAACGACGTGCTGGAACCCTCGCCGTTGAGCTTCTCGTTGCTTGGGTTGGAAATTGCGCTGAGAGATGTCGCGGCGTTGCTGGGGTATAGTTTGCCATAGTTGTACTGCATAACTCGGCGATGAAAGTTCATTAGCTGAACCACCCGTTTCTGCACTTCCGACGGCTCAGGCATGTTCTCAGGCCAGGCAAACTGTGCCGGGCGGTCGTTGCCTTCACGGAGCAAGCCCTTGAGCTTCTTCTTGACTTTGTCTGTTTCATCCTTGGCAGCATTGGAGTCGTCTAGGAGATCCTTCCGGATGGTGATGAAGTCTTCCGGCAGTTCCTTTTCGCCTAAAAACGAGCATGCCCAGATCTGTGCGCTAGCCGTGACCCGCCTCTCGGAGCTGCTATAGACATGGACCTCGTCGAGGATATCCCTGTTTAGTAGCATCAAGTCGTTGCGCATGTTTTCTCCTAGCTCCTGTGACTGATACCTGGCTGAGTGAGTCGGTTCTCCGCCCCACTTGACGATGAGTTGAAGCTTGTCGAGGACAAGGCTTTCTTCGGCGGCGGTAAACTTGGACATGGTCACTTCCGAAACCGAATCATGCCTCTTCGATGCCCGTCCCTCAGGAGTTGACTCTGCAGCATCGCCTCCTGGCATCAGCGGCGTGCTGTCCCCGGTCTGATTCGCTATCACGGGAGCTTCCTCGGTCTCCGGCACCTGCTGCGGCTTCTTCTTGCGGAACATGGGCTTGATCTGGACTTTGGTTCCAGCCCAGCTTCCCTTCTTTACCAGGACGTTTCGGAGAGATTTAAGCTTCTCCCTGTCTTCGATACCCTGTATGTAAGCAACATCTACGGCCTGTATCACGCTCGCCAAGGCCGGCTCTCCGATGAGCAGCACCTCTTCTTGGTGACCCTTGAGAAGATCGATAAAGGGCTCAGTATGGAAAGTAAACTTGTACTTTTGCTTTGGAGTCCTATCGGCATGTCTGATGACCGAGACCATCCCTTTCAACTTCCACGAATGCTTTGGGGGAGGCGGAGGAGGGGGTGAAGGCTCCGCCTCTTCCTCTTCCTGCGCCAAGGCGCCAGCGGGAGAAGACTGTGATACATCCTTGCTAGACGCAGGAGTCGACGACAAGACGCTTGGCGATGTAAGTTCTGCAGCTGGTGGTGGCAGTGGTTGCGGTATCAAGGGGCTGCCTGATGAGCTCTGGCCAACGGACGTCCGCGTGCTCTGGACGGTAGGCGATGCTGTGCCACTAGGAGCGATTGCTGACTCGGCTTGGTCGGACTGTTCAGCTTGCGACGAGCGGTTGCTCTGCTTTGCCACGGGAATGGGTTGGACAGTGACGGTGCTAGAGCTTCCTTGCTCCATGTTTTGTCCTGCTCTGGCGATAGGGTCGACCTCTGAAGACGGCGCGGGAGAGGCAACTGGCGGCGAAGGCATGCCACGGCGTAGCCGTTCCTTGATGAAAACTTCTTTGAGAATGCTGGCGCAATGCTCGTAATAGTCTTCATTATCCTTGACAAAGCTCCAGCCATTGACGTCGATGACATAGCTCTTTCCCGAGGCTCTGAGTAAGTCGAAACCGCAGACTCTTTGCCCAAAAGCAGTCGAGATCTTGCGAGCTACCTCTCTTTCCTCTGTGCTCAGGCTGGTAACATAGCGCAGCTCTTTTCCATGCGTGTTTCGCCGAACGATACCATCGACAACGGGCGACTTGCGAGTTTCCGCATGACAATACTGAGGACCAACGGTGTAAGCCTTGACATCCTCGGCATTGTCGACTTCCATAAAGCTTTCGTAGATGTAGCTGGCTTCAGGCTCGGTAATCGCTCTGGGGATGTTCAAGTCGGGAATATATTCCGAGCTCTTGTTGCCAACTTTTCGGAACAGCTTTCGTCCACCTCCTCCTGAGCTTTTGGGGAAATATATGATGATGTTGTGATCCTCGCCGCTGATGGGCTTCTCTACAAAAGGCTTCTTGAGGAGTAATCCATCGACACTGAGGACGTCTCCGTCGTCTATGAGCTCGACCTTGCTTGGCGGCAAGGTGTTTTCCGGATCAGCGGGCTCCAGGGTGACGCCTGAGATCTCCTTGATATATTTCGTCATTTCTGGGCTCAGAACCTTTGGTCCGCCGTCTCGAGTGACCTCAAGGCGTTCTGGCGTTCGAACTTGGATCTTGTCTAGCAGACGCAGGCATGCACGGCGGTCCCAGAGGATCTTTTGCATGGGCACATCATTGACGCAAAAGGGTTTCCTCGTCTTTATATATGCGATTGCCTTCTCGAGAGGAAATCCATCGGAATAGAACGATATTAGATAGTCACTTGAGGCATGTTAGCGGTTGCCGCGTGCTCTATGGGGTATTGATTCCTGTCATTGGGTTGAACACGCAAGGGGATGTGCCACTATCCTCTTTGCGTTACCGAGGGATCTTCAGACTTACCACATGGGCCAATTTTCAACTTCTACACATGGAAAAAAAAGAAAGAAAAAAAATAGTCAGCTTTTTTTTTTCAAGTTTTTCTTGCTTCTTAGAGACACCGAAGACAGAAACGGATTTCTGTCTTTCTTGTTTCTGTCTTCGGTGTCTCCTAGCTGGGGGCATTTTCAATGGAACGTCGTATCATACCTTCATCAAGAATCGTCTTGTCGCCGAAAACAACGACGTCAAACTCGCGGTTTGCAATAAGGCGATTTAGAATATTCCTGCTTGGCTTGCTTCTGGCTTTGATGTCGAGTGCGCATATGCCAATAACGCCTAACGGGGCTGGTTTGGCTAAAATCAAACTGTTAGATGTCGCTCATATTCCATCTCATATAAGATATAAAATCTCCCTCCTTTTCTAACGCACCTTCTTCCTTCTCTCGATGATGAGGTCCTCGTTCGCTACTGGGACTCTGGCTGCTATATGCAGTGCTTCCGCTGAATCGTCTCTTGGCTCTACTCCGAGAGCGATCAGGTTGGCTGCTTCGCATAGTTTCGGATCGCTGGTTGCGCCTGACTAGATCATGATGGGTCTGCGAGTCTCTGGCTGCCAGGCTGTGATTGCTAGGAGACGCATGTCCTGGTTGGGCTGCTGAAGATGTTGTCACGGTCATATTGGACAATGCAGCCTCAGGCAGAGCTGACGCTGTTCCTTTTGAAGATGACATCAGGCCCGGTACCGACCGCGGAGGCTCTCCTTGATCAGAGGCTCGATTGGATGGAGGGGCGCTGGCGATCACACCACGCGCGGAGGCCAACGAGTACAACGATGTTCCCGACAGACGCTTGGATTGGACCGAATACGAATCGGAAAACGATGATCTCGTGGTCAAGGCGGGCTCGGGGAGGGCTGAATGGTTGCCCGTAGAATCTGGGTTGGGACGCATCCGAGGAGTGTCTTTGTCGAAGAGCTGCTGCTGCGCTTCCCCCAGATAGAGCTCTTCGGTCAGGGCCTCGGAAGCGGCAGAGTGTCGTCGATTGTACGGCCACGAACGACCGCTCCTCAGCAGATTGGAAGAATAAGGGCTGCTGGAAAAGCTGGATCGCTCGGCGTGGATATCGGAGGTGCCCGGCTCGGCGTAGCGGCTCTTCTTACTGCTGACGGACCCCGTGAAGGACGAGACGGAGACGCTGCGGGAGTGCCTCGAAGGTTGAGACGGCAACGTCGACGGCGAGGAATTGGCCGCACTGGGCTCGTACGAGGGCGATTGCCGTGGCTGCGGAGACTCGTCAGAAGCAATGGCCGCTGAGCCAGAGGCGCCCAAGGGGTCCATTTTGATAGCGGTGGCGGAGGCTGCCCGGCGGGACACAGAACTGGGCCTGGAACTTTTTTCTTGTCTTTGCTGCTGTGGTTTTGGCACGGCCCTACTGTATGGGGGACTCAGGTAGTTTGTCGACTAACGGCCAGCCGGTCTGAAGGTTAAGCAGAGCAGAGGGAAGAAATTGAGGCCGAGAGAATCCACTCGGTCGAAAAGCGTGGAGGTCTCTAGTTTTGACTGTGCGTGGCTGCAAGCGTCAAGCGGGCGGTGACATCATTTGGAGACTGGATTTACACAGGGGCATCAGTATCGAGAGCGGCTCATCGATTGTGCGAGAAGGGAGCAAGACATAGAAAAAAATAGGGATGAATTGGAATTTAATACAAATGAAGAGACTCAGCGCGATTCATTGATGTACATGTAAACGCGAATAATGTTGATAAAGCAAATCCAATGGCAGGATGGTACTTACTGTTAGTCGCTGCAGAGCCCGCGCTTCTTGGTGGCGCTGCTCGCAAAATATTTTTTTTCTCCTCTACTTGCTCTTTTTGGTCCTTTCTCGGTCTCTTACTCGACGTTTCCTGAACTCTTATTGGCGCAAAGCTCATGCAGCGTCAGCCATCGAGGGGCTCAAAGACAAGGATCTGCCCTGACCCCAAGAAAATTGAACAGAAAGACAGCGAGCTGTATGGAGTAGGTGGAGGGGTCGAGGCTCGATTGGCGAATGGAAGCAGCCGGTGCCCTGAGCAGAGTGCAGAAAACGACCAGCTAAAACTTGCTGCGTGGCACGAAACCCACTTGGCGGTGAGGCCGTCGCTCGAGTTGAGAGAATTGAAAGCAAGGAACTTCGTTTTAGTTATACTGCTAGAAATGAGTTTGCGCGGACTACGCAATGGGCGTGCCAGCATGGTAGATTTCATCTGTGTAACCACACCGAGAGAACTTGGATGGAGTGTTAGAAAGGTCATAAAGCTGAAATCTGGCTCTGCAGCAGCCCTTTCCTAGACCGAGTACGAAATACGCAGCGACAGCTGTTACCTAGGTATATAGACTCTGATCATAGCATTTGACAGTTTGAAGCATTTCGAAAATGCTGTGCCTTGTTGGAGGTTCATCAACAGTACTTCTCAAATTGTCTCTCCATGCCACAAGGTTATTTCATTCATATAAAAAGAGTCCGCATATACCAAGTAGACGACATATAATTGAGAAACACACCAGCTTTTCTCAGCTGTAGATACCCGTAATCTTCATACCCTGATTTGAATCCCAGGTAATGGGCTGCCATGTGGCGGTGTCATGTGTAGAGGGGCACGAGCTGCTGTGGCGTAGGTAGTAGTTACCACCCTTAGGTAAGCGGCAGAAAACGGCAGTATTCATCACCGCCAAAAATTTACAGATCCGACGGCAGCTTCTCGACGAGAAATTGCGAAACGCTGCACCACAACACCAGCGCAAAGATGTCGCATTCCGATCCCGATGGGCCGCTGGCAAAGCGCCAGAAAGTCTCGACTTTGGCCAATGCGCCTGAAAAATCAAGCAATTCCTCCCGCATTTTTGCGCCTTTCAGAGTCCGTCCATGCGATGCCCTTTGGCTTTTCTATCGCTGGCATAGCAAGTTCTAACCACTCACTGTATAGACTGTTGGATTGATCTCCCCGTCCAATATCCCATTCACTTCGGTTCCTATGGGTAAAACAACTTTTCAAATCACAACGTCGGTTGGTCGATCTCTGCAGACGTACGACTTGCTCCGCGGTCTCAATCTCGTCTTCGTTACCCGACCACAAACGCTCGCCGATATCACTGCTACGTTAGCCTGGGGAAAGAAGGTTTTTGCGGCATGGGGTGGATCGCAAGATAGTGAGCCTCAAGGCCTATGGGTCTTTCAAAGAGGTAGAAAAATCGCCGAGGTGGCCCTCCCAAGCGACTTGGCGGAGCCAATTCAGCAAATCATCATCTTTGGAACCTGGTTCATTGCTTGCGCAAAGACAAGAATTGAGGTTTTCAAAACAGCGACGCTTGAGCATTACACCACCATCCACACCATGGCTGCTTCCAAAGGTGGCCATGAGATCACGGGTGGCGTTGTCACTATGCCAACCTATCTGAACAAGATCTTTGTTGGTCGCAAAGATGGCTGGGTTGAAATCTGGAACATTAGCACCGGAAAGCTGATATATACCCTTCTGCCGCCTTCACCGGATTCCGGCGCTGTTACCTGCCTCGAGCCAACCCCAGCTCTCTCTATGCTAGCGATCGCTTACTCGAATGGCTCTCTGGTCATCACCAATGTTCTGACCGACAAGCGCGCTCTTCAAGTCGAAGCCGGACACGCAGACGCCCCCGTTACCTCAATATCCTTCCGAACCGATGGCCTGGGAGCTGGACACGACGGTAGGAAGGATGGCGTCATGGCCACTGCTACCCCGGCTTCAGGCGACATCACCTTCTGGGATCTAAACCGCGGAGGTCGTGTGATGGGAGTCCTGCGCAGCGCTCACAACCCACCATCAGGCGAGGGTGGCGCTGTTCTTGGCGGTATCAGCAAAGTCGAGTTCCTGTCTGGACAGGCAGTCATCGTTTCTAGCGGCCGGGATAACTCGCTGAAGACCTGGATCTTCGACGAAACACCCTTTTCCCCTATCCCAAGAATCTTGCACTCACGTAGCGGACATTCTGGACCGGTTAACTGCCTACAGTTCTTACCTTCCGATTTCGACGGCGCCGAAGCTGGAAATAAGTGGATTATCAGCGGTGGCAAAGATAGGAGTCTTTGGGGATGGAGTATGCGTCGTGATGGCCAGAGTACCGAGCTCAGCCAAGGCAATATTCGTAAGAAGGCAAAGAAGATTGGGATACTGGCTACCAACGCACTTGCACATGGTCCAACAACGACTTTGGAAGACCTTAAAGCTCCCGAAATTACCTGTATTGCCACTTCGCTCAACCGCGACGGCGGCATTGGTGCATTGCCTGGAAAACAGGAGATTTGGCAGAAGGGACGAGACCTTAGCAAAAAGATGGACGCCGAGCTTAGTGGCATGACGGGCTGGGAAAGTGTTGTTACTGCTCACAAGGGCGACCCTTGTGCCCGTACCTGGTTCTGGGGCCGAAAGAGAGCTGGTCGCTGGGCGCTCCCGACAGGAGACGGCACCGACGTTACCACTGTCGCTATCAGCCCCTGCGGAACATTCGCGCTGGTCGGCTCCGGAGCTGGTGGCATCGACATGTACAATCTTCAGTCTGGTGTTCACCGCCAGCGCTTCCCGTCCAAGTTAACGCCAGCACAGGCTCGCCAGCTGAAGATGCAGCAGCTTCGACAAGCAGATGATGTTGTCCAGCTACAGAGCGAAGGCAACCGAAAATATCCCGCCGGCGTCGGCAAACATACCAAGGCCATTACTGGTCTGATTGTCGATTCTATGAACAAGACTGTGGTATCTTGTGGCTTGGATGGCAAAATCAAGTTTTGGGACTTTTTGACAGGGACCCTCCTTGAGCAGCTGGACTGGGCACCTATGACATTCCCGACTGGATGCCGATACCATCCAGCTAACAACCTCTTGGCGTTTTCTTGCGATGATTTGTCTATCCGAGTTGTCGACCTGGAAACGAAAAAGACGATTCGTGAATTCTGGGGCCCCAAGGATGTCATTAACGACTTTTGCTTTTCCAACGATGGCCGGTGGATCATCGCTGCCTCACGCGATTCCGTGATAAGGATATGGGATCTGCCCACCAGCCACCTTATCGATGCTATTAGATTGGAGAAGCCTTGTAAAGCTGTTGCCATGTCATTTACCGGCGAATATCTCGCTGCCGCTCTCGAGGATAGCCCTGGTGTCACAATATGGACCAACAAGGCCCTGTACAAGCACGTTCCAACTCGCCAGATATCCGAAGCGGAAATTGGCCTGGTGGCTGCACCTACGACGGCTGGAGAAGGAAACCAAGGCTTGCTGGAAGCCGCCTTTGAAGAAGACAAGGAGGAGGAAGACAGTGGCGTTGTTGCGCCTTCAATCGATCAGATCAGCTCAGATTTGATGACGTTGAGTTTGGTTCCCAAGAGTAGATGGCAGACGCTGCTCCATCTAGACTTGATCAAGGAGCGAAACAAGCCGACCGAGGCGCCAAAGCTTCCCGAGAAGGCTCCCTTTTTCCTGCCATCTACTTCTGGTGCGCAAGTGCCTGGGCTCAAGGACGATGCTGAGCAGGCAGAGATCGATAGCAAGTCCCGTATCTCGAGATATGACCAGGCTCGCTTTGAGGAGGCATTTACGTCGAAACTGCGTGCTGGTGCCGAAAACAATAATTGTAAGTATCCTGCGTGATCCTATTGCTACTTTGTAGCAGTTGAACAAATACTAATCTTATCAACTACAGACGACGAATTCATCGAGCACCTCAAGTCTCTCTCTCCTTCAAGCGCAGATCTGGAGCTTCGATCCCTCTCCCTGGGCGATGACGACGAGTCAAACGAGCTGCTGTTATTTATTCGAGCGCTTACGACTAGGCTGCAAGCACGAAAAGATTACGAGTTGACGCAGGCGTGGATGACCGTGTTCCTCCGACTTCACTTTGACTTGGTGATGGAGAATAAGGCTCTGCTGAAGGCTCTTGAGGAGTGGAAGGAACAGCAGGAGAAGGAATGCAATAGGCTGGATGATTTGGTAGGTTACTGCAGCGGCGTGGTCACGTTTTTAAGAAGCCCGCGAACATGATGTGTTGGGTCATGGTTGTTTTGGAATATAGTAAATAATAGATGGGAAAGACTAGCGGATAAAAACAATCCATTGTATCTGATGTGTGTCTATGTCCACGTCTATTTCCCAAGACCATCCAATATTTTTCCAGCTCCAAAGACAGGCACCTATTATGCTACTACTACTTAGTATCTAATATTCTGAAGCCCCGCAGTACCAGCAAACAAGTCGTGATATTTCTTCTTCGTGACTCCCGCAAGCAGAAGCAACACAATGAAAAAAAGAAGAGAAATGTTATCAAAAATTGCGCCTCCCATGGCCCCGAAGGACAATGGAGCAAGGAGCCGACTCCGCGATGTGCAATGCAGGTCCTCCGCACTGCATTCCCAGCAGCTTGATCTTGGGAATGCGAAACAAGGTAAGTATGGAGAGAAGAAGAAGAAGAAGAAATCGAAGAGAGAGAGGGGAGAGAAGGGATTATATAGATGGAGGAGATGGTCTGTGCGCTGTGGGCGGTCAAGTTTGTTGAAGTGAAGTTGAAGGGAAGGTGAGAGCGAGGCTTTGGTGTGAGTGGGCAGGTGCAGCTGCTGCCTAGAGGGCTGAATGAGAATGCTGGCTTCTACTTTGCGGGTACACAAACATCAGGCTCTGTGTTTGTGCTGGGCTATACAATTTTATTTACCAGACATTTAATGATGATTAGTCGTTTTGTAGCTATCAAGTAGCTTTCTAGTCGTGAGATGAGGAGCTGCTGCCTGTTCTGGTGCCATTTATGCCCATCAAGGCAATGGCCGAGATTGTTGGTCTGGATATGAATAGAGTCTACTGAGTGGATTGTATCCCCTCTCTGCCAGCGAATATCCCAAGGCTAACCGTAGCCTGACTGTTGCCTATGTTTTCTTCTTTCCTCCTTATATACGATGAGTGATGATGAGGATAAGAGGTCAGGTTGTCGAGTAGTAGCCGGCGAAATGAGTTTTGAGATTTATGGCGGGAGGGAATCAAGTTTGACGAGCTTCTCATTAGACCTACATTTTCTACTTGTACCAACACAGCCCTGTTATCCTCAATTGGCTGCACAACCAACAAAATTTGTCATGTGCTAATCTGTAAATCTACCTTGAGGCAGTGTAGGTAGGACAAGGCCGACACACGACGATTTAGCCTCGTTGTTTGAGTCAATTACCACTTTTATAACATGCCCAGTTACGATATTACTTTCATCATGTTTTTCAATCTTCCCGTCCCGCCAGATCCAGCGCTTTGCCATCAATATCCTGCAACCATAGCTCGCTCCCCAGCTCTCCAAAATGACGGAAATGCAAGAGCTCAGTGATAAACTTCATTCAGTACTAAAGATTACGGAAGAAGCACCAACCGGATCGCCGTCTGCTTATCTTGCCGACTCGGTAGACCGTTCGGATTCTGATGCTACAGAAGACAGAGCACAATGGAGAGAGTGTATAAAACCCTCACTAAACGTCTTGCCAATCTCTTTATTAATGGCAATTAGTCGATCGTTTTATGGACAAACAAGCTAAGGAACGTCCTTATCCGAAATACCTATACCGAGCTCATGTTCACGGCCACCCGTTCCCTCGATTGCCGGATGTTTTCGAAGGAGATAGTGATAGCTTCGGTTCTGACTATCATCTTTGGTGTGAAAATAACGCAGTATCGCCGATACTCGTGCCCATAGACGACCCGATGGATATTTCTACCGTCGAAGACTTCTTCTATGAGCTAAGTCTTCATCTAGGGAAGACCAGCTTCAATCTCCCGCCAAGAGATGATGACGAGCAACCGTTTCGATCTTCCCTTGTTTCTCTTAGCGGCGACTTCTGTTGGACAACGCAAAGAATCTGTAGAATTGGTAGGATAACAAACAAAAAGAAAGACCAATTACCTGGCCTGGCCATCTTCAAATCTTCAACGATAGGCTCTAGTGGTGTGCGTGTCTGGCGGGTAGAGGATATGCTCTCATACTTGGACAAAAGACTTGGAAAGAACTCCGTTCATATTTCTCCAGATCTCCGCCGCTGGGCCACCAATGCCGATGAATTTGTTTGTTGGAGCCTTGTCCCTCGGGACGCATTGGTTGCCTTTACTCCCTTACCTGGTCTGATCAAAGCGCTCGATGGCAGAAAGAAGGCTTTCTTGACGAAAGAGTTTGTGGACTCCAACTACCTGGGCGATTTCAGGCGACTTCCTCTGGTACATATCTCTCGGAGAGAGTATGCAGATAGAGCATCAGAATTTGTACGCAACATCATCACTAATGTTTCCTCTTTGGAGGAGGCGAAGCAGCTGTGTATGCATATGAAAGAGGTTCTGTCAAACCCCTATACATGGGGCTACGAGGTTGCGCGCTCTGTCAAAGGCTTGGACGAAGCAATCTCAGGGCTTTGGAAACAGCCTTAATGGTAAAGCTGACTAGGGTTTCTCGTTTCTGGTGCAGGAAGTTGTTTCGAGCATAGATCTTCCATTTTGTATGTTGTTTCAACCGTGCTTGATCTATTCTCTATAGGAAACTTCAATTTGATCTTAATGATATTACGATTCTATCTCTCATGGATGTCTTCAAGAGACCATGTTATTTAGTGGTAACGATATTCACTGCGTCTGCTCAGTAAATTCTGCCAGCGGCACGACTCCCAATAGTGGCCCTCTTTCCCCACAGTTCAAGCATCGGTTTTCATCGAACCTGATCTCTCGACCTTCTTCAACGGTTGATTCGTATGCACAGCAGTCTCTTAGCGTATGGTTGTCCCAATCACAGCGGTAGCAGCGCAGTCCTGTTCCAAGGCCACGATTCTTCGGCATATGTCTAGCACTCTGAGGCCTACTGGCACGCCCTGCTGACTGTCCTCTGCTGGTATGCGGGACGACCAGCATGTCCTAGATATATTGCGCCAACAGTGCCTTGGTCACTGCGGCCGCTGTTGCAGCCAAGAGACCGGGCTCTTTTTTCAAAAATGTACGCATGGTATCCCTTTTCTAGTCCTCACACAGCTCGAGCTGGGCTACTAGGTAGTTATCAGCACAATGTCGTGGCTAATGAAACATATGGCCGTGTAGTGGCTAAGAATGCCGATTCGATTCAATGCGCCGTCTGGTTTCTACATGAGTATTGAATAGGTGAGTTGAAGTGGGGTGCTAGATAACTTTTTCCCTAAATATATTTACAAGGCATATTTGTCAACAAACTTTACAGTCTCTGTCTTGATCGTGCGCGAATCTAAAAACCGCTATACGTATATAGATTGATAAAGCATTACATTCCATTATATGACATCAAGATACTGAGGCGAGCTCGTTCGATCTTCCAGGTCTTTCCACGCCTTCTTATCTATATAACATTCTCCTACCAGTTGGAAAGCTTTGGTACTTTGGGCGCTGCTAATTTTGCGGCTATCCCTAAATACGAATGGAACTGCAGCGTCGACACAAATGTAGATTTCATCACCAATTTTCGCGTCTTCTGGTCCAATGCCCATGTACCCTGTATCGGTGATAAAAAAGCGACGAGAGTGGCAATGCCTTAAAATAGCCTGGACATAGAGCAGGTAACTGGGGGGTTGGTCCTTTGCTGCAAGACGGAATGGAATATCGGTAAAAGGCAACAAAGAATCTTCTGTAGCTTGTGCAGAATTCCTTTCCGACGCCATTTGCCTGACACGAGCTTCCCAACTCAGTGCAGATCCGTCGCGCTCTAGCGCTCGCTCCTTTCGGACAAATCGAATAATGGCATTATCATACCCGGCGCTATAAGTGCTTATAATTTCGTGAAAGAAGTATTCGTTTGAGTCGTTGCCGTGGTAGTACTGGGGAACGACGTTTGCCTTTCTTCTACCAACCACAGCCTCATCTTGTAGTAGAGACTTCCACTCACGTAATGGAAAAAGGCCTTGGCCGGCGAGATATGGCGAGCCCATTTTGGTAATCTTGCCACATGCGTAGCCAGCTATACGTAACCTCGCGGGATCTTTTATTGCACCGGTGGTTGACTCATCCAAGACAATCTGTGGACTCTTAGGATTATCCGCTCGCTTTTCGAATATTTGAGGTCTGTTTTGTGCTATGCGCAAAGATGTTCCAAGGATTTCGCGTTTGGGTTGGACACTCCAGTCTGGCACCCATGATGGCAGACCATCCATCGTTGAATCTCCCTGCATAGCACTAAGAAGGCCGTAGCCGCTATCAGGTATGAGGGCAAGGGCGCAGTCTGTATAGACTTTGGCAACTGGATCTTCATATCGTGGCTTGAGACCGAATTGCTTGCCTGATTTGTCTAGCAACGATAGCATGCTGTAGATCTTATCTCGGGGATCTGTTGCCTCGCAATGTCTTGCTTGAATAAGGAGTTTGAGCATCGGCGACTCCACATGGTGCTCTGTCAACGAGACGCTAGGTGCAGAGACTACGAATGGCAGCTGTTGTAGCCATTTGTTGGTTGTGTTCCAATTACTGAATTGCTTAATTGTCGACCAAGATAGTGCTTTGTCCCCGCAATATGCCATACCAGTCGCTGGTAATACGACTTCTTGAATAATCCATACTCTTGTGAACCAAGGTCGACGGAAGAAACTGCTTAATGCTTGGACCAACTCTTCGGATTTTGGGTAGCTTAGAGAGTTTGTATCTGAAGACGGTTTATCGCATTCTATGATGAAATCAACCGCTAGATCGCTGTCCATTGAAGCCTCGCCGAGGTAGATGGCAACGGTTGTGGCACTGGAGTAAATCGCAGCCATAAGAGACACTTGGTGGTTTCTTTCTGCCACATTCGATTGATCAATGCTCAGAGTGTCTATCCATAAATTACGTGGGCGGTCTTGATATCGTAAACGACGAAGAGCAGAGACACAGTTAGAAGTCACAAATAACTCTTTTGGTCGCTCATGCTCATGAGCCTTGATGAAGACGGCTTGGCGGTCGTCAGGGTCTCCCCAGGTATATGATAATGCTTCATAAGAGATGTCTGAATGAATTTCAGCGATTATCAGCTCACAGGTGATTGGTTCATTGCTTCCAGGCTGGAGGGAGACGATGCGTATGTGATTTGGCGTTGGAAGAGCCGGCCCAGGGTATGGGGAGCTGGTTGCAGCATCTGTGTTGAGGTCTCCCATTATCGCATGTATAGGCGGATTCCAGTAAGAATATGGAAACTATGGCCTCGTGACTCATTTACCAAATGGTATTCGCTTTCTGATGCTCGAATGGTGCCAACCTGGTTGTAATGCCTGAGCCCAAGACTGATTTCCCCGCTGAGTACCTTGTGCGCAACATCCGTGAGCTTTCTTAGTAAAAACGCAATGCAGTCGATATGAGTATCCGCCTCCATAGGAGAGAAAAGAAAGAAGACAAAGAGGATTGTAGGCCTTGAAAATGAAGAAAATAGTACAAAGAACGTGGGGAAGGCTGCCTAATATTTGCATGGGTGCTTGGGTACCTAAAATGATAGGTCTCAATTGTGGGGTGTTTGGTGCAGCTGAAGTATGCATATCACGCTGTAGAAATTAAGAAAGAGGTTAGCTTTTGCTTCTGAGAGAATGATCGCATCATTGATGGAAACATTGATGACGCAGGAGGAGAAGAAGCATTCCACGCAATTTCTCATCCGTCTAGGCTTTGGTCTTGTCTTCCTATGTTCTTTTCTAGATGGTGGGGAGATTTGAGCGGGATGATGGTAGTATGTTGTGGCGTCTTGAAGGTGAGGACAGTGTTCAATTGTAGTTTCATCCTTGCCGTCTGTGGTGATGCTCCGTACTTACTTTACAGCAGTTATCTCGACCACCGCTGGTGCGCTCATGATAAATCATTTGCTTTATTCAGCGGAGTATGTACAGCATCCCAATTTCAATTTCCAATAGCACAGCTGAAATTTGATTAGGCAGCTAGTCCATACATTAAAATATATAACTACTATCGTAGTAGTAATAGTAGTAGTAGCAGTAATCAGGGTGTCGAATAACTTCTTCCTTTCTTAATTCCAATAGTTGATACATGCCTAGTCCCGTATTGACTCGGTTCCACATTTGTCTAGTCGACGGTATCTTAGTCTATTAATCTATTGATCCAAAGAGCATCCGCCTCCCAAGAAAGAGAAGGGAGAAGGGAAGGGGAGAAAGGTTGGAAACGTGAAAGGAAGAAGAAAATAAGAAAGTATGTGTGAAAGGATGCCTATGTGGCGCTGTAGTTCTTATTCTAACAATTGGCACATTTGTCTCCTCTTCTCCGCCACTAGCCTCTTGAGAGAAGAATTATCTAAAATACAGGCCATGGCTTCGTTCCCTCCATTTTCGCCAGCTGCATTTGGATGATGGACTGGATTTTCATCTCAAGGCTGCAATTGCGTTTCAAAGTAAAGTGAGATCCTTCAGGTTTCGTTGAGCCTGTAGTTTCTGCGGCGACTGTCTTGTCCAATGAGGAGTTTGGATCATGGTGAAGCGACTGGTGGTATTCCGGCATCCGGATATCGCTGAGGGCTTTTTCTATTGCCATGACGCTAAAACCATCGTAGTTGCCATTCTCTTCCCAATCGACTTGCGATTGGAGGTTGTCGAGACCCGTCGCCTTCAAACCCTTCATGAGAGCACCCAGAGACATTGACAGACATTCAAAAGAGCATTCCTTTTCCTCTTCACCTAACTGCTCCTTCAACGAATTGATACTGGATATGAACCCGGAAATCAGCTTGCACCGGGATGTTACAAGCTCATCTGAAGCTAAGGTTATTATCCGTATGTTCGACTAAGGAGCTATAACTTTTGAAACTTACTGGCTATGTCCCCTGTGCCTGGCAAGTCTAACATGTGCATCCAGCCTCTACTCTCATATATGATAATTTTTGTAAGCTTCTCATAAGCGTCTTCGTCAATAAACACGCCTGATACAAAGAGTCTGAGCAAAAGTTTCCGACCAAAGGACGAAGGAAGAGGTTGTTCCAGCCGACTGATCCACGCTTTTCCAAAAAAGTGTGCCGCCCTGTGAAACCCGTACTCCTCGACGATCACGGCAATTTTTGCCAGCTTCTCCAGATCAACCATATGGGGAACCTTCTGCGTTTGGCCATGGATTATATGCATCAGAATCGTCAGCGCGTCTTTGTCCCAACCCTTGGCGGTCATAGTATAAGAATAACCATTCTCTGCTTTAGTCTCTCTCCACTGATTGGTTCTTAGCAGCGAAGAGTATCTCATATTCGGTAATAATTGTTGTGAAGAAATCCTCATATGTATATCTGGCGCGTCTTCGACATTTGTGAGTACGCGTAGTGCCGAGCTCGCTAACCTATCTTCTTCTTGTTGCTTGTCAGGAGTCCAGTACTGCGGTAGGGCTGTAGGCCATGGCTCAAAGGAACTGTCTACAGCAAAGGGCTCGTCAGGATTATGCAAGATAAGGAGAGTATCTCCATTGGGGTCAATTTCGATAAGGGCAGTCTCTATAGTCATCTTGAGCAAGGCGTATAGTGATAGTACATGTAGGTAGGTAGGTAGGCCAGAGACTGAGCAGGCATTATGGACGAGCCTTTCGTCTATTATAGTACCCTCGCAGCGGCTGTGGCGTCTACTCGAATTGGAAGGGGAAAACCTTGGAACACGCTGATGAGCCGACACCACCATCTAGAAGAGAAAGAGATCAATTGGATTAGCCGAAACAACCGCTGAGGGAGGCCTCATCTACATGCAGGCACCTAGGTACCTATCAGGTATTGTCAAAAGTACATGTACTCTAGCTTCTAATTCCTACGTGGCTCTTAGTGTATGTACTGAGACCATTTAACGGACGTTGTAGGTACAAAAAAGTAGGGATGAGATGCATCGTGGTCGAGCGGCTTGCCTCGATGCTAGTGCTCCTGTGCCATGAAGAGCATGGAGAGCATGCAAGAGCATCAATACGAAACCAAATATTGACTCCTGGTTTCATTGCTAGATCAACCGCGGCGGCTCCGCCATCTGCATGCTTTAGCGCCTCTGGCCTCGCATTTTTACTGGACGACGCCATACCTTCCAAGGGCCTTTAGCGCGCTCTTACCCGCGACGATGGCGGGGCATTTCAGATTTTAGATTTTCTGGCCCGGGATTTTGTAAATTTTCCATTCGTCACAAGCTCCAACCGCTAGAGCAGATTGCAATCCGCAACGATGGGCAAAAAGGGCTTTAGAGTGAGTTGCAATTTCCTGTTTTGAGGTACACGCCGACCTCTTGGAAGACCATTGCTAAATATAGATTCTTTAATTGCGTGCGAACAGGGAAAGAACCGTCGTGGAGGTGGCCGTGGAGGCGGTCGTGGCGGCGGCGGCGAGGGCGGAAACAGCTGGAGAGACTATCCTGCACTCAAGAAGGAGAATGAGAAGCTCCAGCAGTACTACGACTCGCTGCTTGAGTTTTCTGATGAAGAGAAGACGCAGTTTTGGGAGGCATTGAGGCGCGAGCTGCCCAACAGCTTCCGCTTCTGCGGTTCGAAGGGGTGCGTCTAACTCGTTGCGCGCGCGTCAACTTTATCCTTTTTTTTTTTCTGTTCTTGATCCATTGTCTTTTACTTGCTGACTTATTGCTCTGTCGCATAGCCATGCGCTGGCCGTCGAGAGACTTCTGCGATCCCGATACATTCCCGAAATCGTCAAGATCGAGCACCAGGATGGCCGTCCCGTCGACCCTCCCCAGCCTGTTTCCTGGTACCCCGACGAGCTTGCTTGGTGGATGACCACGCCCAAGAACGTTGTCCGCAAGTTCCCTCCCTTTGCAGCCTTCCAGAAGTTCCTCGTGTCCGAGACCAGCGTCGGAAACATCAGCAGACAAGAGGTCGTCAGTATGATTCCTCCTCTGTTGATGGATCTCCGACCAGGCATGACTGTGCTGGACATGTGCGCCTCGCCTGGCAGCAAGTCCGCCCAGCTGCTGGAGATGCTCCACGTTGGCGAAGAGTCTCGCGTGAGGAAGGTTCTGCGAGAATTCGCCAAGGAAGACGGCCTAGACCTTGGTGACGAGACCAAGGAAGAAGCCGAGGCGGATCTAGAGGCTGATGCCTCTGATGCCGGCCGTGCTACAGGTCTGCTGATCGCCAACGATGCTGACTACAAGCGTGGCCATCTTCTAGTCCATCAACTCAAGAGACTGTCATCGCCCAATCTCCTGGTCATGAACCACGATGCCACTCAATTCCCCTCCATCAAGCTGCCCTCGACCGATCCGAACTCAAACAAGAACAACTACCTGAAGTTTGACAGAATCTTGGCCGATGTCCCCTGCTCCGGAGACGGAACAGCACGAAAGAACGCCAACCTGTGGAAAGATTGGCAGCCGGGTAGTGCCTTGGGCCTTCACATCACCCAGATTCGCATTCTTGTCCGTGCCCTGCAGCTTCTCAAGGTCGGTGGTCGCGTTGTGTACTCCACCTGCAGTATGAACCCTGTCGAGAATGAGTCGATCATTGCTGCTGCGATTGAGAGATGCGGTGGCTTGGATAATGTGGAGATCGTTGACTCTAGCGATAAGTTGGATGGTCTCGTGCGTCGACCTGGCCTCAAGTCCTGGAAGATCATGGACAAGAGCGGCAAGATCTGGAACAACTGGGAGGAGGTTGAGAACTTCACCAAGGAGAGCAAAGATGGCGTAACCCCTGGTCGACTCGTCCCGTCCATGTTTCCGGATCCTAATGGCACTACTCTGCCCCTAGAGCGCTGCATGAGAATCTACCCGCACTTGCAGGATACTGGCGGCTTTTTCATTACAGTTCTGGAGAAGAAGGCAGAGTTCAAGGCTAAGAACGAGAATGAGCCCAAACAGGCCAACCAGACCAACGGCGCGGTAGAGGATGCTGCTGCCGCTATCCCTGCGGCCGAGACAAAGGCAGAGGACGCTTCTGCGCCGGAAGAGAAGAAGGAAGATGAACCCATGGAGGACGCCTCCCCCGCCGCTAGCAAGCGACCCCTGGAGGCTGAGGAAGATGCAGAACAGCCCGCCAAGAAGGCAAAGACCGCAGAGGAAAGTTCAGCAGCCACCACTCCGGCCCCTGCTGCCGCTGCTACGACTGAGCGCCAAGACCGCCCAGGCAAGCCAAAGAGGAACGGCCCCATTGAAGAGCCTTTCAAGTACCTCGATCCCTCCCACCCTGTCATCCAAAACATCAAAGACTTTTACAGACTGTCCAGCCGCTTCCCCACCAACCGATACATGGTGAGGAACGAGATGGGAGAGCCTGCCAAGGCCATCTACTACACCACCGCCCTTACGCGAGACATCCTCACGGAGAACGAAGGCAGAGGCCTCAAGTTCATCCACGGTGGTGTCCGCATGTTCATGAAGCAGGACGCTCCGTCGGCGGAGGTCTGCCGCTGGCGTATCCAAGCCGAAGGCATGCCCATCCTGCAGGGCTACGTCGGCGAGCCTCGCGTTGTGCGCCTGCGCAAGAAGGAGACGCTGCATAAGCTCCTCATTGAGATGTTCCCCAAGATTAACGAAGGAGAGTGGCAGAACTTTGAGGAGATTGGCGAGCGTGTGCGCGACATTGGCATGGGATGCTGCGTGCTGAGAGTCGAGCCGGAGGGCGACGACCCGGAGTGGCAGGAGAGAATGGCTCTCCCGCTGTGGAAGAGCATCCACTCGCTGAATCTGATGTTGCCCAAGGAGGATCGTTCTGCCATGTTGCTTAGAGTGTTTAACGATACGTCGCCGTTGATTAATATCAGCCTCCAACGTAAGGAGAAGCAGGAGAAGGCGGCTGAGGAACAGGAGCAGGAGGCTGGAGAGCAGGAAGATGAAGAGATTGACGTGGAAGATATTCCCACGCCTGAGGGAGCTGATTAAGACATAATTATTGTGGAGGATCATCATTACCTTGCAACCTTGTATAATCTCTGAAGCAAGGATAAGCAAAGGGTTCAAAATTTTAAAGGGATAAAAGGACATACCATCGAGCTCCGGTATGGACAGATTTGGTAAAACTGGGTACCAATTTATATATACAAGTGCTTTTTGCTCCAAGTTACAGATTAAACGTTCTTTTGCTATCTATCTTTACAGAGTCGTCGTCTATTTGTACAAATGCTTTTATTATGTTACAATGCCTCGTGCCTGTTCCAAGTGACAATTCTACTCATCCAAAAGTCCAACAGTCCAGTGCACAATGCGATCGACCCCCTTTCCTTTAATCGCACTCACAGGAATAGCAGCGCAATTCTTCGTCCACGCTCCCTCCACACCGCTCGGGTGCGATTCTCGCCCCTCAGTGACATTGTCAAGATACGTCTTCAGCTCCTGGAAATTCTCTCGCGTCTCCGGCAGGTCAGCCTTCGTAGCGACCACAAACCACGGCTTGCCAGCGATTTCCAAAGCCGGAGTGATAGCCTTCGTCGTCTGCGCCTCCTGAATCGGCGGCAGAGGCGTTCCGTACGAAGCGCCCATCAGGTTGATCGGTCCGCGGCTGGCCTGGGAGACAAGGTCCCAGTCGACGCGGGACTCGATCTCACGCAAGCGCTCTTCGTCCTGTCGCATTTCTGCGTAGAGGCCGACTTCGCGCCAGAGTGACTGTAGGGCCTTGACGGCGTTGCCGGCGCTGAGATCGAGGACGAAGGCAAGGAGGCCGGCGCGCTCGACGTGGCGCAGAAAGGCAATACCAAGGCCACGGTCGAGATGGGCTCCTTCGACGAGACCGGGGATGTCTGCAACGGTAAAGCGCGTTCTTGGGCCTCCGGTGGCGGTGCCGTCGTCAGAGGTGAGTTGAGAGGTTTTGACGCTGGGGCGGCCGGAATACTTGTCCAAGACGACGGTGCCAATGTTCGGTTGTAAGGTTGTAAAGGCCCAGTTGCCAACCCGTGTACGGCTGTTAGTAAGAGCTCGTAGGAGGGTGCTTTTCCCGGCATTGGGCAAGCCCACGAGGCCTACGTCGGCCAGAAGCTTGAGTTCTAGTGAGATCTTGAGAGTAACGGCCTCATCGCCCTTGGTGGCGAACATTGGCTTTGGGTGTTGTCGTGAGGTGAAGTGCGGGTTTCCAAGGCCGCCAATGCCACCTGCAGCTAGGAGGATGGGCG
The DNA here is from genome assembly GCF_001481775.2 of Trichoderma gamsii. Taxonomy (NCBI): domain Eukaryota; kingdom Fungi; phylum Ascomycota; class Sordariomycetes; order Hypocreales; family Hypocreaceae; genus Trichoderma; species Trichoderma gamsii. Next base: position 644,073 of record NW_020171341.1, on the reverse strand, counting down.
TTGGTGTTGGTTTGGAGAGGTCGAGATAGATTGGCGGGGGAGGCTGCTGAAAGAGACGAGTTCGTTTGGGGAGCTTGGGAAACTCTGCTGATTTGACATCGGATTTGGACATGCCAGGATAGAGCAGCCACTTGCCACGCTCTGGATCATCAGCATCTGGGTCGTAGTCATCCTCAGGGTTCTTCCACCTTGAGTGCCGGTCTGTCTCTTGAGGCTCCTCCTCCTCTTCTTCCACTTCCGTCTGTAGCTGCTGCTGTGCCAAAAGCTCACGCCGCCTCTGCTTCTTCTGCGCCTGAAAAGCTCTTACAGCCATGTCCTCATCAGCAGCCGGGTCATGACGCTCAATTTCTTGCACAATGGTGCCCACTGGGACGGTGATGACGACGTCTGATCCGCGCATGCCACTCTTGCCGCTTCCCTGGCCGTGAATCCCGCGTCCGGCGCGGATGAAGCGTCTGCGGGCAAGTTTGTGCAGCGAAGTCTCGCCGTGGGCCGCCTGAATGTAGACGTTGCCTCCAATGCCACCATCGCCGCCGTTGGGAGGTCCATCGGGATAATAAGCCTCTCGGTGGAAGGAGATGCAGCCGTTGCCGCCGCGGCCGGCGTAGAGCGTTAGATCAGCCTTGTCAGCGAAGCTTGGGGCTGCGTAATCATCCGGAGCAGGGTTCAACCGTGACTCAGGGAGATCATTGAGGCTGGAAGGTGAAGAAGACGATGAAGCTGATGACGATGAAGAGGATTGGCGTGATTGCCGGCTTAACGCCGTTCGAAGGAGAGAAGAGCTGGCATATCGGGGCCGGAAGAGAGCAGGGTAAAGAAATGGTGCCAGGGGCAGATGAGATGGACCAGGACACCGGGGCGGCATGTTGAAATCAAATCAAGTTGCTGTGATTTGCGCTTCGTCCATGGTGTATAATATCGACTTCTGGCGGATGCACTTAAAAATTCCGATACTGGAAATGGCGCCGATAAGATAAGACCACCTGCACGCAAGTGGTGTAAATTAGCAGAAGCCAGCGCCGGAGGCTTGACCCCACCGGCGCCGAATGGCGGCGGGTATAGTGGGGGTTAGAGAGCCGATCAGAGGATTTAGCTCGTTGCAGCAGTGGGCAGCGCTGGAGCAGAGCTGCTTGTACAGTTGCTTGCTGGTACACTCGTTAATACATGCTACCTCTATAAAACAGCAATATCCGCAACGAGAGGGAAAATGAAATTTGTAATCTGGCTGCAAGCTGCGTGATGATTGGCTATATGTGCCTAGCAAATGAATTAGTAAGAAGTGCCTGGGTATGGAATCCATGCGTGCTACAGTACGACTCAGCACCTACAGTAGCACAGCATCTAGCAGGTACCAACGGGAAGCTGCACCGCTGAGCTGGCAGAAAAGCCTCCAGTTTTCGGCTCCCCGCTTTCAGGCCAAACAACACCACTGGACCCTGCTCATCTGCCGTCCCCCATGTCGGCTTGAGCCTGTGGCAGCGGCCGGACAGGACAAGGACGGCGTGAGACAAAGTGAAAAAGCACGCACAATGAGGCAAAGAGGCTGACGTTGCCGGCGTCTGATTTGCTGCCGGTGCTGGATCGTCGCAGGCGCAGAGACCAACACAGCAGCAGGCATCCTGATGCGACGCTCTTTTCCCGTCGAAGAGGAGAAATGTGATGATGATGGAAGACGAGCGGGAGGGCAGAATGCGGCTGTTACGGCGCCTATACTCGTTCTCTCTGGCGATTAGCATCAATCAAGCATCTCGTCAGCGACTACATAGAACCAGCATCGCCAGTTGCCAGCATCGTGACCAACCAGCTAGACGCTCTTAGCTCCTCGCAGCCTTGTCCACCGGGTCGAGTCTGGCCAACGGCGGGCCTCGTCCATGCATGGCCCGCCCCTCCTCGTGATTTGACGGTGCATGCTCAAGCCCGCTGAAGCTGCTGCTGCTGCTGCGAAAAGGTGCGGTGAAGTAGACAAGACAAGCCTCATCGTTCGTTTGCCCGCATTCCCGCGGCAGCACCTTGACACATACGTACATACATCAACCTTACATACGGCATCCAGCACATCAGCACGCCCGCAGGCAAACAGCAAACCGAAGGGAGGCCAGAAGCACGAGATCTGCCGGGGTAGCCAGAGACAGTCGCCGGTACGGAGACGACGGGGCTACTGCAGGCAGGATTATCACCCACGTACAGAGAATCGATTCTCTCGCTAACAAGGGCAGCCTGACCCGATTGGTGAGACCACATTTCGAGCTGCTGCTGCTTCTGCCGGCTCCATCCGCCACCTGCTGAGTTTTCGCTGCATGAAAGTCTAGCAATCTCCTCACCACGGTCAACAAGTCAGCGCCAGCAGATTCGGCCATCGGTCCACCAGACCAGCCTCCTCTCAAGTGTGTGTGTCGTGTCTTGCCGTGTCCTGCTTGTGTCACACCAGCGGCTCCATTTGCTGCACGGACAACGAGGCGCCACATATACAGGTCGCAGCCAGCAAAGAGACGCCTTTTTAGGCGTGCGGGACATCTCATCGCACACGCTACAGTACGACTCTCGGTTTCAGCAACCCTTGCGGCGGACCGCCGCAGATATACAAATACGGCTGCGCAGGACCGGCCTCTTGCACGGTCAGCCGGGGCCTGATCTGATCAGATTTCGAATTGCGATTAATCAGCCTCCCGCCATTGCTCGCTCCGCCTTCTCCAAAGGCCCGCTTGCCACTTAACCGCTGTAGACGCTCGGCCTGCTCGACAGCGCTGCTCTCTTTGGGCACCTTCTGCTGCCCTGCGTTGGGCCAGTTCGCTGCTCGTTAGGCTAGCCTGCATAGGCTCCTCGATCCCGCATTCGAGCCACGACAGCTGGCCCGTCACCCACCCGCCGCCTCCTCATTCGACTTGTGCTGCTGCAGCCGGCTCTCTGGCTTTTCCCCACGCTCTGGTCCCGGGCATTGAGATCTTGTCCCTCCCAAGGCCCTCGTCTGGTCCCCTCCGAGAGCTTCATCCTGGCTCCGACGCCGCCAGAGCTGCTGCTGCCGCTTCGTGCTTGTACTCGTGCCTGTGCTTGTGCTGCTGCTGCTGCTGCTTGCAGGATACATCCACGAAACAGCGTCAGCCTTCTGATCTAGCACAGACGCCGCCACCTGCTTCTGCTCTTCCGCTGGCATTCCTCTATTCCCTTTGCCGCCTGGCGTGAGCCTATCGTTGCTTCTGCTTGTCTTATCCTTTCTTCTACTAGGTCAGTCAGTCAAGCAGTCAGTCTCCTTGTCCTCTCTCTCCTTTCTCAATGACCCTCTCCCTTCGTTCCTCCTCTCTCTTTCTTCCTCTCTTCTCCTCTCTTCCTCTTCCACTTCCCTCTCCTCCATCTTCATATGCCCAATCACCCTTCCGCCATCTGCGACGCTCTCCGCCTGTCCCACTTCCGTCACTCATGAAGCCCGTCTATGGGCTTGCCAAAGGGGGAGCGAGGCCTTGCTACTGCGGTTGAAGAAGCCCCATCCCGTATCTGTTCCGCCAGCAAAAGAAAACCTCTACCGTGCCCTTTCTCTCGTGTGCCTGAATAGCTTCTGCATTGTGTAATACTAGCCCGTATTCTGCTGTTTTTATACCCATCTCTCCCTGGAAGACTCTCTCAAATACACACCAGCCTTAAAAAGGCAACAAAGATACAATCGTCTCGCCCAAAGATACCCTTTTACTAAGATGCACACCAGAGATACAAAGGGGCGCAAGACCATCATCAGGATGGATCCGGACTGCGCCATCTGCCATGCTCCGGCCTCGATGGCCTGTGACTGCGAGGCAAAGGGCCTCGAAGTCGCTGTTAAACAGGCCGAGGAACGCATGATGCGATCCATATATACCGACATACGGTTCGTTCACCGCCTTGATAATCAACGTTTATTAGCGCCACTAACTCGTTCAAACTATAGTTCGTGGGTAAGGGCCCATGCTCAAGATTACATACTCGAGTATTTCCGTCAACTCGCTGAGCGACGAAAGACGGCCCACTCGGCTCATCTTGACCACATCACCGCCCATGCCTTCTACCATTACAATGCGCCGCCGCACCCTAACCAGATTGCTGAGGCTCAGGCCACCCTGAAGCGAGGCATTGATGAGGACTGGCAGGCCAGCGTACAACGTTACCCCGAGGTCCTCGAGTATTTCTACAGCCTCATCGAGCTCACCCTTCCCGCGGATGATGAGGCAGCCGTGAAGAATCCACCATTGACGGCGCCTGCCCGAAAGCCTACTCGCCGAGCCGGCTCAATCAGTGCCAGTGCCGGCACTCCCGCTCCTCCTCCAGCTATAGCTCCTCCATCACAGTTCCATGACCGCGAGGCTCTCATGGAGCGTCGCACTCCTGCCCCGGCTGCTGCATCACGAGACCGAAGGACATTCAGGCCGCCAGCACCACAGCACCACCCATCTTACTCTAATTACGCACCTTTTGGATATGACAAATGAAAAAGGATTCAAGATATCAAAATGAACTAAGCAACGTTTTGAAAGAAAAAAAATCACGGATAAAAATATTATTTTCTTCAAATGATTACGTCAACTCCAAAGCGCAAGCAGTAAACATATCGTCACTTTTATCCTTTTACTTTTATATATTTGCAACACAAGCATGACGACATGTACGATCACCATCAGGTTTCATTTGTCTGGAATGGGAAATGGCACGATTGCATGGTAGCTGGAGTAGAGTAGCCTGGCTTGAAATAACGGATGTTGGCAGCTCTTTTCATATTCTTTTTCCTCCTTCTCGCTTCAGAATTTTTGGCTATATACATTTGATATGATTTTGAATACCCGTGTTAGACGAGTTTCGAACCAGAAAAGACTTGCATACCATCTAGCTTGGCGTATTAAAGAAAACTAAAACATCAAGGAAAAGGGAATGATTTGTGTTGCACGCTCAAACATGATTACTGTCTCGAGTGTTTATTGGGGACCTTAGTACTTCCCACATTGAATATTTGAACGCCCTTGTGTTCCAGGTTTTTATAATCGGATCTGCCTAGTCTAAATAAGAGTGAAACAGGCATGTAAACTTTTAAAGCCTGCTGATAAGCTGCCTTGATACAGACACGGATAGCAGCACGAACTACCACCACGATTGCCCAACTAATTAGACGCCCCAGCGTGGCGAACCGCATCCTATAGATTCTGTGCTGATATCATTGCATTGGTTACGGCTAGGTGAGTCTAGTCTACTCTACAAGTACGTGTGTTCCCATCGGCGCATACTTGCCTACAACAAGTTACATGCAGCAGCCCCTTAGATACATGATATGTAGTAATAGATGGCCTCGCATGCAGGACGCCCCAGCCAGTCAAAGCAGCCACATACACCGAAAACGTGAGCAAATCTCGGGGCATTTTCCAGCTTGTGCTAGCATCAATGCAAGTATCACATGATAAGAGGAGAGAGTAGTACTTTGTGTCACTGGGTAACATGTTCCCAAAAAAAGGGGGTGGGGGTATAGCCGTTCTCCTATGGTATACATCATTTTCCATGAAGCTTGTATATTTCGTGCTTGGCATAAAAACTCCTTTTTCTCCCCCCATCCATTGACGAGGAAATAAAAGATACCTAGGTACAAAATAAGAAATACCAATGACAAAAAGAAAGCTGAAACAATAAGAAAAAAAAGACTAATAGATCAACACGCGGAACGCTTGTTGTAGCGATGTAGGAGAGAAGAACGAAAAAAAGCTTGTTCCTTTTATTTAAAAAAAAAAATCCCTCCTATTTTGAGACAGATTTTTTCCCCCTTTCCTACTTTTTTGAGTTCCTTGTAGACTTGTAAAGAGAAAAAAATAATGATTCGATTCCTGTTCTATAACCCCCGCAGCTGACGATTGGTGGAATGAGAGAAGATTGAGAACAGATAATATAGCTGTGTATGACATGACGCGCGCGAGAGAGTAGAAAGTGGAACGAGGGGCCAATTGCGTCGGCTTGGTAGTGAGGACTGTAGCTAGAGGAAGAGAATCATTGAAAAGTAGAGTCTTTTTTTCAGGGAAGCAAGGGAGGAGAAAGTCCTTTATGACTCCTCCTGCTTCTCCTTGTCCTCCAGGGAGGCGTCCTTAAGGTCGTCGGTAACTTCGTCAACCTTGTCGCCGTTGGCCTCGGCCTTCTCGAGCTCCTCAAGCTTCTTCTTGGCCTTTTCAATGTTCTGGATGGGTTAAAATGTTAGTCAGGATACGCCAAATAAAGTTGACGAATACGAAAAATTGTCACTTACACGCTGGGTCTGAGCGGCCTGGTCTTCCTTCCAGTTCTCAAGCTTGGCCTTGACCTTCTCAATGAGGCCGGGGACATCAGCAGCGCTCATAGGGGGGTCGAGGCTGAGGAATGAGCAGTCCTCGACAACAGAAGGGGGGCAGTTGAAGCCCTTCTGGGCGGCGGCAGCACCCGAGTTGCCCTTCTTGCCCTTCTTGCCCTTGGTCTGGGCGGGGGCGTACTCGTCGTCGCGGTCCTCCTTGCGGACGAGCTTGGTGCCCTTGAGACCAGACTCGTCGACGGTTCGCTGGGCCTGGGCGGTCAGGCCAGAGTTGGCCAGCAGAGGCGTCTTCTCGGCCTTGAAGGTGGGATCGAGGAACACGAGCAGGCTGTTTGCGCGGCGGATCTCGTCCAGGTAGGCGGGCTCGCTAGCCTCAGCAAGAACACGCTCGGCCTCGGCCTTCTTGCGCTCATTGAGGTAGCGCTCACGCTCGGCGCGCTGGCGCTCTCGCTGCTTCTCACGAGCCTCACGCTCAAAGGCCTGGTAGGCCTTCTTCTGGCCGTAGTAGTCGTCCTTGAGCTTGCGGATGGCGGCAAACTTCTCCTGCTGCTCGGCCTGCAGCTTGGTGCGCTCGTCTCTCAGGGAAGACAGGTTCTTATATGCCTCATCCTGCTCGGCCTTGATGGTGTCGAGCTCAGCCTGGATCTTGTTGTACTGCTCAGACATGGCCTTCTGCTCGGGGTCCTCCATGGTGTCCTTGATCTCCTTGATCTTGGCCTTGAGGTCGTCAATCTGCTTCTGAGCCTCGTCAAACTGGCCAAAGTTCTTGCGGGTCTTGCGCAGGTTGGAGATTTCGGTCAGGGCCTTCTTCTCATCGACAAGCTTCATGGTGCCGGAGTTGACCTGCTTCTCGAGGCTGTCAATCTGGCGGTCGATATCTTCGACGCTCTTGAAGGGGACCTTGGCCTTGGCGGTCTTCTGCTCAGCAATGCGGTTGCGGAGCTGCTCGTCGAAGCGCTTGATCTGGTCCAGCTTGGAGGTGCGAGCATTCTTGCCGCCGGCCTGCTTCTGGCGGATCTCGTTGGCCTGGGCAATGAGTTCCTGGCGGCGCTTCTGGGTCGGGCTGGGCTGGTCCTTGTTCTTGTTGGGGAGGGCAACGTCGATCTTAGCCTTGATGGCGTTCTATAATGCTGCAGTTAGCACATGTCCAGTTTGCTTAGATGACGATAATCTCTGCTTTGTTCTTTTTGCTCTAACCACTTCTCTAATCGTTTCTTCATCTTTTGGTTTCTTCTCTTATAATTTTCCCAGGCTCGTAGCAGCTGGAAGAGTAAATTGCCTGGTCACACAGAATGGAAGAACATCTTATACAAGAAAACAGCGGCCATGCAGCTGCCCGGAAACCCACTGCAGGAATATGCACTGCCAAAAGTAAAAGAATAAAATAGCCACGCCGCACATACAAACTTGTCCATGGAAGCCTTGTGCTCCTTCTCGGCCTTGGCCAGCTCCTCCTTAAAGATCTTCTCATCGGGTCGAGTCGGGCGAGCGTTCGGCGCGGGAGCGGCCTCGGCGGCGGGAGCGGCGACAGCAGCAGCCATTGTGAAGTTCAGAGAGTCGATACGTAAGAGGCAGCAAAGAAAGAAAAAAGAGGCCGTCACAGTCTCTCTTTGGGAGAGCAGAAGGGAGGCGGAAGGGGGAGGAGGGTTAACAGGCGAAGGGTGCGACTGGAGAAAAGGTAGAAGAGGAGGAGAAAAAAAATAAAGCCGAACCAGACAACACACCAATTAGAGACTTTTGGTGGTTGAATTTAATACTTCGGTTGGCACCAAAAAATTGCCCTTGACCACCACGTTTTTTTGCTGGGGTCCCCACCAATAGTAGGAAAAAAAATAATTCTATCCCATGTTACTCCCACTTTAAGGGAAAAATCCAAACTACTACCTACTAAAGACGAAACGGATGGGCCCGAGACACAATGAACCGCCACAAAACTCTGTGATTTTTACAGGCACAGGCGATGGTTGCTTTAGCGGCTGAGCTTCTGTAACCTTCACTAAAGCCAGTGCTCAGGCCGCGCAGCTTTAGCGAGGGGATTTTTAGTGAGTTTTGCTGAAGCTTTTAAGGCGGCAATTAGCATGGATAGTCTCAACGACTTAGTGGGGGATTTTTGGGGATCTCCAGCTGCTATACTTTGGAGAAGCAGCCCGTAAGTAGAAGTCAGATATCAATTGCAGACGGTGATACCTTGAATAAGCTCGAGCATCAGAGGCCATACTTTAAGAGAGGCTTTATCTACTTTTGCGCCCCAATTCTGTTCTCTATTTCCCTGCCCTTTCACTGGGGAAACGGCTTAGCTGTCCAATAATCCAAAGGGCAAAGACTAAAAAAGGACCCTTTGAAAGACTAGGCTCCACTTGTCTTCAAAGTTACTAAGCGCCGTCGAGAGCAGCTTATCGGAAAGTCACATGATACTTTCTTATCAGCTCCCGCCGGCTCAGCTAATCGCTCCAGCCAGGCCAAGCCAATGCAAGGCTGCGCAAACAATTTTTGAACGACTGCAGTTCTCCCCGACAAGCGGAAACTCGACGAAGAAAAAAAGGACCACGGTCACGACAACGCGCAGTCCTTGCCGCTTCTGATCGAATCTTTAGTCGCTTGATCGCCCATAACCGAAAATTAAAGTCGACGAATAAATAGATACACGATTCCAAGATGATTGACGATTTGCCCAACGATGCCAAGTCCAAAGAGGTGGTGAGACTCTGGCGCGCGTGGAGGACTGTTCACGAGATGGTTGCGGACCGGGTACGCTCCCCTTCATGGATGATCTGATTCTTGTTCTCCTCATCTTTTGGTCTCTGGGTTTCATGCCATCCCGTGACAATCTGGCTAACCAGTCGCTCTTCTGCCTCGTTGATAGGAGTACGAGCTTGCCGAAGACGAAGTCAGCATCTCTCTGGAACGGTTCCGCGACGAGTACTGCCACCCCGACGGCAGCGTAAAGTACGGCCTCAGCCCCCTTCTTCCCGTTTTCAAACAAACACACGATCCTCTACAACGTCCGTATATGTAGAGAAAATCCGCAAAGCTAACATGCAACACAACACAGCCGCGCCAAACTCCAATTCTCCGCCCGTCCAAGCGACTCCATGCTCCGCAAAAACACCCCTCCCGCCACAGCCTCCAACCCCGACCCCGTGCCCGACTGCGGCCCCATCTGGGTCGAGTTCCTGACGGACAAGCAGTTTGGCGTCTCGCAGATCCGCAACTTTGCAAAGTACACAATCACCAACAACTACAAGACGGGCATCATGGTGACCCCCGTGGCGCTGTCGCCTGCCGCCCGCAAGTCGCTCGCCTCAGTCGAAAACCTGGCCAAGATTGAGTGCTTCCTCGAGGACGACCTACTGGTCAACATTACGCACCACGAGCTAGTGCCGCGGCACGTGCTGCTCTCCCGAGATGAGAAGATTGCGCTACTGAAGAGATACCGCCTGAAGGAGACGCAGCTGCCGCGTATCTTGCAGAAGGATCCCGTGGCGCGGTATCTGGGGCTCAAGAGGGGACAGGTTGTCAAGATTATCCGAGTTAGTGAGACGGCGGGTCGATATGCCAGTTACCGGTTGTGCGTCTAAGAAGTTTTTGATCGGGCAAGATGAAAGAGGGCAAAGACTTGACAACACACAAACTTTGGAAAGAGGCGTACCTCACAATTCTTTGCGTGTGATCAGAAGAGAGAAAAAAAGGATGGGAGAAGAAAGAAGAGAAAGCTCAAGTTGGATTTCAAGAATCGAACCGAAAAGAGCAGCAGAAGTTGAGCAGCGGAACGAACGAACGCTGTGTTTGACATAATGTTTTGCATTTGCAAGAGTGAAAGCTGGCGTTTTTGGGGGAAAACTTAATCATTAGAATAACGAGAGAAACAAACCAACCAAACCAAATAAAATACCAACGTCTATATCATATCTTGGCAATCACGGCTTGCACTTGATCAAATGGAACTCACATGATAATCCTGTCTCTTTCACAAAAAGGAAGCAAAGTTGAGTTTTACTGACATTAATATATATTGTAGCCCCTGAGATATCTTCCAATATGACTACGACAAGTCTCACCTACTCAGAAGCCAGAATAAGAATACAACTTCTATCTTTTCCATTCATTTGGAAGCGAATTCATGTTATGATTGAATTGTCATACCTAATCTATACTATCTTTGTTGTAGCTCAAGTAATCGCCTCATAGAATAATCCCAAATCATCTCTACCAAGGTCTATTCCACACATATCAAGAAGGATTGATCAAGACTCAGAATGCCTCAGTTGAGGTGTAGGCACTTTCGCCTAGTTTCACATATAATTACATCAGGTCTCTACGGCTTAGATATTGGAACAAATTTACAGATTCAATTTCTTAATTCAATCACTTTTTCACATAAAGCACACGACAAGTACGTTTCAATTGGTATTTCAATTCTTCAACGTATAACCATCTTCTCACTGCCACTCTCTCATCATTCCCACTGTCAAAACATCTTTCTCGATGTTGAGGGGATATGCACATACAATACATCTCTTCGCAAAACAAAACGGTGTTTGTCACCGGGGTATATGCAACCAAGTACCAGAACAGTAAGAAAAGTGAAAAGAGAAGAAAAAAAGTTAAGAAAACTGCGTAGTAACCACCAGATCCCACCAGCTCCAACTTGTCCGCCAGCCTTTGTCTAAACCTTGACGCAGAAAGACCAGCTAGCGAAGACCGCAAAGGAAAAAAAAAAAACAGAACAAGGCTCCATAGTTCTCTCCCATAGGCGCTGTTTCTTGGCGCCATATATCGAGGCAAAAGGGAGGAAGAGAAAAAGTTGCCGTGTGTATGTGTATATGTATATGTGTATAGAAGGGAATACCTCCGTAAACGCCATTGCCTGACGAGTCGTATCTAAAGATATAAAAAGAAAAGAAAGAGAGAGAAATAAACAAATTATTTCTCAAAAAGAAATTAAAAGAGATTCGTGATCAAAGTCGTAGATTATGTCGTCACATGTTTCGAATTAGATAAGGCAAGTGGGTGCGGTTGCCGTAGGATGTATGTATCTTGTTCATCATCGCAAGAGGCCACCAGGGTCGCTGAGAACAAGATCACCGCCTTCGTCTTTGGAGGCATGATGCTCTTGGTGAGATTGTTGGATAGGCTGCAGCTCGGTTCCGGTTCGGTGTTTCGATCGCACAGACGACTTTGAGTTTAAGGGGCCCAGGAGTCCGCCCAGATCTTGAAGCAGCGCCGTTGAGCCACGCCGGACACCGTTTACGCTGGCCTTTCGCGACGCCGGCGGGGCGGTTTGAGAGGTGCTGGCTTCCATGGAAGAGGAAGTAAAGCTGCTGCCTCTTCTATAGCTTCCACTGCTGGTGCCGGGTCCATCTTCAAGAAGGCCGCCGACGTCGAACAAGGACAGCTTTCTCGATTCGTGCTGAGATTCGGTCCGGGATTCGGTCTTGTATATCAGCAGGTCTTGGCTTGCCTTTGCACTTTGTGGAGAGCTTTCCGGGGCGCTATCCTGGGCACTATCCTCTTGCTCCCGCTGCTGATGACGCCACTGATCTGAGCCCTGCTCGGCAGACTGCATTGGCCTGATTGGCGCATACAGGTCGGATGACGGGCTGTCTGGCTGCTCTCGGAGTTCAGGCTCGACGGTCAGGCCAAGATCTCTGACCAAGTCTTCGTCGCTGCCCCACTGTCGATGGATAGTTGGTCTCCGAATGGCGGTGCTGCGCTCGAACGACTCGGCAGCGGTGGAAGTTCGTCTGGGCTTCTGTTTCTTGACACCTCGATCTCGGACAAACGAGCCCAAAACAAGGGCGTTTGCGGATGCAGTTGCAAAAATCAACTCGACAGAGGCAAGCAGCGATCGGTACTGCTGTCGACCGTCTACGTCCATGATGTGCGGAACTCGGTAGATGGAGACTGCCACAACGGACAAGCTGAGAGAAAATAGTAGGAGGAGCTGGAGTTTTCTGCGGAACTGCATGTTGCTCTGGATAATGATGGGGATGGGAAAGATGACGAGCATCAGGTCGGTGAGGATGTTGCAGGCGGCCATTGTGATGAGCTGGACATAGCCTTGGCGACACTGACCACCAGGGTCAGGCAGGACTTGCCAATAATGTCTGAAGGGGTTGCATTCGGCGAGGTCGCTAATGACGACGGCGATGAAGGTGAGACCCAGGGAGCATCGGATGGCGATGAGGGTGTAGTGATGGGTTCGCTGCCAGGTAAGGTCGGCGATTCGTTTTAGGAACTCGAGTATTGTGCCTTTGAGAATCCATAGTCTAAGGTAGAAAGGAGGGTCAGCGTCAGTTGTCTCACTTAGTGCAGTATGTGATTGAGATTTCTTTGCGAAAACAAAGCCAACCCATTTGTGGACGTAAAAAAAAGAATCCCTGAATTGCCGAATGAGCAGACTTACGTAGCGGCATAGAGTACACGACTGAGAAGCACCAGGCCGCTGGCTATGGATTTCTTTCGGATTTCTTCGGCAGTGAGGGTGACTCCGGTGAAGTCGGCATTGTTGGTTCCGTTGACGAGGATAAAGTGGACGCATCCCATGCGCAAGAACAAAGGGATCAAGGCGACTGCGGCGAACTTGTCCTCGGCAAAGAGCCTTTCGGTTCGAATGAAGCGGCCAGCGATTCGCAGCAGGATCATGAGGGCGCAGAAGATGGTGGCCCACCAGCAGACCAGCAGCGAAGGCTTGTCCTGCGAAAAGTCTCGCAGCGCCGGCGGGTCAGAGTAGATGGACATGGCGGACTCTTTGCGGCAAAGGGCCCGCGCCCGTCGACCTCCGTAGAGGGCTCGACGAGCGAGGAGGGAGAGGAAAGGGAAAGTTTTAGTTGGTGGTCGAGGCTATATCTCGAAGGTCGTCGGTCGTCGGTTTCGGGGGTGTCGTTGCTATGGCGGCGTCAAGATGGGCAACCGGCGCACGGAGTTTCTGTGCGGCGAGTCTACCAGGGCATGAGGCCGCTGCTCTGCGTCTGCAGGCGGGAGCGCTGTGCTGGCGGAGGGCGGGATTCGGGGGGGTTGCTGCATGAACGCTGCAAGTATAGCGGCCGCAGGCGTTGGTTACATCGGTGGGATAAGGGCGATCTGAGACTGAGAGTCGACTGAGAGCGAGTTGTAGAGAGTCGAAAGGATGAGTAAGTTGTCCGTGGGGCCGGCAGCTTTTGTTATGGGAGGAAGACGAATAGATGGGAAGAGAGAAGAGGAGAACAGAGTCTAGGAGAAACAAAGAGGCGGAGTCGGGATGATGTATGGAAGAGGTGCGTAGCAGGAGCACGACTACAACGAGTAGGCACCGTTGGTAGGAGGAGTTTTAATTTAGCACGGCCGGAGGGATTGGCGGTTGGGTGGACGGATGGAGTGATGGGATGCACAACGGCAAAAAGCAGCGAGCCAAAAGGCAAAAACACACTGGCAGCAAAGCACAGTAAGAGCGTCGATAGCAGGCCAGGCCGGGACCTGAAAGGGCAGCGCCCCGGATGCGGTGGCGTGCGAGGCAATCCCTAGCAGGTACCGCCTAGTGTCTTTAGCGGGTACCGGTACATGGGTGGATGGAGTCGAGGCCGTATCTTGATGGCTGGCTGTGCTAATCTGGGTATTGCTGCGCATCGGCGTGGTTTCGAGTTGAGAAGAAATTCGCCAATTAGCCGCGGCGAGGCGGGCAGGCATTGCGAGTTCAGCACTAGCCAAAGCAGCAGCTGCAAGGCGATATTGGCTGCATGCACATGCTCCATCGGCCTACTATGTACGTGCATACACGCATGCACCCTGTATTACATGTAGGTACCATCACATACAACAGATACAATAGTAGGCATTTCAATTGTTATTGAGGCACCATGAATGAGAATGAGGATAAGGGGTAGTGCAGAATAGCGAGAGAGAGAGACGCAAGTACCGCTACTAATGCTCTGATGGCGGTACTTTCCGCGAGACATGTCCACTCTATTATTGGAGGCTTGTCGTTCCAGTCAATGGGATAGGCGGTGCCTGTCCTCTGTCTCTTGGCGGCGTGGCCGCTAAAGGCCATTCATTGCGCACATGTACCTGCTTAGTGCCACCACCAGAATCGCAGCGATAGTCCACTACCTATACAAGGACAGGTAACGCAACAGAGGCGTGCCCCAATGGCGCGGTCCCGAGGCCCTGTTCCCAAGCCCAGACCCACGGAGGCCATTCAGCGGATCTTTTAGCGTCATGGCCTGGGCCACTCTGTGCTTGATTTCTTTGTCTTCGACCTCTGAATAAGCAGGCCGATCCAGCGGTGGGGCTTCCGAGCAAGTATTGAATAATACCAAGGTAGTATCAATAATACATGTTGCTTCCAAGATTCCAAAAAGCCATTATTTGTCAAGCAAGATACCTACCCAAGTATGTATCCAAATAGAAATCTAGATTTTCCACTCGCCTGTAACCCTGAGGAATGCCATGCACGAGATGCAGAGCCCCTCTTCGTCCCTCGTCCCCTCCCCTGCCCTCCCTCTCGGGCAAATCTTGGCCTCTCTTGTTCCCAGCTGCTGCAAGCCTTCGGCGCACCAAGAAGAGGGGAGGGGTCCCGGCCCTGTGTAGCCATGTTTTTTTCTTTCTTTCCTTTCTTTAGTGCGCAGTATACGGTGCTAGCATCTCGACTCTGAGACCCATTCATTGCGATATTGGCCACCGAGAGCGCCATTCCTCGCCCTCTGATTGGAGCCGTCGTAACCTAGTCATCCCAGACGCCTGGGAAGCTTACCTTACCCCGTACTCGACGACCCGGGTGGACTGGACTCGGTGCCGAAAGCGTTAGTACAAAGTAGCTGACGCAAAAGCTGGGTGGGTGGTGATAGCATCCTTTTGCAAAAACGCCAAAAGGGACTCTACACCGATCAGCCACTGCAAAATCACACAAAAAGAAATTGCTTGACCTGACGCCATGCGCGCCAGAGATTTGAAAGAACGCGCTCGAAGCTCGGCTGAGGTGAAAAAGTTTTCCATCGCAAAGCCGAAAGGGGGGACTGGCAGGCGCCGTTTGTGGTTTTGATACAAAGCCACAAAGCCACAAGAGGCAGCCATGCGCTGCTGTGGTCGCCGACCCTATCACGCGAGTGCAAAGACAAAGAAAAAAATGGCCTGTTCTCGAATGATAGTAATACGGAGCAAAGCGAAGAAAATACGCGCGAGAGCGAGATAAGGAATGCTCCCTCTCTCTATCTCCGACCTCTTATGGTCTTACCAGTAATCCATCAATCAATCCATCCTCCGGCCTGTGTTACGCGCCTGCAAAGCCGCATGTGCATGCAAATTCTCGGCTTACTGTCCTTATCCGTACGCAGTAATCAACATCGTTTGGGCGTGCATGTCGCTTTACTCGTATCTTCGTGCTACCCACGCAAAAGTCCCTATCCTGGCCCTATCTGGATGATTGAAGATTGCTATCTCGGCCGGCATCCGTCGTCATACTAGTACTATCTATAGGGAGGTACGTACTATCATTCGTACATGTACCGCCAAGAGCTGCAAGGATGTTGGCGACTATCAAATGTTGATACCGTCTATTGATGTTTTTGTTGCAGCCTCAGGTCATTCCATCGACGGCGATGACACGCTCTTGGTTGTGACATGTCCACCTCAAATTACTTGATACAATTGTATGGAGCATTACGGAGCGCCGCCGTTGGCTGCAGTTTCTTGCCAGCTCCGCTCAAGGTGTCTGAGACATACATGCCCTCCAACGGGCTAGCGATGGACCGCGCAAAAAGTATGGAGTACGAGGATCATCGCCTGCAGGAACCTAGCGCGGCCATATGCAAGCGGCGGGATGGACAAGTACCTGCGTCACTGGCCCGAGGTTACCCAGTACATGTACTGCTACGGATGACCCGTAACAGAGTTCGGACGGCGGCGGCTGGCCACGAGGCCACAACGATCGAGAGGGTGGCCTGAGCGGCGCAGAGTTCTTTTTTTGGACGGGCATTTGCTGTATCTGGCGGTGACAGAGCCGGAATGCCAGATTCTCGGTGCTTAGTTTTTTTCGGCGATTGCGAGGAAAAAAGAAGACGACGCGGCACGGAGAGAACCCCAAAGCGTCAGGCAAGGGATGATTCCAGACACCGCCCTGTATGATGTGGTAGCAGCTGGGCAGTGGCAGTGGTACAGCGAATCACATGCGTACGAGCAGGTGCTATTCCTGCAGGTTCAGCTTCTGTTGATCTCTTGGATGGAGAGGCGAGGCGAGACAAGACGAGGCGAGGGGATTCACTGTGCGTGTGTTATCATGCAGCTACAAGTCCCCCATACAGCAAAAAAGTGCAGTATCGATACTTGTTCCATGCAAGTCTAATGAGCGCTGCTGGGGACTCTGCAGTAGCACCGCATACAAGGCACAACCTGCCCCCACCGCAGAGTCATGCGTGCAGCTCGAGATTGGCCAGAGCCCCCAAGTCCGCCTTCTGGGGCTGAGAGGTGAGGGGCCTCCATGGCCTCGGCTCCTCCCAGCGCTCTGGCACGCGTTGCGTCTCTGCTCGCCTCGCGGGCAGTTTTTGTGTCTTTTTGCTTGCTACAATCCTTGGTTTTTGGTGCCGATTGACGGCTGGGTCCCTCCCCCCCTCCAACGCACGGAGCAGCATCAGGCCAGGGCCGAGAACCCTCTAAGTGGGCTCTTCTTGGTCAAATTGAAGCTCAATCAATCCCCTCCCCCCCGCTGGGCCCCGTGAACCAAGGAACCCGAGAGGTTGACGAGAGCCAATTTTTTTTTGCTTTTTTCTTGTGATTTTGCTGCCGTGCATCTTGTGCGATGAGATCGCGATAATGATCGCGTGCGGGTCCCTCTTTAAGTGTCCCAGTTTTGGACACCGAGTCAACGGATGGCGGTTTTTAGGGGAGGGACTAGAACAGGCAGCTCTTTTTCGAGGAGGGCTGCTAGCTGGCAAGTTTGCAAAATTTGCTGCAATATGCCTACAGCACTACCAGCATTTACATGCGTACGCCGCATAGGCCTACGCTCTTACCTTACAGTAGCATGTAAGTACCTGGTCTATTTTCTGCAGCGCTTCTTCGCGCTTCAGCGGCACGACGGAAAATTGAGTCTGCGTGGAATGCGGTGAGCGCAAAAGTTAGCCGGCGCTCTACAGTATACAGGCGGGCGCCGGCAAGCTATGCCCTAATCATTTCTGCCGACGAACTAGAGATCTCTTTACATACATGTACGGAGGTATACCGGGCTGGGATTTGGATGCTAGCGAGAACCCCCTGACTGCATGAAAAAAAGTTTGATGTCGGTTTCTTTTCATTGCCAACTGTTTCTTTTCCGCGCTTCACCGTCATATCGGCCGAGAAGTCCGATCTTTCGGGATGTGGACAGACGATGTGGGCTCGCAAAGTACAAGTACGTCATTAGTGGTGAGCAGGTTGATGAGCGGGACTCAGGGTCTGAATCTTGTCGGAGTATGTAAGAGCTACTCAAGCTACTTACTCGAACGCATCTTAGTAAAAGAGGCTCCTGTTCAACGCTGTCTGCTTTGCTTTGGGGACTGAGAGGGATTGTGCCCAAGCGTCTGTTTACATCATACGTGGTGCAAAGGGCACCAGTGGCGGTGGGCTGCAGCAAGACTAAGCATCGAGATATCAAACAAGAAGGGCGATATCACGGCAATCGCTAGGCAGCAGCATTTTGCACCTTCATCGTCGATAAGGGAGCTGCCATTTAGTCTACATACTGATAAAATAAGAAAAAAGGAGCACTGTTTGCTTGGCACGTTATTCATCAGAATGGCCCATTAAACATCATGGCAGGTATCCATTCTCTTAGTGCCTACCTTACAGACTGGGCTGAGTGACAGATGTCACTGCGCAATCAATTAAACGAGGTGCCGCCTGTCAACGTCGCAGGTACTTGCTCCTGCCGCCCATCTGACACGCGAAATGTTAGCGCCCTCCCGCGCTGTCACCGCAAAGTGGCTATCACCATCACGTGGCCGTCGAGGTAGTGCCGGTACGTACCTCCTCTGCACAAGGTTCTTCAACACCGTAACCCAAAATTCTTTCTCCTGTACGCCATCTCCAGCCAACCTCCGCCGCCACAGCCCACGCCATCCTTGCACACAAATCGCCTATCTTGCCTATCAAATCCCGATGCCCCGTTGCGACGGAGCTGAGCCAGCATCTCCGACTGTATCATCCAGCCATCCTGTCTCATTTCTTGCTGCGGTACGGAGCTGAGAGGCCCGGATATGAGGCGTTGCATGTTGGAGGGGGGAGCGGTCCGACGTCGTAGAGCTAACGGTATTACGGCTCCATGCGTTTCTATGGAGTCGTGCCGTGCTTTGCGTACATCATCTAAAAGCCAAATCTCATTTTCCATCTGCGTTTCCGATTCCGAAGTCAAGCAACGACATAATTTGTCTGATCCCCCTTTTCACCACCATTGAACCCTAGCCCAGCTCCAGTTCGCCGACGTACGAACATGCCAATGAAGCAATGGCTAAGTGGGCATCTTCAGCTTATTTTCCAGACCAAGATACGATACGATGCACCAGAGCAGCTCTTGAAACTCCATCTCATCTCATCTTCCAGCGAATTTGCATGTAAGACGTTTAAATGCTGAGGCTGCACGTGACTTTGCCTGTCAGCATCTCTATTACAAACAGAACCGGCAATTGCAATCGGCAATGAACAATGAAGCCAGAACGCCTCTGATATCAACCACGTTCCATCTTAGCTAATGCATCACAGCCTTTGGCGCCACCAAAAAGCAGAAAATTTCCATCCGCCGGACCGACGCGCTTTGTGCAAGATGAAGTTTCCGCTTCGTTGGAAAGAGAAGGTACATGCCCATAGGTACGGTATTGTGCTTTTTATAGATCTCATTGAACAATAACATTGTGTCGTTGTTGGTGGTGTTGCTACTTTACTATTTGCTGTTGGCCGGTAACAAAGCTTCATTGAAGAGAGCTACAGCACTTACAACCAACGAATACATTCAAAGAATCGACTCTGAATGCGTCAAGCCCGATTTGAAACTATTAACACCACCAATATACGGTTCGATCTTTTTGTATCGATGCCAAAATCGGGAATAATAACCTACTTGGTCCGTTTGCCACTCCGCTTCCATCACTGTTTGAGCCGCTCCAAGAGGCGCCACGCCGCTCTGGTCCAAACCATGTACTGTGCTATAAGATTTTGATTTTCTTTGTTCCGTTACTTTGTACAACGGCCTAGTACCATATAAATGGGGCAGCTACTATTGACCCCTTTATCAGAGGACGTCCAAGGCCTTCAGCAGACGGTAGCTACCGCTAATACCAGGTTTGTCATCCTGGCGATTCTCCATAAAAATACATCTCAGCGGGCGCTCTTCTTAGGCGGATGATGTTATGGGATAGACGCGATCTCCATCATTCAACAGGCGACATGTTTGGTCTGTGCGAAGCAAAGCCTTGTGACTGCAGCAGTGAGACATTGCGGTTGGTTTCCTTATTCAGCCACTTGCTCTCTGGGATCCTGGAGCCTAAAATTCCGATCAGCATCAGCCATGCGTTCATAGAGGCTGGTTAACCCCCCGGCCTAGAAGCAGAATCCCTTCGATATCAGAACCTAGAATTCGCTGTGGCTTCTCCAAAGAGCGAAAGCGCCAGTGTGCGGCCACATGAGAGACATTTAAAGAGCGCCATTGCTCCAAGGATCATCGGCTGGCTGCAGCTCGCGCGTTTCAATTCATGGGTGCCTAGAGCCTTGTCTAGAGACCATTTCACGGGTCGAGCTCCCGATAACACTGTCTTTGACTGTCACTGTCTGCCGCATCGGGCGACTTGCATTTCATCCTTTCGATCTCCAGGCTAAAGGGACGCCTGGTGGCGGTCGCACCAAGCTAATAGGCCTAGGGCGAGATGCTCTACGCTCGCCTCTCCTGGCCGTTCTTACGGTTCTAGACCCCGAGATGCCGCCATGCGTCGAAAGCTGGACGGCGCGGAATGGCACCATTGTGGCCTCGGCGCGGCTCTTATCAGCGCCTCCATCCTCTTCTGGCTGAGATGAGATATCTAGCTGCAGCAGGAATCCTGCCCCCAAAGACCCAATCTCTAGGGGCATGAAGGATAACGGCCACCCTAGTGCAACAAAATCCTGGGGTGGGCGCACGTTCCGACCAACAGTGCTCACTCCCACGTGCTGATTGTTGGAGAATAATCACCCTGCGTTGTCTCATGAGCGAGGCCAACGACTATTGGATCTTAGTTTGTGGTGCTAGCTAGTACGTACCAAGTGCTCCGGGTGCCCTCAATTTGTCTCCCCGCATGACAAAGCTCCATCATTACTGTCAGACAACCTGATTCATAAACTTTTGTGTATGATGCTAAGTAGCGTTGAATTCATTTGACGCGGTCACTCAAGAGAGATTACTTGGTAACCTGTCCGTCAAGTTCCTTCAGCCTCAGAAAGCTTGAGGGGTTTGACTTTTGGCCAGAAGCCAGCTAGAGACATTCTACATGTGCGTGGCGTCAAATCACGAGAGCGCGAATGACAAGGCAGGTCACCCCAAGTAAAACGAGCTGCAGTACATGAGTCGCGTGCTTCGTCCTGCGCAAATAGTTAACGCGTTATTGCCCCTTTGGCGTTTTTGGAGTAGCGAGAGACTTGATCTAGTTAGATGTCTGTTGTGTTGTGTGCTATATGTACGTGGCAATTGATCTACCAGACTACTGACCGCTATTAACGATACGAATTATCTGGGGTAGATCAGAATTAGGTCCTTCAATTCAGCTCTTCTCCACATCGTTTTCAGCCCTGAGCGCCCAACGATGGCCATGATTCAGTCACACGTTGATAAGGGAGATGTATCGTACTCTGATGGGAGACTACTTATCTCATTATACGATATTGCATCATGAGCCTCAGAGTTCAGCTCGCCTACCGGGGCTTTTGATCCTTCTATTCTGCAATACAGAGGGTTATCATCGACCCTAGCTTATCTCAAGCAAGGGGGCGTTACAATTTTAGATTCGTACACAAGGGAAAATGTAAAAAAAAGAAATACTAGGTCGATAGGAACTTTTGAAATAACTGTTTCGGGCTTGCTGTGCCGAATTTGTTTCGACTGTTGGTTGTGCCTTGTTCCGCTTTTATCTTTTCCCCCTGAGTGAGTTACAGGGTAAAATTTGGCCGAGAAATGATGATTGTAAACGAAGATTGGGATAATGACGTGTCTTGACGTACCCAGAAAGTCATTGTAGGAATTGTAGTAGTTAAGGGGTGGTGAAGAAGAAGACTGTTGCGATGGATGTATTTTACAACTCTGTCAACTTGTTTCCGACATTTGTGGAATAAAGCTCTCATCGTTTCTATTCACACACGATCTCATTTAAAGACTCTTTATATTGGAGCTCCAATTGATTGAGAGAGTGCTAGTTGTACTTGGATTGTTTCTTCATCGGCCATTTGTCGTCAGAGTTGAATACGTCTTAAATCCCGTCTTTGGTTATGTGATACTTGGAAGTATGGTTTAAGTCTCTATGTCTATTGAGATGGTTCATCATCTAGCTACTTGCTGCATACCAGCTAGCTATGCGTCTTGGAACATGCTTGTTCTCAACACAGCGCTTCACAACGTCTATGAAGTTTGTAAAAGGGCATAGCAGTCTGTCCAAGATGATCTTGAGTGTATATATAGCTGGAAAGGCGGTATACGCGATGAGCTGTCTGACACGCTCATTGCGCAAAACCATATGAATCCCATAAGATGAATAAGTTCGATATATCGTGTAATACTTTGCAGCTTCTACATCCATCACTACCTACTCCAACTTCAACTCCGTCACCAACACCTTAACCCGACTCTTATCCGCACTCGTCCAATCGACTCCCATCAAACTATGCCCATCTTCATGCCCATCATCCCCATCCGCAGCCAGCTCGCCACTGTCCACAAGCCCCCAAATCTCATCCACCACAGCACTGCGAATCCGCGGCCACGGATGAGCCATGAGCGCGCCCAGCCTCTTACGAGCATCCTTTACTCCAGCTTCAACATTATCTCCAGCGCTCTCGGGCCCAGCAGCAGCAATTCCACCATAGACCTTGATACAGGCAGCGACCTTGCGGACATTTCCAGTCTTGTATCCCGCCTTTTGCGTCTGCAAACACAAACTCTTGTAATTAACCCCCTCGCAGCGCTGAAATAGGCCCACGTGGAAGAGAAACGCAATAATCTCCAAAGTCGGCACGATGATACGGTCCTCGCCCTGGCACGTCTTGAGGTTATGCAGCAGCGCGGAGCACACGAGCTGCAGCTTCTGGGGCGATTGCTCGCAGTAGTCTGTGAGGGCAGCGCGGCTTTCAATGATGAGATCTTCGTTGCCGGTGTCTGCGGACGAGACGAAGCCAGCCATGAGGCCGGCCATCCAAGCGTTTGTGTCGTCTTTTACAATGTCCATGATGTGCTTGTGGAGGGAATCCTTGTTGATGAGGTCCAGGAGGAGTGAAAAGTAGGCTTTTGATGAGAAACTTAAGTGATCGGTGAGATACGTTTTGCTAGATGTTTGAATCGAGTCTTTGAGTCCATCAATTTTACTAGAGAGAAGATAAGAGTCCAGCAGTTAGCGCCATATTATCAAAGGATCACTCGACTTAATAAATGATGTATTAGCAAACAAGCAAACAAAACTTACCCTTCATTCATGAGCAGCGCAATAACATCCTTAGCCACACGGCGCACTCGATCAAGCTTCTCTGCAGAGAGCCGCAAAATATTGTGAATGAGCTTCCGAACAGATGCCGCCACCCAGTCTCCCTGAGCCGCAGGACGTCCAATCCCCCCCCATAAAACTGCAATGGCCTTGAGAGTCTGGAATCGCACCAAGGAGCCTTCGTCGCCTCGAGCCGTCGTTGTGTAATCGTTTAGCCCATCCGCAAGAAGATCCAAGAAGACCGCTGGCTTGTCGCTCAGAATCCGACTGCTTAAAAGACTGTGTAGAATAGAGACTCTGGTTTCAATCTCGCTATCAACGCTCCATCGTTCGAGAAACGCAGCACAAACAATGTCGTTTCCGCTCATATCGTCCTGCGAGCTGTGAGCAAGGGGCTGTGCCAGGGCCATAACGTGATAGTATCCATTGCCAGTTGCTATTGCACGGCTTCCGGGCTTGGCTGCGATCAACTTGGCCCATTGCTCCAACGTCTCAGCACGCTGTTGAGGAGCAGAGAGTAATAGAAGCATCAGGCCAGCTGCGGAAGCATGCTCAACGGTTTCTTGCTCGTTTCTGCTAAGCCATTTGGGAATGACGGCTCGCAGCCGGGAAGTCAGCGTTTCAACCTCGGGAACTTGTTGTGCTGAGCTGAAGCCAGCGACAATTTCTGGCAATCCGTCAAGTTTGTCCACCGATAGGATATCGACTCCTTTTTCCAGGCGCTCGGAAAACAAATTGTTGACTGACGTGAGCTGTATGATGGGTAGAGAGGATACAGCCAAACGGCTTGCTGCTTCAACAACAAGCTCTGGCTTACGATACTCGGTAGTGCCGCAGTCTTCAAGGATCGTAGACACATGACCTAATACCTTGCGGACAGAAGCTTGATCCAGAGACCTTGGTGCAGCCTTGCGTGCAAGCTCAGGGAAGCCATCCAGCACGCCGGCAAAGCATGCCAGCAAACCGTGTCGCTCTTCCACTTGTCTTTTCTGCAAGCTGCTCAAGCGATCCATCACCGAGTCAATCGATTCTTCGAAGCGCGAAAATGGCTTTTCGGAGGCTACATTGGACAACTCCACCATCAGCGTACCAAATGCAGCGCCGGCAGCTCGTCTCGAAGCCGTGTCCATGTCGCCGATTCCTCGCCAGCCCAAGATGCCATCAACAACAGCTTCACCATACTGGCCCGACAGCCTCGTGGCACCAAGCGCAACTTCTTGAACAGCGCGCGATCGCCGGGCTACGGCATGGTAATCCACACACTGGACGACACCAATACCGTGCTCAACGGTATCTGGATGCCGACCAATAAGTTCTTGCAACGCGGCAGAAGCACCACGTCTGATGTTTCCCTCTGGGTCCAAAGATGCAGTTGTCACCAGCTCTGTTCCCAGAACTTGCAGAACAGAGCTCGATGGAGGGTGAGCCTTGGCTGCGTAGACAGACTTGGTAGGCACAGCAAGGAGCTCAGAAGTCGTATATCGACGAGCCAATGCCCAGATGCCAAAACAAGCCGCATCGCGAACGTTGGCCCCCACGCTTGCTCCGGAAATGCCGCGCTGCTCAAATGTCAATCCCAAGAGAAGAGAGTGGAAGATGTCGGAGAGCTGGCTGGCCGGCGGCGATCTTCGATAGAGCAGATGAGACAAAGTCATCATCAGCCCGTGCCACTCCAGAGGGTTTACAGCAGACAAATCGCGAACCCGGTTGGCCCCTGGCTTGCTTGACGTTTTGTTCCAGAGCACATTGCGATTCAAGGATTCCAGCACGGCTTCAACAACTTGGGATGCCATATCTGGATCCAGCTTGAGCGTAATGATGCTGAGTGACTTGCTGGCAGACAGGCGAACCGGGGTATCGTTGTCAGAGAGGCTCTCTAGGAAATATCCAATAGCATTCTCTACCAAGACGGTAGTCTTCATATCCCGCCGGGCATTGCGCAGTAGCGACACAACAAGCGAGCGGACGACTTTGAGCATCATCTTTCGCGCTGATGCTTGAGACATGATGACTTTTGAAATTTCATCCCCACCTGCCGAAAGTTCAAGCATGGATTCAAAGATGGTAGATAGGTATTTGTCCATGTAAGACGTTTCAGACGAAGAGCGCAGTATGCCAGCCAGGAAAGAAAGTACACCGATGTAAAAGTAAGGGTTGTCCGCCTCATTATCCTTCTGTGGCCGTAACGACTTCAATGACCACTGCACGAGGCTCTCGAGAATACCGAGCTGCTGCATATCCCGCCGCATCGCCAGCCTCACCAAGAGAGCCTTGGCAGCATCTCGTTCTTTACCTGCGCAAGCAATGTACTTGATAGCCAGCGGGATGACTCTCATCGTAAGGCCCGGCACATTTGCAGGCCAGCTAAGCCCAGCAATGGGCGGTACGCCGCCTTCATCCAAGTCAGCGGAGGAAATGGTCGATAAGTCAAACGGCGCAAACAAGAGGTGAGAAAGCCAAAGCAGCGCAATGTACCGCTGCTCCCACGACCATATCTTGTAGGAAGACGCAACAGCAGAAAAAGAAGACGGCTCTCCGACATTCTTCTCCTTTACATTGTCAGCCGCTGCCTCGGCCTCCTCAACCGCCGAGAGGATCAGCTCCAGGTACTTTGTCTCGACGTTGAGAAAGCGCACAATGACCTTTTCGCCGCGCACTTTACAGAACGAATAGAGGATCTGGGAGATGGTGTAGTCCAGCGGAGCGAGCAGGTTCTTTGTGTGCTCGGGGATGCGCTTCTGGCGATGCCGCGTCTGCAGATACTCCAGATAAGACTCTGCCAGGTAGGGAATCCACTTGGGCAGATGCGGATCCAGCAGCTGCGGCAGTTCCTGGAACTGATCCAAGACCTGTGAATAGGCAGTCAGTAACTGTCTCTTGTTCTCTCGAGTCAACAAAACTCACAACACAGGTGGCCTTCAGAGTCTCCCTGATGCGCACCCACGGCCGGATACGAGTTCCCCCTCGCCCATCCGGTTTCCGCAGACAAGTCACCAGGCTCTGATCCAACTCTTCCAGCAGGACCTTGGAATGTTTGTGCAAATACACGTCAATCTCATTCTCCGAGGCGTCCATTTCGAATCGTGATGTTGTGTGTGTTTGTAGCTGAATTGTCTCTCAAGTCAACGCTGGCTGAGCATCTCCTTTTTTAACACCACGCAGGAAAAGGCCGTTAGGCACCACTTTATGAAAGCGGTGACGGTATATCTGACTGCTGAAGCTAGGCAGCGAAATAAATCCAAGTCGATATGACTGAAGATTGCCGTCAATATGAGTTCAATGTTTTGATTGCTGAGCTGCCTGATGCTTCTTTGGCGGCTGCCTGAATATCAGGCCCAACCTCAGTATTGCACACATCTTGTCAAGCTGCAGAGAGGTGCGATATAGTGTGAAATACAGTGCATAAACTGTAACAAAAACTGTTTGTTATAGGGTAGCTTAGCTATCTGCTGAGCAATGCTATGATGGAGCTTGGAGCTCGGTGTTAAGCTTGAAAAGGAGCTAGCCGCAACGGTATATTACACGCAGATGCATCTTGGAGCTCCGTTTCCGAGATATAGGAATACGAAGCACTATTTTCAAACTCTAAGATAAACATTCTTGGCATCTCGCAATATATAGGTCACAAGGTTAAAGTTAAGAATAGTCGTTTTTGTATAAAGTATGGTTTGCGCTAAATGCAGTCTATATCAAGCACGGATTCACTAGAACGTTTAATTTTCTTTTCCATGTCGCTTATCAATCTACCCATGCATGCGACAAACCCCATTGGTTTAAATCATTGTTGTCCTCTGGTATTCTTAACTTTTGAATCCTCACAATTTGCACCTTTACATGGAAACTCGTATTCATCTCGATTCACGGAGCGCTGTGTTGGTCGCATAAAGCTTGGCAAAATGTAAAATTGCTTAGTTATCGCTGGCGAATCATGTCCTCGCCACACTCCACGATGAAACACGGCAATGTGACAAGGGACATCCTCCATGTCCCCCATATCGAATATTAAGGCATCACCTCAAGCGAAGGGGAAAGAAAAAAAGCAAAGAAGTTTGTTTCACAACATTATGATTAATCATTAATGGTGCCTCCCAAAAAAAAAAAGTTGATTGCGTGCCTGTCATGCAGCATCAGAGAAAACCCCAAACCCACAGCAAACGCCTGGCTCAACTGTGACTGTCACCCCTCAAATATCGTCGTCACCAGACAGCCCTATTCAAGTGGAATAAAAGTAGTAACAAAAGAGAGTAAAGAAAATTTTCAAGTTGCCAAGGCGGAGAGCCGATCAGATGTAGAACTATGAAACAGCAATCGCCGCCACTAGGGCGTCTAGAGCACTGCTGTGGGACGGCCCCGTAGCCGCCACATAAGGGCCCGCCCAGGCGACGCCGAGCATGTTGTCGCTGTTGCGGTCGTTGTTCCATATGGATTGAGCATTGCGAAGGATGAAGTTCTTGAAGTTGTTGTTTGGTGCCAAGTCATTGAGGTATCGGAGGTTGCGGATGAAGACGCCCTTGAACTGCTGGCCATCCAGGCCACAGTTGCCTGATGCAAGCTCGCATTGGTCTGCTTCGACCAGGATGCCATTTGAATTGGAAAGGGAGTTGATAGCGGCGTTAGCAATGGTAGCGGCGGTGGTAAGGTAGGATGAATCTCCGGTAGCACGGGCAAGCTCGCTTAGACCGCCGAGGATAACGCCCTGGTTATAGGACCAGGTGGTCAAGCCGTTGTTCTTGCAGTTGGAGTCGAGGCCGTCGTTGATGAGGTTGTTGGAGTTGATCATGCCGCTGCCCTTGAACCAGTTCCACTGAGCCTTTGCGATCTGGAGATAGGTGGTGTTGGAGGGCACACGGTTGGCAAGGGAAGCGGCGACAGAAAGATACAGCTCGTTGGCGATAGCATTGACGTAGGTGCGGTCTTTGCTCCAGTAGATGCCTCCACCGCAAGGAGTTCCTTGGCCGGTTTGCATGTCGTTGAAGATTTCGATGGCTGAGTCAAGGTAGTCCTGGTCGCCAGTGGCATCGTGGGCATGAATCAGGCCAAGAGCCCACCATCCCTCATCATCATAAAAGTCATCGAGGAAATCAGCAAATCCTCGCTTCTCCAGAGATGAGGAGACGGTAGCATGGCATCCTTTGCCATTAATGCAGTGGGTAGACGTGGGAAGACCCACGGCGTTGACAACCTTGGCGACTGAGACAGTGGTCAACTGAGCCTGGGTATAAGTGTTGCGCAGAAAGCCACCAACATTGAGCTGGTTGGCTTCATTGAGTCTCAGCTGAGCAAAGTCGGCCAAGGTGGTAAGGGCATTGCCACTGTTCCACCAGGCAGCGTTCCAGAGACCAGTCTCGGTATCGTACCATGCATTATTCAGCTCTCGAATGGCTGTGACGGAGTTGGCAACATAGTCTGTTGCAGTAAGAGGAGTAGAAGGAGCGGCGTGGGTAGGGTTAATGAGTGACGGAAGAACGGCTGAGAAGGCCAGGGCGTGCGTCCAGAGCCAGCTAGGAACAGCCATGATGTAAGAATAAAAAGAGTGTGAGGATTGAGAAACGAAGGCTAACTGTTCCAGCTGAGGAGCTGGTAGTTGCGTCTTAGAAGGGAAATAAGAAGAAGAAGAAGATGAGGAAGAAGAAGATGGAGAAACATCAGGAGGAGCTGCATAGATTTCCGGGGCATAAATAGGTATTAAACCGGAGACCAACAAAGCAATGGAGAGAAACACAAACACCAAACAAAGCTTGTGAATCAGGTACGCGAGGGAGAAGCTCCTGGGCGGGTCTGGACGAAGGCCGGCATTGGCATATGGAGACAGGGGTCCGGATTTGGATCCATGATGGCTATAGCTTGGCGGCTCGGCAGGGTTGCCGCAACTCTTTGGGCACTGATAGCCGACAATAGCACTATGACCGAGTGAAACTGGTTAGCAGCAGTAGCAGCGGTAGGTTCGGGCTTTACCATGAGTGAGCCCCTTCATCAATCGTCAATCGTACGCTTTATCGCCTGAACCAGGGCCAGCGGCTGCCATTCGTTGATTCGGCGCCAGGGGCACCCAGGATTCAGGGCCCGGCGAACCAGGTCGCGGAGTGGCGTCCAGGCCGATGGCGTCTTCATAACGGCCAAGCCATGCTGCCGCATCGGTAGTGGCGTTGCCGCGAGGGGACATTGTCAATGGATGAAGTTACTGTGACCGTTGCGGGCGTCTCTTTGTTGTCTCGTATTGTAACTTTTTCTTCAAAGAATACCTTGCGTAAATCCCTCTCGTATGAGATGACGCGATGTTAACCGTCCAAACGTCTTTGGAGGCGCTACCAGGATCCCCGTAGTGAGAGGGGAGCCTTTCACAAACTGAAGCCTTGAGTAGCACGATTGGACGAAATTGACTTTTTTGCGGTGTCTCTGCCTCCCTCTCGCCGGATGTTAGACAAGCGCCAGTTGTTTAGTTACGAACGGCGCTTGCGGTACTAGATGATAGCAGATCATGGCGATATGCTGTGGGCTGTCTCGCATTATTTAAGCTAATAGGAGGCGGCGCGATGGAGGCCGATCTGCCAACAGCATTTGGTAAAGAGGTGGGATTTTCGCTGAGGGGCAGCCGATCGATGCTGATCCGGCTCTGATCCATCACGAGATGCCATCTCTCGCACGGTACACCATCTTTGCAAACGTCCGAGATGGAGGGCGTCGCATGGGGTGATTCACGAGATGTGTTGTTGATGAGGGGAAAATGCAAAGAGGCGCCAAATGGAGGGGAAAAGTTTACACGGCTGGGGAAGCGTTTCTTGATGCGGAAGCTACGGACGGTGGTGTCTTGCCCTACGTGACCGCAAGACAGTCTCGGTTGAGGCAGTTGCGACTGGCGGTGTTCGATGATGTCACCGAGGCGTTTCCTGCACATGTTCGATATGGATAAAGATTAATATTCACATGTGAACCTAATACTAGGTTTCGATTCACATACACTTCAAAAATCAATATTTATCTAACTACCTTACCTACCGACGTATATACTTTTGATTCATGGCACCTATCAATCTGTAGCCACGCCACCAATATTAATATTGATATTCTGCATCGTGGGGTGGCACAGCATCACAAGAATCGGGCGTGACCACTTTATTTACCCATAAAAATGACTTTTGTTCTCCATCTACTCCCTTCCTCATCCATCTCGCACGAGACCCTCTTCGGCATCATCGACTGTCACGGCATCTCGCGTCCCCCAAGGCAGTGATACAACCTCACAGAGCCACGAGGCAGTACCTCATCCCCGCATCATCCCCCCTCACCTGGTATCCCCTCCCTACTGCTGGCTTCCTCCCTCTCCCTGGACCTGAATGATTGACTGACTGCAATTTCCGGGCGCACAAATCAGAGCGGTGTGCGGTGTCTCGGGACAGCGGCCAAGAAATGGGATTTCATGATTCAGATGCTAAAAGAAGAAAAAAAGGTCTCGGGACAGCGGCCAAGAAATTGGATTTCATGATCCAGATGCCAAAAGAGGAAGGAAAGGATTGTCATTCAATTTCTCCCTTGTTATTATGTCTCGTATATCAGCTCTGCATGCTTCCTCTTACTGGCGCGCGTATAACAACGGTGAGGCGCTTCAACTACCTACAGATGCAAAGAACATCGTCCCTTGCGTGAAAGCATCCGCCATCACGAATCTGGCATCTCATAGCGCAGACTGTTGCTCCTTCTCGGCACTTGCTAGCACGGGACGCAAGGCAGCAATCCTATTCTCCCCGTCTTACGGGCACATGCGCACAATCAGGATTCCTCACGCGACAGCCTCGTATTGGTAAGTGAGGACAAGAGATGAAGAGAAGAACAGAAAAACAGCTCAGTCAATGAAACGTTGACGATGGACCCTCTGTTGTCTGTGTACCTGTTACCCTGTTCCTTGTGCGCAACCAGGTGCTTCAGAGAGACCGTTGTGTGAAATCTACAGAGCAGTAGTATATGCATCAAAGTAACTGCAAAAGAGGGTGAAAGTCTTTCACACAGCTTTGTTGTTTCTTTTGTTCAACGCCCGGACAGAACAAATTGCGAGCACTTATGAAACCAAGTTGACGTTTATTCTCCTGTGGTGGCACATTAACACCGGTACTAGGTGATTCTACCAACGTTCTATGCATGGCTACCTCATATGTAACGTGTACCTTGCAGCCATTCAGCTGGTCTAAAGAAACATTTCTCAAAGAAGTATTAAACAAAGCTCGTTATCGACCGTTTCACTGCTTCATTGCCACCTTTCAGCTCCTCCAGGATCTCGTAATCAAACGCACTTCCCGCAACAAGTTAGCATAAAAACATACCGTCGCATAACTCCCATCAAGAAAGACCGAAGGGAGCAAGTAGGTAAGCGACTGCAATGAAGCCAATCGCATCCTTCATCTCAGCGCTTAAACATTAAATGAAAGAATATTCCCCGGAAATACACTCCGATAAATTTAGCTCTATCCCTCCAAACCCTGCTCGTTTTTTTATCTCGCAATCCCGTACCCGGAAACAGACAAGAAACAGGGGGACCGCGCGTTTTAGAGCCTTGTCGTTTTGGATCCTTTCATTTAAAAAAAGCAAAGTGCCTGCATACCAATCAGCAGCCCCTTGTATTTTCTCTCCCTCTTCTTTCTCTTTCTTTTGCGAGCTATATGCTAACATTTGGTCCCCTCATTCTGCGCTAATAATTCGAGGTACAACAGAGAAGGCGATGCTGCATTCAATAACAACCAGCCTTGATGATGCGACCCCTATTCGCCATGCAGAAACACTTAATGACATTAAGAAAAAATGCATATAATATAAGCCTTCTTGTATCTAACTTTCTAACCTTTATCAACTATGAATCAGTCGCTAGCTTTCTAGAAAACAAGCTCCAAGTTTCTGATCCAAAAGAACAGACAAAGCAGAGACATCAACTTCTTTACACTTCCCAAGGTAGTCATCTACCTTTTCCGATGAGATGCAAAGCGTGGGATAAAATTCCCTCATACCGCCCGATGCTACTTTTTTGATAGGAAGTTCGGAGAAGACGTCTGCATCTTCATCCACAACCTGGTAGAGCGTCACTGAACCTGCTAGAGGGTCGAACCCGGCCGTTTGTATGCTCACAATGAAACGAGCTTTGAAATAAGGCTTGCTGTCCGTTCGCCGAACTAGCTGCAGGGCGCGAGTTGCGAAATCCATTGTTTCTGTAATATTGGACGAAAAGTTTTTCAAAAAATGTTCGATAAGGTATTTTAAGTTTGCCTCTGTAATAAGAAATTTGTGTTCATAACTGGAACTGGATCTGAATATGGAGTCGTTTTTGTTGTTGTCTACAGATAGAGCAGACAGAAGGAGTCTCAGATTACCACGCTCATACATGTAGGCTGGCCGCCTGAGACAGCAAGTGTGCATATCTAAGTCGGGTGACGTTTCTAAAAATGCCACTAAGCATCTCAACCGTTCGTAAAATCCAAAAGATACAGAGTGACGAGTGTAGAAGGTTCCACTGGTGACGTTATAGAGCTGCTTTACAAACTCACTTAATGCTGACTCATATGTGAAACACCCTGCGAATTGCCCAATGCTGACTGGTGGCTCATAAAAGCAGGTATCGGCAGAGTTTATATCAGCACCCAAGTCATGGAAAAACTCTGGTATGTTGATACCGAGACCGTGGCGTTTGAAAAATTCAACATCTTCAACAAACATATATTCAGCATCTTCAACAAACATATATTCTCGAAGAACACGCGTGGCATGCGATGCCCCTTTGCTCTTTAGCCGTTCCTTTATAAATGGCTGAAAGGTAGGATCGCTAAGTAGAAGGGTATCAAAGCATGGTCGAGGGTACATGTTTGATCGTTGGTCCCACGGTATAAGTCTGGCTTCAAAGAGTCTTTCGTAGGCGGGCAGTAAAGTGTTGAATACTATGTCGTTATCGTCTCTCTGTGCTTGCTTTAATAGCCAGCGGAAATAATGCAAGCTATCCCCCTTGCGATGGAATATTGTTCCAGAAACCCTGGCCTTATTTCTTGTTTCCATGATTCGAAGCTGACAGAGCATCGTAGTTGCAAGCTGTATGGGGGCAGGGTCCGCTTGTGCCTCCAACATAATATTTCTTCCGGGTTCCGTGTCTCTCAGGAAGTCGAACAAAGTTCTATGAACAAAGTCTATCTTGCTCGTAGCGTGTTTTTCTAATTGAGAATATTCTGATCTGATTTGCAAGTCGAACCAAAGATTTGCGTGTGTCTCTTGGGCGACGAGAAACCCAGCAGTCTTGATAGAAATAGTATTCGACATGCCTGAATATTTCGCTTCTAACTCTGAAAGCTGCAGCTCATATGACTCGTCTAACAAATTTCGTTGTAAGTCTTCATCTTGAGAAAGCATAATTTGGAAAAGTGTTAGAAACCGTTCGAAATCAAGACAGACCAATCTATATTGTTTTCGGTACTCTTCAGTCAAAGTCCGATGTGTTGTAAGTAGCTTGAAGTAGCGTACCGCGTCCCCTCGGTATATGTCTTGGTCTTCACCCAACCTGCTCCACATATCCGCGTATAGCTCTTCGAGTCCGGTGGGGAGTTTTCTTAAGCGAGATAGTATGATGCCCTCCCCATCGTGATTTCGAAGTCCTCTTTTGATGCTTTCGAGTGCTAGAACCAGCCAAAGATAAACACCTTCTGCTTTGTCCACCAGAATGGGTTGCAACTCCAACAGGAACTGCTCTGTATACATGGTCTCATGCTTTTGGACATTTTCCAACGCGTATTGAATCTCTTTTCGCGCAAAATCGAGCATATCATCTCTGGTATATTCGTTGAGTTTGAAGCCTTTGTATTTGGAGAAGGCCTGTTGGAATATTTGTTCACCACGGCTGGAAATGCACCATTTGGTGTTCTGTGAAGTGATACTGGAGATCAGGAATTTGATAATCTCCTCTGCATCAGCCGCTTCGTCAATGCCGTCGATCAGAAAGAATAATGGTCTGTTGTAATGTGCCAATATGCATTTAAAGATAGCCACCAAGTGTGGAATCTCCCAGTCTCCTATCGAGTCGTTCTCTTTGGTAAACTTGAATTCTGATAT
This sequence comes from Trichoderma gamsii, assembly GCF_001481775.2. NCBI lineage: Eukaryota > Fungi > Ascomycota > Sordariomycetes > Hypocreales > Hypocreaceae > Trichoderma > Trichoderma gamsii. The sequence continues at coordinate 610,065 of NW_020171341.1, read as the reverse complement.
TATCCTGTCAATGAGGCCTGGTTGGCTTGATAGTAGCTGATGACTTAAAGAACACAGCAGCCCCCTCAAACTTCTCTGTAGAATATTTCCTGGTTTCCAAAAGAAGTGAGAAATAATAAGAGAGTCATGGTTCCATTTATCAAGTGCTTTGTGTGTATTTTCGTGTTGAAGCAGAAACTTTACGAGCGTGCTTTTGCCCGCACCTGGTTTCCCCTGAATCCAGAAGGTTTGCTCATCGGATTGAAGCCAGTCGACAAAGTCCGCCCAAGCTGCTGCAGCAGATCCGGAAGTCGGCTTTTTTGCAAATTCGAGAGATTTGAAAAACGAGACATACGTCGCTTCACTGGCAATTTTGATGTCAGTGCGTCGTGCATTCATCGACTCGAATTTCAGGCTCTGAAGTAGGCGATTTCGCTTCACTTTCATATCTTCCTCACCATGATGAGCGTTGATCAAATCTTTCATGCCAATTTCAGATTTTTGTATTTGTTGCCTTGTTTGCACTCCATCCCAATTAATCAGGTTGGCCATTTGAGTGTGACCAGCTGCTATCTGAGAAATGAAGTGCTGCATAGTCTCTGATAGTTCAACGAATTCGTTTTGTTGTTGAATTTGCAAAGCATCCGTTTTCGTGCTATAGATTATTCCATGTTAGTCTCAATATACATCATTGAAAGAAAGAAATAAAAGCAGAGAAAAAGAAATCTGCGCGGGCGACTCACCACACACGAACCAGCATATGCGTTTCCAAGGTCTTTTGGTATTTTTGAAATTTTTCAGAAAGCTCTTTAACCTTTCTTTTATGCCAGAAAGGTTTGATTCCCCCAATCAATGCCTTCACAACGCTTCCGGGCTGATGATATTGAATTGTCAGCTGTATTTCCGTTTGTAGTTCTTGAGCTGCGCTGCTGCATTTTCGAGCTATCTCGTGGAGGTCTTTCTCATTTTGAGTGCGTTGCTGAACGGCATGAGAAGATTTGTCCATGTCATCCAGCAAAGTCTTGATTGACGCCGTATTTTCGTGCGTAATGTCATCAACAGTAGCGCGGCCATCGTAAATGTCTCTGCAGGTCGTGGCTAGCTCTTTTGTAAATGAAATGACCTGCATGATGCTGCAGACCAGCGAAAGGGCTTCAAGTCCAGACATTGTTCCTGAATTATGCGATGCGAACCTAAAGAGATGGAAGAGACTGAGATGGAAATCGTGTAGAGCTGGTGAGGGGAAGATTACGATCAAAGCGTTGGATCCAGCCAGAAGCAACCAATAGGTGGCAAGGTTACACTGCAGTGTCTATTGGGTACCAATACCTCTTTTTTGGGCATCGATGAGACACAATGCATTGAATATGTATTACTATGGCTTTCATTTACTACGTGCCGACCAAATGACCTGTGTTGGATGCTTATGGCGAATTGAGAAATTACAAATGTCAACTTGAGTTGTCATCAAACGGTAGCTGCTTTTCCATATGCGCGCCTAGACATAGTCATTTGCCGGTATATCACCAGTAAATATCTTGCAAGAGAAGCTTGTTGGTCCTTTTATAGCAACTGGAACATCGTTCAACAGCAATAGAGGCTAGACGTAATGTCGTGCATTACGAGGCCAATTGCCCATGTAAGTTTAGGTTACTCAAAATTATCGAGCCTCACCAGGCTAGAGTTGGGCATTACAGAGTGTTACGCTTGAAGAATAGCCACGTGTTCAACTTGCTCCAGTAGAGGATTACATCTCTCTGATTTTGAGTAATTATGCCGACAAAGCCAGAACGCTTTGTACCTTTGACACAGGTGGTACATGCAGTGATGCTGAGTCCGACACTGCCAGGTACCTTAGGTAGGTACCTACCAATTATGGCAATACACGTGAAGGCGCATGAGAACCCATTGCAGTGCATGTGCATTGACAGGGAACTAGAAGCCGAGACAGTATTTATATTCTTTCTCGTATGGATTTTCTCCGTTATAAGCTAACAGCAGTAGAGAGATGATATGTTTTAGCCTGCTAGTAGTTGTAAGTTATTGTAGACACGGCCCTAGCAGCCCTCAGTTGAGACTACACCGCTATCTAAATACATATGTTCTTGGACAGGAATAAAGAGGAAAAGTCTGAAGCTTTAAATGATATATTGATATATCTAGCCACTAATTACTGAATATACATAGGGAATAGTTATCCAGTATCCCAATTCTGTGATCCAACATCCCAGTAAGTAGCAGCAGTAGCAGCAGTAGCAGCAGTAGCAGCAGTAGCAGCAGTAGCAGTAGTAATAGCAGCTTACATTTATGACCTAATATCACCTAGCTGGAGTGCTGAATAATAGAAATGGGCTGCTGGATAACTTTGCCTACCTAGGTATGTATATAAGGCCTTTGTGTGGGTAAGTATGCAAGGCAAAGTAAACAAGGAGAGCTACTAAGCATATACCGAAACACCGCAGATATTGTGTTTTCGTGTCCAAGCTCTCGTTCATCGTAATCGATGAAGCTTTGTTTAACCACTTTAATTTCTACTCTTCTTTAGGTATGAACATCAAGGTTGACCAGATTTAGTATATTCAGCGCTACCTAATATACACGTTCCTAAAATCCCACGGTATGTCCCATTATACATAGCCAAAATACGAGAAAACATCTCTTTAGTATTATCCTCCCATATGGTCAATTATTGACATCTTCCTTCTCTCCCCGGCTAACGAAGGGGAAAGAAGGTCAAAAGCGAAAGCTAGAAGGGAAAAGAAAAAGAAAACGAGAAGACAAAAACGCCCTGCATCTCCTAACAGTTCATAACATACAAACAATTGTTTACACAATATGCCCATGGATCAAAAGCCCACAGCTATAATCGGTTTGCGAGCTGGGATCACCCAACGCCCGCTATGAATCGAAAAGTCCCATTGTTGCCCAAGTTTTTTCATATCCACATTCTTTTACTATTCAATTAGTCTCCCCGCAGTCCTCGTAAGCGTCTGGAGCCAAATCCGGATCGTGTCGTTTCTCCACTGCTTGTCGATCCGGCAATGCTAGCTGGGCGTCCATTCTTGCTCCGTGTGGAAAAGCTTGGCAGCATGGTGCTCGATTTGTTCTTCTCGTTGCTGAGAATGCTGGACCGGTCTGAGCCAATCATGGAAGATATCTCCTGCAATGAGTTTGGGTCAAGGAAAGCCTGAGGGAAGACTCCCCATTTGCCCTTTGCGTTTGTGCCTGACCAGCACCAATACTCTGGATATGGCCCTTATTATCTGTTAGTATGCCTATTCTTGCCTAAAACGCATGTATAAAAGTTTGTACTCACAGCTTATATTGGTGATGACCTCGTCCTTGTCAAACTTGAGCCAGTCTTCATTCTTTTCCTTGACTGAAAACTTCCACCTGGCTTTGGCTCGAACGCGACTTGAGTTGTTTCTCTTAATCTGGCTAAAAGGAGGTCGATCCAGCTTTAAGATTTCGACAGGGATCGATGCGAATACACCATCGTGCCATCCAAAAGCCCATTCTCCTCCATATCGAGCAGGCCATTGTACTCCCGTGATCTTTGCGCCTTGTATCAATTCCAAAGCTGGTGTCCTGTCAGGGAGCAGTCTTTGGCCAAAGAGTCTTCTGGCCGACTCCTTTGCATGACCTGTGGGCAGGTGAGCAATCTCTACTGCCCTTTCGCGGACCGGATGAGGCTCGGGCGGGCTGTTAAACAAAAGATCATAGTCATTGACCAAATGAGGCGGAACCTCAGTCTGGTCTACCACAGCAATGCCAGGAACATCTGGAAGCGGCCGAGGGTGGCGAGCCAGATGGGCAAACAATGCGGCGGTCGATGTGAAGACAGTTGAGTCGCTTTGGTCGAGAGTTCGGCTGGTATGAATACAAAAGACACATGCATACATGACGTCGTCAACCCGCTTTGCGTGCAAATGGCTCTTCTGTAAGAAACGCAAGCGGTATCCGATGCCATTCTTGGTATAGTTGCCCTCCTCTAAACATACAGAGGTTAGATCTTCCAGTCTATCAGGAAAAAAAAGTTGTTAAAATACCTTGTTTGTTGAGATCGTACTCAACATGCTTAAAGTCCAGCTCGTATAAGCAGTGCGTGCACTTGGCAGCAACAGCTGTAATAGAAAAACCCTAACCCAGCCAAATCAGTAAGCTCATCAACGACCACCAGGAAAGAGTGTACCTACGGGTTTCTTTATCCTCTTCACACCGATCCCACCGTTGATGACGTCGGTAGCTCCGGCACAGAATTGTTTCATCACGTAAAACGAACTCTGGTTGTCGATTGTGAGATCTTGGGGAGGTAGATTGGCTAGAGCAGCACCAGGCATAGAAGAGTCTACCGGGATCAGGCCACTATCTGGGATCTCATTTGCGGTCAGGCCCGTGCTACGGCGACCAAGCTCGAGGCCCGACGCAGGTGGTTGCTGGGTTTGTTGCTCTGTATTGACAGCACTTGGCCGCCTATCATAGGCAGGCGGCCTTGTACTGACCGGAAGGGGGTTTGGATCCAGCAAACTCTCGGCGTCTGACAACCTTCGCTCAGAGATAGGAGGTTGTGCGGCATCACTGAGCGAATCGTTTCTGGGACCAGGCTTTACGTCCTCCACGCGCTCCTCAGCAGTAGTCGGATATGAGGGCTGACGTGGCCGTGGCTGTGATCGATACGGCATTGGCGAATACATGACAGCGCGGGGTCGTGAAGTACTCCTCGCTCTGATGGCCTTTTCTCGCGACATTTCCTCAGGTATGGTCGGGGTGCTGGCGCTGTAGCTAGTAGTACTGCTTGGTGCTCGTGGGCGTGAGACTTGAGTGGGACTCATGCTGTAGTCTGTCAATTGGCTGGTAAGAGACGAGTGCTTGTGGTCTCCGTCAAGAGTATATTCTTGCAATAATCCCGAGCTGCGAGCGCTGTCTGGCATTAACGATGAGCTACGAGTGCTTTCTGAATAGTTGGATCGCGGAACTGAGAAGTTCTTTGCAGAAGTGAGCGGACTGTTTGGTGAATGGCCTTCAACCGGAGTTTGGAGCGCTGGATCAACTGGTGGTCGCCGGCGGGCTTGAGGCCCGTCTCGCAGTGGCCGTTCATCATCAGAAGCAACAGTCTTGACCCTAATGTCCCATGGGTTGGTTGACGGCGGTCGTGGAGGTAATTGATCCACTGCCGCTGGAGGAGGTGGCGGGGGCATAGGCAACGCCCTATCCGGAGGTGGCATCGGGGGAGACATGAGGTCGATGCTATTAGTATTGTTACTAGTATTGAATGCCTTGTCGAGCAGCACTCTCAGCTGCTCGTTGGCAGTCTCAGCGGGAGCTGCATCCCCGACAGACCTGCTGTCGGTCTTGGAGCTGGACACAGAGTCTCTGCCAGCATAGCTGGAGCTAGTAACTGAAGGTGTCGGCGGCATCTGCGGCATAAGCATAGTCGGCATGGGGTGAGGCGATGAAGGGGGAGACAGCTGGGACATGAAATGCTGAGAATTGAACTGAGCAGGTGCCTCGAGCTTCATCTTCAACAGGATGTCGTAAATCTTTGGAGCTGCCGCACGCGACTGCATCTGAAGCTCAGTGAATTTGGCAGCATCAAAGTCGTCTACTTCAATATAGTCATCAAACTCCCAGAGCATATCTGTAAGCTGAAGCCGAAACTGGGCGATATCCTCTATATTGACATCACGTTAACTCTACTTGATAAAGTAAAAATATCAAGTGATATATCATTTGTACGGAACTCACCATTGTCTCTCAGGGCTGCAACAAAGTTTGGCCCATAATCGTCAAAGTGCTTTTTACATAGCGGCTCTATCCTCTTGAGAGCACGTTCGCCCTCCTTGAGCAAGGCCTGGGAAGCCTTGAGCATTGGCTGTGTGTCACCCGCATTCTGAACAGCTGTCCTCCCCTTCTCGACAATGTCTCTGAATGGGGTGAGAACGAGGTCGGCAATGTCATCCATCGTTGTCCCAGGCAATATAGAACAGGCGAGCAATGTGTCTTTGCCGGCGGGGCGAGGGACTGGGGGGGTTATGTACGATGACACCTCTCACGACCGACTTGGTATGAGTCGGGCGTGTAGCACACGTGCGATGCCAAATATAGGCCGAGACAATGCACTCGAAGGCGGAAATTAAAAGAGGATAAAATTGCTATGACAAGCCGATAGTCCACGGAGGCTCGATGCTAGGTGTGGCGTTTATAGAGAAGCGGCGTCAGTCAAGACCGAGAGAGTCCCCGCGTGGGGCAGGCTGGCAAGCTCCAGATGCTGAAGATTTGAGTAAGCCGCCTTGCTGGTTGAGTTGGTGATTGTGATTTAGCAACAGTAGGCGCTGCACTAGATGAGATATGTGGGAAAACGTTATAGATGGTGAAACGAGAAAGCGAAGGGGGCGAGAAAAAGAAAAGAAGAAAGGAAAAGTGATTTTGTAAAGTAGAGGGGAGAAAGGATGCCTAGGAGTGTGACTAAGAGGAGAAGAAAGAGGCGTACGCATCAAAGAGCTGAGCAGCCCCAACGTAAGTAGCAGTACTCGTGAGCATCATTCGCTGGAGAGAAGGAATGCCACGGCCCACGGAGCCAGACGATGGCCATGGCTGCAGCCACCCAGGCGTTCATATAGTAGGAACGTAGCCAGGCCACCAGTGCTATCACGAACAATCACGAAGGGACCAGTCGCAGCACTAGCACGGCTGCAGCAATCAATGGGCAGGTACCCGCCCAGGGCAAATTGATGCATGCATGCACGATATGGGACGCAGACGACGCACCAAACAACCACTAGCAGCGGTAGGCCAAGCGACTGTTGGGCTCTCCCCTGAACGATTCTCCATCCGGGGCAACGAACAAGGCAGCTTGCCAGGTTCCTATAGCATGAATGAATCGACCGAGAGCCAACGAAGGGGCTCCGAGTCGTCAAGCACTGGCGGGGTTGCTCAGAGGCCTTTTGGCTTGTGAGCACGAGGGCAGCGTCGATTGGACAGGGCCCGGCGTACAAGTTATTATGGGCTGATTCGGAAGAGGGCTGTTTAGCATCGTGCTAGAGCGCAGCGATCCTGCGTGGACCCTTGTTGTTCAAGAGCCGGGGACTCGATGCGTCCCGACCACGTTGCGCAAGGACCGCCTCAGATTGGTCGGAGCTGTCAAAGAGACGCTTGTGCGGAATAGTGGGCAGCTCGTGGGCGCGCGCATGTGGGTGCCGCAGCCTCGTTTTTGAAAAGGGCCCCGTCCATCGAGAGTCGCTAGTAATAGCGGGCGGGTGTGGCTCCTTTACTGAGATGGGACAAGCCCAGGTCCCGCGTGGGTACGGCATCGCATCAAGCATGGCTCATGCAATGCAATCAATAGTCAGGATGTGCCAACCTCGTTTCTGCTGTTACAAACTCATTAGCCATCGCGGAGCTGAGAAGCAGATGCAGAAGGAACAAGACTGGGGGCAGATTGCGCTCTATCTGCGCCGTGATGCAACACGTCTCTATCCACGAGGACTCACTCCGTTCAAGGTCTCCAATGTCACCCCCGTATCCGCCATAGTAGCTCCAGTGGTAAGAACGGTGGCGTATACAGAATGGTGATCTAGCGTCTCTGTCGGTTCGTGGCTGCTTCTAGCTAAAGATCTGGCACAACGGTGCGGTGTCGCAAACGGCAAAGGCTTCAATAGCCTCTTCCTGCAGAGGGGGCCTCGAGCTTGATTCCAAGACGCCGCCGAGTGAGATTGATATTCGTGGTGGATGCCGGGCTGCTTTAGCTGTCGCTCTAGCGGGGCTAGACAAGAACAGGGTCGTGATGATGGACCGGCGTGGAATCCGCGATGGTGGTGAGTGGTGGAGAAAGAAGATGCTCAAAGGAATTTGAACCTGCCAGCGAACATGGATAGGGGTTTGAGATCTCCAATGTCCGGATTTTTCTGTGTCCGGGCGTCAGTGCTGCCGTAGCATGAGCCCTACAGGAGTGCTGTAGGCTCTGTAAGGTGAGGTAGCATTAATTGAGGCCCTGGAGGACCGCTATCAGAACCAATTGGCTCCCAGCAGACTATCTGATACTCGAGAAACAAGGCCTCTTTTGGATCGACGAATTTGGTGAAAGGGGGGAAGCTACAGCATCAGCATCTAGAATGGATGCAGGTGTGCCAGCCACCTGCATTCTATTCATCACAGTAGCAACCAAACTAGCAATGGCCTGCCGGTAATGTTACATGCACGCACACCACCTTTTGGCTGCTTGTTTGCCCTCTTGATTGGCCTCTCGGAAGCAGTTCAGGCACCGTTTGTCACATTCCAGTGACCACTTACACAGTAGTTGAGACAAGAATTGCCCATTTGGGCACCTAGCAAACATGGGTGCTGGAGCCAAACAATGGCGTAAACATATGTGCTGTCCTCTCAGAGGTGGAGTTTATATGTCAACATGTTACAGTAATGCTGATTCCGATCTTTTTTTGCTTAGCAATAGTATACAGTAACATACTACTACCAAATTGAACAGTGTCACACAAATCTTATACCAACCGTGCGTATAAGCCGTGGAGAGAGTGTGAGAGCAAATACCGTAGCCACTTCCCCGGTCTCACCATCCCCATGCTCTCTCCCCATGTCTCACGCACTACAAGTACATGGGTATATGCTCTGCCCATCATCCGCATAAATCGATCCTATTTGAATCCTCGGATGAGGTTCCTGCATGTGGGTTAGCCACTATCGGCAGGGTCTTCGCCTATCCAAGGCTTTATCAGAAACCGGACGCGAACCGGAGAAGCGCCGCTCTTAGCAGCGGCCGCCGTCTCTCGGTTACGCAAAGCCATGTCAACCTCGCAGCTCAACACACGTTTATCATGCAGAGTCGGTATATCGTATTGAGTCCCCACCGATGGACCCTACCTGGTGGTGCCGCAACGAGGGAAAAGCTGATGAATCAACTCTTCAATATCGCTTTCAGATGCTCAGCACCACTTTGCATTAAACTCGCTTATTAGACCACATCTAAGGGTTGCGAGGGGTGGCATATTCAGATCCCTCAGCGAGGTCAGTCCAAGTACGGATATAGCTTGTACTACTTGTATATTTTCCCGAAAAAAATTATAAACAGACAAAACTCTTTAGCATGGGATTGAAGCTAAAACTCTTGGAACAAAACACTAACACTCGAAACGAACCATTACACATACATGTAACCTTTCACCCTGGCTGAAGCTGCAAGGGGCCCTGTCTCGAACTGCGGCGGTCCGGGCTACCGGAGAGCCTCGTTTACCGGAGAAATGGCCCACTTAGAAATCCAGACTCAAGCATGTAAGAGGCACAAATGGTTGAACTATCCTTGGCGATGAACTGCATTTCAAGTTAGCAAGGCTCAAGGTGCACCTGGACTCAATTCGTATACTGCGATTTACATGTTTGGACGAAAGTACTAAGCCTGGCAGCCCTCCAAGTCTGCCATAATTCTAGCACAAAGCTCCCTCTCACTCGCCTTCGCTATTTCGTCATCACTGCTCTCAATCATGAGACAGCTAAGCACAGCATCCGCATAAGTGTCTCCGCATGCCCATCTCAGGCGATCAAGATACTCTCGACAAATCCATCGTCTTCGCTCATAATGATCCTCTTCTTCAATCTCGCAGTCCCTCAGTTTTTCCCATAGCCCGACTTCAAGTAGAAGAATACCGAGAGAGTACACATCATATGCGTGACGATACTGGCGCTGTGGATCCGCATGCTTCGCAGGATGCTGATAACAGTCAAGCGTAAAGCCAATGATATTTATCTTGCTCGTACGCTCGGCCACGGCTTTCCTTTCAAGCATATTGCGACCATATATGCTACCAAAGCGAGAAATCTCCTTTCTGTGTATCCACTTTATCGAGCTAGCCTCCACCAATTTTCCGGATGGTTTTAGCTTCATTGGCGGTTTCGGCCTCATATCATCTTCGCTATCCTCATTGATTTCATTTTCGATTTCAATTTTGACATCATCTTTGATATCATCTTTGATATCATCTTTGATAGAATTTTTGATAGAATCTTTGAGAAAACCTCTGATTTTATTTATGTTGTCATCTTTGGTGTCGTCTCTGATGTTATCTTCGACAGTTGGTGCGTTAATTTGTGTGATGATATCGTCTGGCCGTGAGAAGATGTAGCCCATCAAAACAGGCTTTGAGACATTGATCTCGATCTTAACCTCGTATCGGTCCTCCTGCAGTGCACTCACATGTTCGGGAAAGAAAATGACTGATTCTGCGCGTATATTCTTGTGTAGCCAGCCACTGGAGTGAAGCAGACAAACCGCACGGACAAGCTTTCTAGCAAGCTCGAAACGTGCACCGAGCATGGATCGGATGCCTTGTTTTTGCTTGACTCCAAGGAGCGATTGCAGCGTCACAGGTGCGCGAAGCTTCAGGTTCTCCGCAGGCCGATCACGGCTCTGAACGCCGATTGTGCCGGGTAACCTGTAGAGAATGCTGCAATGACCTTTGTGCTCGCCAGCTTTGTGGTCGATCATACCAGCGATATCCAAACCATAGACGTTTCCCATCATGTTAGCACCGTGAAAGGTGTTGAAAAAGTTCCTGATAAGGTCGCGAAGCTCGGGATCGTCTGGTCTGATAATCTCGATTGGTTCGTCATCTTCTTCGGAGTCGATGATGCTGTTATATTTGTCAATCTGCTCTCTGCTGATCTTACCGGAATAGAGCATATTTATATCTATCTTTGCCTTCAGTCGCTTCAGGTACTCTTCGTTTTGCTGCTTCACTTGCTCTTTTTGTTTTGTAGTGAGTTCTCGTGGCGGCCCGCGGTAGTCTCTCATTTCTACGTAAACGACTTGCTCTTCAAAAAGAGCGAGGCCCTTTCCTAAATACTGCATTTGGTGTTGCTCTTCGTCAATGCTGGTAAGAGCTATGTCGTTCGCTTCCTTTCTATTTCTGTTTTCATTCACCGATGCTTTCAAAGTGGCTGTGGAAGCTAGCAATTTGTAGCCTTCCAGCACTGAAGACTTTCCATCGACTTCTGCTTGCTCTGTTGCGAGCCTTGAAGTCCACTTCAGACCTACTGGCGACTCCTGATTGGCCAAGCATTCCATGGTGAAATATATATTCATCGATTCGAATGCATTTTCAGGACAAAGGCGGTAGAGCGAGTCGCTATGAGATCTCAACTCGGCGATAAGTTTCTTGAAGTTGTCCTTGTCTTTCAAGGCCCATTTGAACTTGTTAAGTATGGAGAGGCGACTCTTGATTTCACTGATCACCGGCTCGACATCCTCAATCTTAGCCTTCTGGATGACCAGCTGAACATTATTGGCCAACTCCTGTCCATCTTGGATGGCCTGAGCTGGGTGAAGCTGGATACCATAGCGCCTGGTGAGTTTCTCCTGGTCGGACAGTGTATCAGCGAGAGCAGAAAGAGTGCTAAAGACGCCTTCGGCTTTGAATCGATTGCTCAAAAGGTATTTGTAAAGTTTGGTCTCTTTTCGCTTGGCGTGATTGGAGTGCTCTGGCTCGCTGCCGCTTTCACTTTGAATCTGCCAATGGAATCCCCAAGCTTTGAGAATGGACTGCTGAATTTCTAGTTCCCGTAGGTGGGCTGAAGATTCTGTCTCCGCTTTTGTCACAGCGGTGAAGAAACTATAACTGTCGCGACACGTCGTGTAGAGAGCCGCGATACTAATTGCAAGATTCGTAACATCCATAATGGTGTTAAACAGTAATAAAGTGTATAGATAGAAAGCGTAGTAGAGTTGAGCAGCACCCTATTATAGACAACTCTAAAGAAGTCGAGATCATCATCTATAAACCCTATTAATGACAAGGCATTTTTTTTTTTTTTTTTTGGAATGTATACAAAAACCTGCTAAACAAAACTTAGAGCCATGAGTCAAGCAGCATGAGATGCATGAGTGGTAGCAGGCGCCGAAGCTGTGTCACAAAGACCCAATAGAGAAGGTAGAAACTTGTACCGCCCACTGCAATGTATGCGCTCAGCCTCATAATGACATAAATGTGCATCTTGGCCGAGGGGCGACCCAATCGCGGCCTTTCTTGAATCGCTACAAGAGCTTGTAGGCGCCCATTCCCCCCAATGAGCCACTGTAGCTAAAGGCTGACGAGCGCTTCGATGGTTATATGCATTTTTCGCGTTGGCCAAGGTTGAATGCAAGGCTTAAGAGCTGGCTACGCAAGTTAATGGCGTGCAGAAATAGCAGCCCATGGCCACTATGCAGTTTACTGGCTGCATGCAGCCTGATATGCACATATTTGTCGCCTGTCGTGGCTTCCTAGGCTGCTACCTCGCGCCTTTAGAATTGAGCGCCCAATGCGGGCAGGCGGCCTCAGCTGCCTCCCTCATCACCTCCAGGGCTCTTTCACTCTCAGCTTGTAAAGAGCCACTTAATCCTCAAGAACAAATCTGATACCACTTTTACAACAATCTCGCTATTCCACTCGATTTAACGAGCCAATATCTCATTACAATCTACTTCCGTTTAATTTATAGCAGCCTTACTATCCTTCTCTCACTATCCCGAGTCTGGGGTAAAGATCGACAGCCTGAAGAGACTCACGCAGAGTGGAACCTTTTGTGCTACCTGGGTACAACTATTCAAGTAAAAAGATCTTGCAGAAGCGCATCGATTGATTAACCTTTGGGATCATGATTTCCCGCGGCTCCATTTACGGGGTTCCGCCAGCGAATGGTACCTGATGGGAGACATCATCCCAACTCAAACCCATGGCTGGATCTTCTCCATATTTGATTCTAATTTTACACTTGTAAACAAAAAAGAGGAAATGTCGGTGAAACTCTTCTTTTGTTGTTCTCCATCTTGAAAGAGTTTTCCCGGGTCCTAGCTTCCGTAACAGATCGCTTCATCGTCAGTGCACCGGCATTTATATGCCTCCATCGTCATTCCATCAAGTTTCCTCTCTAGCTCCATCATGAATTGCGGGCTTCTATTGTCCCCTCTGCCGATCCATCAGTCTTGTTTGTTGCTCGCTGCCAATCCTCGTGACCATTCGCCACGTTGGGCAGAGGGACGTGCTAGATGCACGGGCTTCCTATTGTTCTGAGTCGGTGCAGCGGGCGTTGTTTTTTGTCCAAGACGATTCGTTCTGTTTTTTAGAGGGGCGTGGCTCTAAGCTAGAGGGAGGGGTGGCTCATGTTCGTTCCAGGTGTAAACCAAGGAAACCAACGCTGGTTTTTAAATGAAGCGACCAACAATAGAATTGGTTCCGCCACTTCACTTCATGGCATCTTAATGATGGATATGAAAGTACCGGTACTTAGAGATCTCACACGCTGAAAATGGAGGCTGGACACAAGAAGCCAAAAACACTCGTCCTCAAATTGCAAAAAGGGATTCCAGACAACGCTAGCGAACTGTCCAAACCGAGTATCCATCACGGAAGCTAAGGAGCCAAACCCGTAATCAACCTCTGACCCCCATATTGCCGCCTTCCGGCTTCCGTCTTCCGTATCGGTCGCGAGCCCCGAGCACGTGCTGCTTCTTCGACGTCGCCAGCCCCACCACATCAGCCTCCACATCGTCCCATATCGAACCTCGTCGGTATCGCAACGGGGCATGTCCCCAACTTAGAACTCGCCGGCAGCCTGTGGGAAGAGTTAGTCGATGGGGGGCAGAGAAGAGTATTACTCCGGATGGAGCTCTTGGATCCTCTCTGTACGACGGCTGCAGAAAATAGGCACTCAAGCGTACATACCAATATCTCCGCACCTACTTTTAGTGCATGTGCCCCTGATGCAGCTTCATCCTCAAGACTTGCCGCTAGACTGCTCTTCGATCAATTTCCGCCCGACCAAGATTGTCTCCTGAATGCCTCGCTGACGCTGCCAGAACCTGTTGTTACCATGTCAGCCAATATTGATCCTCGAAATTGAGTCTGCTCTGCTCTGCCCCGTACTCCGTGCCCAGCATCATGCAGGGACACCTCAAAGCCAAGTATTAGGTTAATAAAGGCGTCTTACATTTCTTCGGGAGACCCATGTCCTTGGATCGAGGCCAGACGGGCCTCCTCCTCCAGTGTTTGCCTAGTGATTTGCTCCGTCGCTTCGATCCCTGGGACGGCGACTTCAGCCTTCTCACCCGCCACGTGGCCGACAGTCTCTTCCAATAGCTTCTTCCTCAACTGGAAGCGTTCCCTTCGCTCCCTCTGCAGGCTGGGACTCTCCACCTTAGCCATGACAAACCTGACGGCGAGCTGGGCTGCAAAATAGAAATGCTCCGCCAGAAGGATGCTCAGAAGGACGCCACCCGCGGTGATAGGAGATGCAGAGGTATCACCGCTGCAGAGATAAACAATGGCGGCACTGGTAACGCTACCAAGCCATGAAAGGAAGCCAAGAGCCGTCAGCCACGGACCGATAGAATCAGCTCGCCATGGGATGGGTCGGCGACAGCCAATGATGATTTTTAGGGCGTCAGACCGCAACTCGACCCAGTTGTTCAAGAGGAAAAAACAGGCCGTAAGAGGCCATGAGACAGAAAAGAGAGAGAGATAACCTATTTAGAGTTATTAACCATATCCATATTCACATGTTGATTAAGTGGGGCGTATAGCTTGACTCACCATACTGCATAACCATCTCGCGGTAATCTGCTGTAACGTCATACACCTCTAGTCCGGTCTGGTTTCGCACCCGTTTCAAGAATTCGACTTCTTCAGGTGGGTCGTTGCTTGTAATCGTGTCCTTGGTTGAGAGCTCCTTGGCCTTGACAAAGGCCTTGTGTTTAATATACGGCACGACAAGTTCTGTGAGCGTGTTGATGATTTGCGCTGTGACCGTGGTATAGTACATTTGATTGGCGATTCGCTGGGGATTAGATTGAAACTGACGAGTGTCCAGGGGAACCTCGCTCATCGTGATGGTTTGTGCCGTCTTGCCCCAAAAGTTCAAAAATGGCTGCAAGACGTTGCCAAAAGGAATGTACACAAATGCCGTGAATGTCAAAGCCATATACGAGGTCATGAAATTGAGGACAAACTGTTTCTGCACAAGAGCCGCATGATGTGCTGGAAAAAAAAAGACCCCGTTAGTATTAATTTCAAGAGCCATCGCTTTGGGTTTGTATCTTTTAGGTTACATACCATCCATGGTGTCGTAATTTTCTTTATCCGTCAGTCGTTTGGCTGCGGTCATAAGAACGGTGGAAAAAGTTGGAGTCAGAACAGCAAGAAGTACGCTAGGAAGGAAGCCCTATTGCATCAAATGACCATTAGCGCTGGTAACTACGATGAAATAGATGCGTCATGTTCAACGTTAGTCTACTCACCAGATACTGCTTTCCTGGGCCGCCATAGACCTCATTGATGAAGATTTCCAGAGAGTTGACTGTTGCGACAAGTCCACCAAGAATAACAACACAAGCTAAGGCAAATGGTATCTGAAGGAGCTGAGTCTGCAGCCGCTTAGTAAAAGGATAGACCTTGACAGGTTCTCCTGTAGCCAAGTCTGCAGCCTCAAAATCCCACTGAAATTCTGGTCGCTGATGCTGTATTTTGGAGACGCCACGGACCCCCCACGAAATAGCCAAATCAGCCTCTTTCCGCTTCCAGTACTCAAAAAAGACGACGGACCAGAGGCAGTTGCAGATGGCGTAAAACCCGGAAAATTGACCCAATATCATCCACGCAGCAAAGCCTATAGCAGCGGGGAATATTTGAAAGCGACAGTAATCCTTGAGAAAGGCAAAGTAAAACGCGACATTCTCGCCAAACCTGTCTCGAATGTCGTCTAAATCGGATTGTTCCAAAACATACTTTTGGCTCCATTTTTGCAGCCACTCCTTGTTGAACGCATTGTTGTGAAGCGGGAAGATGGACTCGACGTATTTCCACTGTCCCTGGCCTTGGGTGATTCCCGCGCCTCCTTCGTTCCGAGACTTGGTAATCAGCAGGTATATCAGCCGCAGCCTCTCTGCCTCGGTAACGGGCTCATCATGAATTGCCTGTGAAACGTCGCTTCCTGGGCCAGTGATACGAACGCCCTGCAGCCAATCCTGGAGGCGAGAGCTATAGACCTGCTGGCCCAGAACATCATCCGAGGCGAGCCTGGTGAATACAAGTAGAGAGGTCTCATCACAGCAGCGGACGGAAGTGGTGAGACCAATGTTGGCGAGGGCTTCAATGAGCTGCACAAAAGCGGCTTCGGCTTTGGCTCTCTCTAGAGGGATGTAAGTGAAAGGAAGAGGACGATGGCTTTCAAAGTGAAGGATCTCATCAGAAACGCACCTTTGGGCGGCACTCGATAATGAATCACATAATCGACGCTGTAATATGATGAGCTTCAGTTGCATGATAACCACGTTGCATTCAGCAGTCGATGCTCACCCAAAATTGCCATCCTGGCCACTGTCCTCTCCTTTACCAACCAAGCCCCGCAGGCTCGACATGGCGATGACGTCGGGCACGACAGGAAGGATTTTATGGGGTTAGAAGAGTGCGGAAGTAAGAGATAAAGTTTTCACAGGGAATTGAGGTCATGCAGCAGCGCGCGCGTTCGTGAAGCTATAGTTGTAGGGCTCGTATCATGAAGAGAAAAAGTATGGAGTATGGACAGATTATGTATGACGGTCAATCGATAGCCAGATTGCACAGGAGCTGGTGTGGGGATGGCGGGCGAAGACGTCACTGGCTGAGCTGAGCTGAGCTCTACCGTATGGCTGGTTGGAGGCCGCTATGGGGAATAGCCCGCAGGGAGCTAGAGAAGCTGAAGGGTTGAACGACTGCCGTAGAATACAGCCAGGTGTATATATAGCCAGCTATGCAACGAGAATGGAAATGATTAAAGAAAAAAAAGCGAGCAAGGAATCTCAAACAGATTCTCATCATGGATCATCATCGAAATCGGATCGCCAAGATCAAAATCCCAAAACTTGGACAGATTGAGCGGGGCTACTCGCCTAGCCAATCAGCGCCCAGAATTGAGGCCATGAGCTCATCCCTCAACTTTCATCTCGAATCACATGCAGTCATTCACCTTGATCTTCACCTACACCCCTCTTGACTCACTCACTCATATTCACGCAGCGCTCATTGGATAGAAACATCAGAACAACAACGATGAAAGAATTTTAATCAATCCAACCACGGCTCCATCTCTGCCCTCTACAGCGCCTCGCCATGGGCCTCCTCACCTTTCTCGGCCTCCGCCGGGAAAACCAGTGGGAACGCCTCACTCTCCTCGACCAGTTCCTCCTCTCGCCATTGACCTTCATCACCATCAACATATACCATTTCTTGCTCTTCCTCCGAGGACAGCCGTTCGTGCCTCCGCGGGGACGACCTGCCATCCGCGTAGTCTGCATATCCGATACCCACGAACAATTCGTCGACATTCCCTCTGGCGACATTCTCATCCACGCCGGCGACTTGACCCAGTCCGGGGCCGCCGAGGATATCCAGAAGCAGATCGACTGGCTAAAGAGCCAGCCTCACAAGGTTAAAATCGTCGTTGCAGGAAATCATGACAGCTGGTTTGACCCGCGTAGCCGCCTGGACCAGGACATCAAGGCCAACGCGGCGGTGAATCTGGACGGGCTGCTTTATCTCGAGAGCGGCTTGAACGTGCAAGAGATCAAAGGGAGGAAACTGACTATTTTCGGCGCTCCGGACATTCCAGAGTGTGGCCCAGAGAGCTTCGCGTAAGTTGACATGACAAAAAGACAAAGGAAGCCTTTGTCTTGGGATAAAACATCTGGCTGGAATGCTGACTTGAGATAGGTTTCAATATCCGCCTTCACAGCCTCCGTGGTTTAGCTTGATACCCCCGCAGACTGATATTCTCGTGACTCATTGTCCTCCGGTATGATAAACCCACTATATTCGAGTATAAATGCACAACTGCTAACTTGTCTCGCCTTAGAAACATCACATGGATCTCGGCCTTGGCGACCCTCAACTTCTGAAAGAAATCTGGCGCGTCAAGCCCCGTCTTCACGTTTTCGGCCACGTCCACTGGGGCTACGGAAAGGAATCCGTCTTTTTCGACGACATGCAGCTTGCTTATGAGCGACTTCTCTCCCGTCCACCCCGCGGTCCCTTTTGGGATTTTATCCCCAACGCCGCTTGGTGGGATCACTTCTACGTGCTGTGGCACGGTGTTCACGCTGTGCTGTGGAAATGGCTCATGGGCGGCCCGGGTAGCAACCAGGGCAGCTTGATGGTCAACGCCGCGCAGATGTATGGGAGCACCGGTAAGGTCAAGAATAGGGCCATTGTTGTAGACATTTAGCCGTTTTTGCGTTCATTTTCTTCTCTTCCTTCCTATCCGATTAGACGCGAAGCACAAGCAAGGACATTGCGTGATATTTTCAAAGACGGAGACAGCAGTGTATACGTTAAGTATTATCATTAAAAATCCTAAAGCTAAATGTTACACTACATGCGAACACCATGAACTACAAACATGATGCATCTTATGCTAGGGGTATGTGTACAAAAAAGATAAAACACGATATAATTCTCTGCCTCCAGATCTTGTCCCTTTTACTTTTTCTTCATGTATTTTTTTGCCTTGCTTTTTTCTTTCTTGACTTCGTATCTTACAACACTCCCATGAAAATAGCCAGTACGCTCAGTCCCATAATCACAAGATACTTCTTACCCTCGTGATTTCCCGGTGCTGCTGCAACAATCACTTGAGGGAATGGGGGATGCGCGCCTGTCTGGAATGGAGGTGGAAGTGGAGCATCTTCATCATGAGGGGGCAGATGAGACTCAACATCATCATGCAGAGGCGCAGGAGTAGCTGAAGGCGGTAAAGGATCAAACGGAGGGACAGAACTCCAGTGCTCCTGGTAATCCTTGGGATAAACAGGTGTAGGCGATGGTGGCAGAGGACCAAAAGGAGGCACAGAGCTCCAGTGCTCTTTAGGAGCAGCAGGATCCCAAGGCTTCGGTCCAGAAGGCGGTATCACGATCTGTTCCTTCGTCGTCGTGCTTTCAGGACAATCCGTAACCGTCTTCGTCACCGGAATCACAACCTCGGTGATCTCAGGTTTCGCTGGATTCCATTTCGACTTGTTGTCGCCATTGGCAGGTTCTCCTTTATAGTCTTTGTGTTGCCCATCTTCTTTATGCTCGCCATCTTTTTGTTCCTCTCTTCCATTCTTCCACGCGGACTTCTCTCCCCCATTGCCATCGTCATGCCAGCTATTGCCATTCCAGCTTTCATGGCTCCACCAGCCCTCGCTGTGTTCTTGCCAACCTTGCTCAGAAACCGGAAAGACAGTCACCTCGGCAACTTTAGTAGTCCAAGACGGTCTGTGAGGATAGGCCTTGGGAGCGACCTCGTTCGAGCCAGGCGCCATAGCCGGAGGAGCTTTGGGCTTTTCCTCCGCAACACGGCCGTATACAGTGAGCGCAAAAGGCGAATATAATGAAGATGACGTGGAGTTGGAGAATTTCTGTGGAAGTTGGCCTTCGCCGTCGCCTCCACGTCCAATGATGCCGCCGCAGAATTCACGATTTCTTCCTGGGCAGGCGTGGTTGCAAAGGCCCTCCTTTTGAGTTGCTGCTGTACGGGCATCAAGACGGTCGGCGCAGAAGCAGCGGGTGTCGAACATACCAACGTATTTCTGTTCATGACAGAGATCAATACATTTCTGGAGAGCCATGTCTTTCCCAGAATTGACTTCGCGGAATGATTTGAAGTCACTGCTCGAATGAAAACATCCAAGGTACGAATAATCTTTTATCTTGATGGGATTGACAGGGGCCTTGGTGGCAACAGGCTCGATCGACACAACAGGAACGTGAGGACCGGTAGGACCGCGAGTGCTGTTAAGGAATGGAGGGCGATGCTGGTTCCCGGGCCCGAATACAGTCACAGTTTCGGTGACCCGAGTAGTCATTGTCGTTGTCGTCGTGGGTTCCCAGTGGTCTGGCCGATGCGGTTGCGGGTTATGATTTCCAGGGCGAAACTGGTACGCATCGATATATCGCACATCCCAGAAGGCGTTTGCAAAAGCCTCTGGGTTCTCAGCTACGTATTCAGCGCATGTGGGCGCAAATTGGTTGCATGTGTCTAATTTGCCCCAGACGGCATTGCCATAATCTCCGCAAAAGTTCTAGTGAAGACATCACAGTTAGCTACCTGTTCTCTAAATGCATTATTCAAGCGTCTCGATGAATCTTGTACTCACAATGTTGAGAACAAGTCTCATGTTCTTGAAATACGTGTCCACATCACAGCTAGAGCCTCCAAAAATGGCCACTGGCTGTCCCCAGCTCTCGGGGTCCGGCTCCTTGTTCTCGATATCGCGAGGAATCGATCCACGAGCAAAGTGCCAGATACGGATATGTTCTTCGTTCCACTCCATGGCGTAGACGCCTCCATGAGCGGCGTTGAACCCGTCGCCATATGATGAGAGGTCGTCAGAGGAAGGATTGAAGCCACAGCCAATGTTGTAGGTTCCCACGGCGCATTGCGTGTTTAGCTGCTGGCCACTATAGAGGCCGTTGATGGACGAGCCCTGGATGCAGCCATCTGCAGTGTGCGCAGATATGATGTTGTTATGCGCCATATTGACGCCTTCTATGATGTCGATCTCGCCATCATAGGGCCAGTTATCGCCATATGACCAGACTAGGTATTTAATGTTAGTGAGGCCACTCTCGCCAAGTTATTGTGCATGAGTGAAGGCAGGACTTACACGCTGGCCACAGACCGCAGTGGGATGGGGGCATATGTAAAAAATCTGCAATAAAGAGACCATGCTCATACGTTTCTTTGCTTTCGATTCGAATGCTCGGTCGACCTTGATCCAAAGTTGAATACCTCTGCGTGCTGTCGACTCCTATTCTGACAACCCCTGAATTGTGGTCGATGCTGTAGAGGCCCATTTGCTCGGCATTTTGTCTATTTTGATAGCTACATGGAGAATACGCATTAGCATCTATTCATCTAAGAGAAAAGAAAACGAGGCAAGCAATGGGTTACTTACGCAACAAATCCATGAGATGGATCTACCCCATCAAACCAGTTGAAGCCCGAGAGGAGCGCCTCTCCGGCATACGACGTATCCAGAAAATACGCCATCCTTAATTAACCTTCAACCAATATATTGCGTCAAAGGAGGATGAGTAAAACGGGAGGAAGGGATGACTCGTTGAAGAAAATAAAAAAGGGAAGAGAAGAGAAAGGAGTTTCTCAGCGGCAGCAGCAGAATATATAAATGGACTATCTCTCACAGGAAGTACAAAATTTTGGCGTTGGAATGCCCTCTCCTGTCTTATGTCTCGTGGCTCACAACCACCACGCGATTAATTGAGACAAACACTTAAGCCAAAGCCCTCTCTATCCGGAAAAAGAATCCATTGACAACTAGTGGTTACTACTTAATCGTCAATTGGCATTGTTTCCTCTGCAGCAGCTCATTAAGCTCATCCATTCATTGTTCTACCAATTCCTAAGTGATGGTTCGTTGCCTGGCCGTCCAAGACACCCAAAGAATGCCCGTGAGGCTATACACATGGACACGCCGCAACCACCATTCCAGGAGGTGAGACCTTTTGGGAGTCCATCACGGCATGGAACATCAAAAGAGGCATTTCGTGTTGCTGATCGTCCATTGTTGTCGGGCCAAGGTCTAAAGATTTCTTCTATACATGCCTTTGGGTGGCTTAACTAAGTGAGACATGCAACGCATTCATCTTTGATAGCTCCTTTCCAACGACTTAAATGTTGCGCCTAAAATGTCCCGTGATATGCTCCAAGTATTATATAGCCGTCTAAATAACCATCTACGTTCTTTTCCCGCTTGCTTGCATAGGTAAATGCTTGATGTAAAACCTCATTCACAATCGTACATCCCAAATTAGTATGAAATCCAACTCTTCCTTTATGATGTAATAAATATAGGACAAGCAATACGCTCTGCTCGCCGCCATCTATTACGTAGAGACCCATCCGTTTATACAATGATTCTCCTCAGGCCTTCGGTTCCGCCGAGAACTCGCTTTCCAGTGACGGCGCAACGACCCTGGCCGCTCTCCCACTTGCCTTCGCGGTCTTCCATAAACTCCTCTTGCTTGGGATGCATGCCTTCGATCCATCGGTGGATGCATGTGTAGCAATAGACAACACCAGTCTGGCAAACTGTCGGCGTGACAATCTCATCGACGCAGATGGGACATAGAGACGAGTCTTCGGGGAATCGAACGACGAAGATGGGAAGCATGGATGGCGTTGCAATTGGGGCCTCCTTTTCCGTAATGGCCATCTCTTTTGACTCCTCCTCCTTCTCTTCGGCCTTATCTGAGTCTACAGCCTTTTTCTTGCCAAAGGATGACTTTCCAGAGACTATCGGAGGAGGCAACTCGATGCTCTCAGCTGCCTTTCGTGTCAACTGCTTCGCAAAATCTGACTGATACCACCACTCTAGGAACTTCAACGCAAAGATACTCATAGGCAGCAGCATGGATAGGCTTGACATGACTCTGGAGCCCAACTCCTTGGGCGTGGATAGCAGAGATCGAAGGCCAGGCTTGGCGGCATTGGCCGCGGGCTCGGACAGCTTCTCGATGGCTTGGTAGTCTGCCATGGTCATCCGCCGCAGCCTCGTCCCAATCAGCCACATCAACGGATTGTGGTATTTCGTTCGGTCGAATAGGTAGGCCAGATTAAAGGCCAGCATGGCAAAGCCGTAGGCTGCGTTTACGTGTGGGTAGATATTGCGCAGAAACCACCGGTAGTAGTGCATGAATCGATCGCGCAAAGTCGGGTTGTCTGGCATTCGCGTGTATGCCGCGCCGAGTAGCGCTCTGGGCGCGTTGATATCGTAAGACTCGTCCAGCTTCCTCTTCAGATACGGCACGCCGACCAGAACCACCAGATTCTGCCACACGTCCTTGGTTGTCAACTTCAACGTCTCGCGAACCAAATGCGGCGCTGCGAGGCTCGCTCTCGGGATTTCGCCATGCAGGGCCTTTTCGCGTTTCAGGCCGTAGAAATTCTCTGTAAACGAGCCTCCACGGGTGCGCAAGTAGTGGCGCTCGACGGCGAGCATCACCAGCGCGTACAGCTCGTCAAAGGAGTTGAGGATCCGGAGCAGGTATCGCGGATGTCGGTGGGTAGCGACGACGAGGAGGTATCGCAGCGTCGGAGGCAGCAGGCCGTTGAGCTGCTGTTCAGAGAGCACCTCGAAGAGCGAGGGCTTCTGGCCGTCAAAGGTGCCCCTGAGGGCTGTAATGAACTCCATGGCGACGGCGTGCTAGGCTGCTGACAGTCGCTGCGCTGCCGCTGCCAGGAGCGAAGTGTTGATCTGAGGGATCTCGGCGACGTCGTCTGAGGGCGTTTGATTCACTGTCGGCTGCTTCGTGGAGGGCTGATGTTCACAAATGGGAGAGGGCGTGACGTTGTTGGTGATGATTAATGGTGTTGATGGAGATGTTGAATTGCATTTCCGCATCGAGAGCTGCGCGGTTGCTCTGTGCACCGGCCAATGACGCTAGTGGACGGCCATGTGAAGAGCCTCGGTAAAAGTGCCGCCACCGGCTCCAGCTTCCCCAGAAACGCCTTTTGTACTCGATCGAATTTATTGTAGATGAATTAGCAGTTCATGAAAGATAAATGTTTTTTATAAACAGTATATGAAAGACAAAGTCCAGTTGAAGTTGAGCATATGGCAAGAGTACATGTGCCTATCGATTACGGATTTGGTACTCGTCAATATCATATGCAATTCGAGTCTCTTGTACGGCACTTGTCTACAGCGCATAGAGTACTAAATCAACGGCGTGAAGAAGCTAAATTGAACTGAAACTACGAAGGCTACCTTGTAACTTATCAAATATAAGCCAACTTCCAATAAGCCATGATCAATCTCCCATCAATCCATCTTCAAATGCAGATACTCTCCGGGTTAACAGATTAAGATTGAATTTAAAAGTCCCCAGCGGGTTAGCGCGCTCGCCCGCTATTTGCCCATTCTAGCAGCCTGCGCTAATGCGACTCAAACCGAGGTCCATTTCGCTAGCACTTCGCGCTCACCCTCCGATCAATTCCTATCGCCAATACTTCCCGTCTCACTCTTCGCTTACCGCTCGCCATCAACGTCAGTCATATCGCATCGCTATAGCCAGCTGTGGGCCGTAGCAGCTCTATATCCTAATCAATTACCCCATGATAGACGCATTGTTCTAAGCAAGAGCCGTATTCTTGAGGATATCCACGCAGAGATACCTCTAAAGCCAGCGTTGACTACCAGATCTCATCAGATCTCTTCTCACTTCCAACTTCTCGCCAAGACTATCATAGCTTTTATTCAGTAATCATACTCATAATGGGCAAAATCAACAACGAAGACGACATTGAAAAAGTCCAAGACTGGCTGGACAAATTTGGAAAAGACAAGGTACTAAATGCACACATACCTATATATCCCCACGCTCTCATCATTCTTCATCATCTTTTGACCCCCTAAATCAAAAGGCTAACAAAGATACTTTGTTCCACCAGGGATGGGTTCACAGCCTAATCCCCGCCATCAAAATCGTCTCAACAGACTCCACCCTTCCTCACCCCTCCGTAACCTTCTCCTTCATCGTTCAGGATGAACACACCAATGGTATGGGCAACCTCCACGGCGGCGCTGCTGCCACTCTTCTCGACTTCCTGACCTCCACGGCCCTCTCGCTTGTCAGTAAGCCCGGCTTCTGGCAGATGATGGGCGTCAGCCGCACCTTGAACACTACGTATATGCGCCCTATCCCGGCGGGCATGGAGGTGCTTATACACTGCGAGATCCTGCAGGTGGGAAAGAGATTGTGTGCTTTGAGAGGCACTGTTAGGAGAAAAAGCGATGGCGAGCTGCTTTGCATTTGTGAGCATAACAAGGCCAACGTTGACCCGGATCCCAAATTATAAAGAAGGACAAGATATCATATATTTGGATGGCATTGACAGAGATGGCTCTTGGTATAAAAGCTTGCTAGTATAACGGAAGAAAATTTGCCATCGTACATAATGTAGACACCATAAAGCAATAGACACATCTTAAGCCCCCGACGGCGGTTCCTCGACATGTTGGGTAAGCTCGATGATCTCGAATTCCGCATCTAGCAGCAGCTCTGGCAGCTCATTTGCCACAGGCTCCGACTCGGAGTCATCATCCTCGTCCTCTTCCTCGTTCTCCATAGTATACTCCATGTCACCCTCTGGATCATCAGAGTCTTCCATATGGATCAGCGCGCTCCACAGCAGGAAGTTCCTGGGAAGAACGGCGTGCGTACCATGCGCTGCTTCGGAGTCGCTAGCTTTCCAATAAGCCGACGGTCCGCAGGGGCCGTGAGGATCATAGTCCCTGGATAAGATAAGCGATGTATCAGATACTAAAGACATACACGGAGAGAGATGTGGGATAAGATGTTAGCGCGCGCTTCTCTTACCTGTCGAACCAGTTCCCAATCACCCCACGAGCAGATCGCACCCCGCCGACCTGGACACCCTCACTCTTCCACCTCTCATGCCCGTGGAAGATGGATACTGACGTCCAACGTACCTCGCCCTCTTTCGTTAAGCCAACGGTCCCTTTCGAAGGAAAGTCTTTAGCTTCAGCACCGTTTATCAAAGAAAAGGGTTTCTGGTAGGATACATACCTCGAAGATCAGATGACGCATTGTCGTCCCACGAATCGTCGAGCGGGCGAGAGATACCCTCAAAGTGCACTATCGGCAAATCCGACGAGTACTCTGAATCCGGTCCAGCTTGCTCAATCTTAGTGACGTGGATCCTCATGATGATCAACCGAGTCGCTTCACCAACGTCCAGAGTATGAAGGGGAGACTCGTCTCGTTCAGGGTTGGTAAAGTTGTAGCTGAAGAAATCGTTGTAGTCAAGAAAGCAAACAAGCTATGATGGGTTAGCCAATCGTCACGAGTGATCAAGCCTGAGCTGTATCCAAGCGATATAAGTAAGTCACGTACCCGATACCACGTGCCAGTCACGCCGTATGGATCCATGGCGTCCAACGACGTTATATCAGGACTAGGAGAAGATATGAAGCTGCCTTTCCAAGATCCAGAGAAGGGATTGTCCCAGATGTCGCTAAAAAGCCGAGTAAGCTTCTTAGTGTACACATTGTTCCCCAACACAATAAGGATCGCCTCGACCTTCTCCCAGTCCACGCGATCGCTCCCATCGCTCATAAAGGGGCCCCATCGAGTTTGGGCGGTGTACTGTCGAATGTCGTAGACTTTCGAGCATGCATAAGGATAGGTCCTGGCTGATCGTAGTCTTCCAACCTTGAGGATTGGCTTGCCATATAAACAGTGCAGCTTTGCGCTTAGCTGTCGTTGCTCTTTGCTTATGTTGTCAGACGGTGCTTGGTGCTGGGATCTGTAGACCCTCTCAAAGAGGGAAGACTTTTGAAGGAAGGCCTCGCGGTTGACCTCGTTCTCAAAGAGGCTATTCAGGAAATCTACGTTTCTCGATGCATACTGGGTATCGGACGCCTCTACAGCATGGCCTGCGGAAGAGGCATGTTGGAGCATCCGGTTCACAACATTGTATACAAAACTCAGTTCATCCTCCTAAAGACGATTTACGTGACCAGTCAGTATATCACTTTGCCGAGATGCAGATGAGTAATAGCCAATGGTACAAGGCGTAAAAGGGGGAAAGATACGACAAGGATAGACTTGCCTTTTCTTCAGCGGTTTCACGCAGACAGATATTCTCTAATCTGACGATACTGTGTAGTTCATCCTCCCAATCGACTTCCTCCTCGGCT
Source organism: Trichoderma gamsii (assembly GCF_001481775.2). Classification (NCBI taxonomy): domain Eukaryota; kingdom Fungi; phylum Ascomycota; class Sordariomycetes; order Hypocreales; family Hypocreaceae; genus Trichoderma; species Trichoderma gamsii. Next base: position 583,349 of record NW_020171341.1, on the reverse strand, counting down.
AGAGGCAAATCCTAGTCCATATATCAGTTGTTGATTTCGATAATCCAATTATGGAGGCAAAGATTCTCAAAATCCTTACAAAATGATGCAGATATACGTCGTGACACAGCTTCTGGTTGTCTTTCACATAGCTGTGAAGTGCTCGGCAGACGCGGGGTAGTGATCCGAGATCCTTCGGCGGTAGCCACTGGAAGATGTTGTGAAGAATCTCATTTGGCAAAGTCGTGAGCTGAGGCATCTTGTCGTGTCATTTGCTTGCAGAAATCTGCTGTGCGTGTGAAGCCGAAGCCTGGGAATGGAGATAGCAGGTTCCAATCAGAGCGGCTCGCTAAGTGAATGATGCCATCTCACCTTCCTCAAGAGATATTGGTCCTTAACTCCGTTAGCACGCACTGTGCCGATAGCGCTGTGTGGAGCGTCAGCGTGGGGAAGCGGGCCGTGTATCGAGCTGCCTATAACTGGCATGGGCCAGGAGCAAACTCCGTGCAAATCGGAGATCTTCGGGCACTGTACGGAGAACGTGGGTGGCATGTACGCATGTATTTGGGCTGCTCTGTTACTCCGAAAGCGTCAAATGTGAATTCTAAACCGCTTTTGCACGACGCTATAACTTGCAAGAAACATGTTGATCTATGCATGGGCATCACTCGCCCACACTAACAGAATTAACTTCTAGTACTAACGTGTCGTTGTGTGCGGAATCACAATCAAGGTAATGAACATCGCTCTCAGCAGTGGAATCAGGACATGCTGATGCTGGTGGAGATTGGCGGACTTTGCTCGATGCCGATGCACAGCTGTTATTCGCCTTATCAATTTCTACCAATTCACGACACTTATTCTTACTCTCTTTTGCTGCGCATGTTAGATCTCTTATCACTCGACAAAACTTCATAAGCGTGTGAATGTACTTTGTATTGGTTAGTTGCTATATGCATCAAGTTTTTATCTGATACCTTCAGGGTAGCTTCCTATCGACTATCACTGCTTAAACGACCCAAGGTCAGGACTGATTTTTCCTAGAACAACATGCAAGATGGTAATTGCATTCAGTCGCTTCAAGCCTGAGGAGTAAGCTAGTGATTACGTCCTGTAATTACAAATCATCCTATCACGATAGGGCCAACCGGGCTTCCCAGCAGATCCAGCAAAGCATCAACAATGAAACCGGGGATGATTTCTAACGCACTGGGATCAAGCAGCGAGGATATAACCGTTGACGTGGAGCAACCTTTTTGGGACTTTCCTTCATCCAAAACATCGATCAACCAAGCCAATGCCTTCACAGCTCCGGTGATGGCGAGAGATCCGTGCTCCGATAGGATGTCCCTGACATATTCCACAGAAGCTCCGCCGCCGCAGTATTTCTTTACCAATGCGTCTGTCTCGCTCACTGGACTCAGCTCGTCTCCAGTAGACTTGTAGACGTATAACGGGATCTTGGGCGTGGCTTTGCCAAGAGCGTTGTCATTTTGGATTCTGACAAGGTCGGGGTCCGTAAAGGGCAGAGACGGATCGTCCAGCATGGCCAGTACATCCTTGAAGAGAAAATCCGTGACATCGGCGACGAGGCACTGGTTCCGTACCTTGTTAAACAGGGACTGATACTTCGGTAGCACGTGCTTCTCAAGGACGCTGTTGACCTGTGGATATTGATTCGCCAGGCCGACGATGCCGGACGGGATGATGCCAGCAAAGGCACTCTTGTTAATCTCTGACAGGACGGTGGTGATGTTGGGCACGGTGCCTCCTAGCGCAGCACCAGCGATTTTCAGCTCCGGCGCATAGGTTGGCTGCAGCTCTGCGGCCCAACCAGAAGCAAGGCTGCCGCCAGAATAGCCCCATAAGGCAACGGTGGCGTCCTTGGAAATGCCAGTGAAGCTACCAGAGCTGAGGGCGGCCCGGACCCCGTCAAGGGTTGCTTGACCAGCCTGTCGGTTGGCTAGGAAGGCGGCGTTGGGGCCTTCATGGTCAGGGAGTATGACTACCCAGCCTCGATTAAGAGCCGCCTCGACAAGAAGCAGCTCCGCTTGCGTGACTAGAGTGCCCAGCGATCCTATAGTAGCTGACGCGAGCTGAAGCGCGTAGGAGGGAGCGCAGTCCTTGCAAGCCGAATCTTGGGCCACCTGGTAGGATAAAACTTTGGAAAGGTCTGCATTATGGGGGATCAAGACGGTGACGACGGTTGCTGTGGCGTTTCCAAAGTTGTCGTTGGTCCTGTACAGGATTTGATGGCTGGCCTGGAGGTTCACGGGGGCCAGACCGAAGGCTGCAATCTGCGCCGGTGGCGGACGGTGTTTCAATATGGCCCCTGGAGCTGAACTGTCCACATCCACAGGCACGGCATAGAAGGGGTCGATACTGGGAAGTGTGGCAGCTCCTCTCCCTTGCAAATCGAGGGGTGCCGCGTGAGTGGCAGCTATCAGGGCTATCCACGCCAGTATGCGAGCCGTACCGAATCCAAACATGGCAGCTGCTGGTCTCTAATCAACGACTCCAAAATATCACTGGACAAGGTCAGGCGCGCCCTCCACGTATGATATTATCCCTGTTGCTGAATATGTAGGTACTATTCGCAATGCTACTAGAACTATTTATAACCAGGTCGCGCCCTGGTCCACATGTCAGGGAACGACGATCTCTATGGTCTATTTGAAGAGCATTCCTCGGCATGTCGGAATAGACTTGCAAGCCAAGTCTGTGATATGCGAAGCTTATTATATAAATACTACCCTTCTCTCTTGGCGAGAACTCCAAAGGGGTAATCGGATCAGCGCCCAGCGGGGGACAAAGAGAGGGGACTGCGGGGAACGAAAATAGCAGTACATGCCAGCCTTTAAGGACCGCGAAATTTTGAAATTCTTTCTTGAAGTGAAGCTGTGATATAAATGTAGAGGATTTCTCTTTCTATATATCAGGGCGTCAAAGGTCAAATAGGTAGCCAGATGAGAGCCACTGAGTGTTATTGTTGTGAGCCTTTCTTCGGTGCTGACCTGCAAGTTGGTACTATCCTGCAATTAGCCGTGAATATTGATGGATGCGCCGAATTTAGATGGTTCGATATGTTTGTCCGGTAAAATGGTTCGTGGGTTCACCCGTAGATGGATATAATAGCCGCTGGACTAGTAGTAACTTATGTAACCAGCGGGAAGTATATAGTGGGAAGAAGAGCATGGCAGCAATAGCTGAGCATTGCGGGATGTCACGAGTGCTTCTGGGGCACCGGATAGACACCCTCTTTGCGTTCGTTGTGGTTAATTTGTCATGGACGGTGTTTGCTATTGTACTATGCACGTACGGACGCGTAGTAGCATTGTAAAGTGAACTCTTGCCTAATAGATCGGGATCATTCGGCCCGACAGAGCGAGATCCGATCTCTCATGTGTCTTGCAGGCGAGCCTGGTCTTTTGTCCTGCTTGCTCTCAACTCTTTTCAGCTGCTACTGATGAAGCCCCGATCTTGCAAATCTCTTCCAAACTGACTATTGCTCACGGTGCGTATAACCACTATTTGACAGCCACTCGCAGTGCATACTAATGCTGACCAAATACCTGCTAACCCTGCTAGCAGCTTGCAGTTCACTGCCACATGCATGCAGTGCAGTCGTCTGCCATTCAGCTGGCATGGGCTCAGCGAATCCCTGTCCGCGGCCACAAACGAGACTTGAACCCCAACCGCCAGCCGATGTTTTGCTGGTACCACTTGGTGGCCTACTAAACGGCTAGATCAGTCCCAAGCCCATTCGGTGTGTGTGGCTTCAGGATTCTCGACCGCTAGCCCCCGCACTTGCGGCTTTGTGCCGGGTCGCCAGAGAGGCTAACGCCTGTCCACGCGGCATCCATTCTTCGTTTGACCTCCCTGATCCGTGGCAGCGAGGCGACGATCCATGCGAAACGGAGCTTTGGCGTCGGAATATGGAGACGTCGCGGTACCGACGGTGCTCAGGGCTTGGGGGTCTGGGGGTTGCACGTGTGTGGCCCGCACAAGCGCTACCGGCGACTAATGGCAGTCTCTGGACGCTTTCTACGGAGCATCGCGAGATCGATGATCAGCGTGCCTCTGCGGCATGGACCGGATTACCCCCATGGCCTTTTAACTTTCTGAACGTTGGGGGTTTCCCGCGCCCGGGTTCTGTATTTGTTTGCACTACTCGCGCGTCTTACTGCTAGCAGCATTGTCCGATAACCTTCCGTGCTGGCATCGTGTTGGACCCTCGGATTGCAGCCACTCAATCTCTTCCTAAACTCCACAGCGGGCGGCTCAGGCCGCGCCAGCCGACAGTGACATACGAGGCTGAGAATTAAGCGTTATGAGCTGGCGGCTGGCACAATGTGCTGCGCATGTTTGACGCCAAACTCCAACAGTCGGACATTTGTTTTCTTCTCTCGCTGGATCGTCGTTTCTTCCCCTTTCAATAGGAGAACTCGCAGTCAAACTATGGGACACCACCTCACCTGCCTTCAGCAAGCCTTATGAAAGGACGTACAGACCTATGGGGCGATGGCATCGCCTTGAAGCGGGCGTTTCTGGGGCTGGCATAACAGCTGGCACATACGCGCGGATGCTGTGCAACATGTTGGGCATGGCCAGGGTCGTGAATGGTGCGTCCATGCTGGGGTGATCCCTCCTCCTCAAGGCACATGAACATGGATTGCCGGACATGGGACCGGAACCGACAGTCCCGTGCATATATGGCTCTGCGCAAAAACTCGTTTCTGCTTTGCTTGCCTTGAAAGCAACACACGGCCGGGTTTCGCTTCGTACTTGGCTTAGCAGCTGGCGTGATTTGTCTGTACCAGCACGGACAAGGCCATCGGCCGTTGCGAATGCGCATCGGCTCAAATCCTCTTGTGAATACTACTCACTCACCTTTTGGACGCCCGCGTCTGACTGCGCATTATCCGCTCTGCAAGCAAGCTGCAGACGTTTTGCCGAGTGCGACAAAAAGGAAAGGCGTTTATGTATTGAAGCCCAGCCATTTTTTTCATTCAGCTTACTTGCTTGAGCGGTAGGCACCTGAGTATGGCACGAGCATGCTTGTGTGCTGTGTTTGTGTCTCTACTCAGGTATGCCGGTGTAAACTTCTTATATACAAGCATCTGCTGTTTCTGATACGACTTATACCACTGAGTGAGTGGCGATCCGCAACTTATAGAAGACACTGCTAACTAATCTTTTGTCCCCTGTTTTGCTTTATTCTATTTTTTCTCTTTGCCACAGGTCAGCCTCTTTGCCATGTATTGCCCCCCATATACAAGTACCTTACTTGTGCTATATTCCGGACCCCATAACGGTATCCCTCCTCATTCCCCCCATGCAATAGACCTGCTCGCCCAATCAAGCGCCGCTGCATCGCTTGCAGTCCCCGCTTGTCTCGCGCTCACTGGCCCGCGATGCCTCAAATAGCGCTTCACAGGCGCATCTAGCAATTGATTACAGCACTAGCCGGTGCGCTAGACCCAGCCGTTAATGACTGACCCCATGGTTCTGTGGCCTGGTCCAGCCTTTTTCCATGGGGGGATCCTCCCTGCTCTTTAGGGTCTGGTCCAGCTGCATCCTTTTTTGCAACGCCCAATCTCCATCGGATCGTCCACTGAGTCCGCGCCATCCTGTCCAATCCATCCATTCCATCCATCGCCTCTCTGTTCGCTTTGCCATCGCCGTCTGCAGAGGGAAGAGGGCCGCGGACGAGACGCCGAGGGAGAGCCAGCAATTCTTCATCATCACCAGCACTGCAGCCACTGGCAATCGCAGCCTCGAGCCTGCAAGACGAATCTGCTGCTGCTGCAAACTGCTGCCTCTCTCGCGGACTCTGCTGTTTTGCCCTTTTTAGCTCCAGCCCGCAATACGCTGCAGCGTCTGTGCTTTGGGCGGCTCCAGCTTTTTTTTCTCCGGCGTCGAGGGCATCGTGGACTGATCTTGTTCTCCCTCAGCTTCTGCCCCCAGTCCCACAGCCGCACTTGACTACGGGCCCCTCCCCAGACTGCGGGATCCATCTTCAGCCTCGAGACTGCTTTGCGGGAGCTTCTTCTTCTTCTTCTTCCTCTTCTTTTCTGTCACACACGACGCTGTTCTGCGCTGCTTCATCGCCGGTTGCTCTCTCATCTATCTGCTGGGATCGTTGGGAGCCGGCCTCGTTGCTAGTTGTGAGCCCTAATTTCCGTCACACAACGGTGCGCTATCGGCCGTGCCGTTCAACGTCTTTCCCTGGCCTCGCCGTGTCTCCTTGTTCTTTCGCATGATCGGCCCCGGATCCAATCCACTGGCCGGGTCGTTCCGTCGGGCTGATTCTGGTCGTCATGTTGCATTGAGCGCATCCCAATAACCAGTTGTTAGACGGGCTGATATTGAAGGATATCTATCGTGTCTTGCCTAAAACTACCAACCCCCAGCACCTGTCCTGTTCCTGGCCTGAGTGTCCCGCTTCCGCTGCCGAGTCCCATAAACGGGGGTCCCGCAAGGCTAAACTCGAGAGGCCAGAGAAAAAGGGAAAAAGAGGATCTTTGAGCGGAGGTTGGTCCGAGACGAGTGCGTTGCGCAATCCTTTCTTGTTTTCATCCTCGTCTCTCATCCAACGAACCCGACGAGCCGGCCGCTCCCTCGACTGCCTCCTTTTGGCGGACCCTCGATTTGCTGTCCTTGACTTCTCTGCCAACGAGAGAAACCGTTTCAAATCGAGCTATGACTATTAGTGTAGATCGGTCCCTGACGGCAAAGCCAACTTTACCCATCTCCCCGGCCAGCTCCACCGCAATGTCGAGCTCCGCCCGTGATGGAGGCGGCGCGTCGCCAGATGGCTCTGGACAAGCCGAGCTTCGCCAAGCTGTCAAGACGGAAAATGGCATCTCCAGTCGTGACGAGAGCCAGAAGAAGCTTGGTGACGACCAGAATGATGGCTCATCAAACTCCGAGGAGCCCACGCGAAAGCGAAGACGCAGTCGGAAAGGTCTCGAGAAGAGATTCGAATGCAGCGCCGAGGGTTGTGGAAAGAGCTATTCAAGAGCAGAGCATTTGTAAGTTGGCCCCAACCTATGCCACCTTGTGGACTTCCTCTTTGCATCTTGTGCGAAAGTCGACATACTGTTGCTTCGTACCAGCACGTATATGAGGCGGCTTCCTGTTGCGGGATATTCTCAAGCTGCGGCATCCAAACATATCGGATAGGCGAGACTAACAACAAGCCAGATACCGGCATCAGCTTAATCATAATTCTAAACAGATTTTTCACTGCGAGTATCCAGACTGTCCGCGGACTTTTGTTCGAGGCGATTTGTTGAAACGTCACATGGATAGACACACGGCCAAGGGCTCGCAGCTAAACAGAAGAGACTCCATGGCCAGCCATGCGGCATCTGTTACTTCTCCCAAACTTGTGCCTGCTGATCAAATTCGCCAAGGGCCTGGTCCTGCTATGCCTGCGCCCGCGCCCGCGCCTGTGCCCGTGCTTGGATATAACGATCCAAGACCACCCCCACTAACACATCACTATCATCCCTCTCCTCAAGAGCCTCCAGGGGATCCCTATCCGCTTATAAACAATGTCGGCCCTCCTCTCTTTGCTGGTAGCGCATCGTCTGTTGGACATGATGCTTTTGCGCGTGATCCCATCGTACATAGCGCGGCACCTCCTCGCAGGATACCTTCTGGTCTGGGTCCTTCTCACGGGCAGCCGAGTCGGCCGTCAATCCAAACGAATCTCGGGCCCTACGGTGTGATATCGCCAGCGTCCAGCCATCAAGGTTACCACAGCCAGTCCAGTAGCACCCCGCAGACCGCTGGGTTTATTCCTCAGCACAATGTTCTCCCACTGAGCTTGCCGCCTGCACAATATTCTCACTTGCAAACTGCCCCGGCGCCGAGAGATGGAGCAATGCCTCATACAGCGACGACGGCGTCAGCACAGTACTCTGACGCTCACCACTCTCACCCCAACGAAATGATGATACTCGATCACATGGAAATGTCAAGCAGTGGCCCGGTTTTTGCTGACGATGGCGTCAACAAGTCTCCGTACGTGGGAATGCCCGAGGACTTCATGGCCTACCTCTTCAACTCTCTACCGCAGAATGGCTCTCCCCATCCACAAGCGCTGCCACCCCCTCTACTAAGGTAGGTATTCTCAAGATGCATTAATAGCTGGGACTCAAAGAGGTTAACATGAACTTTGTTTAGCTACGGCGATTCGCAAAATGGCGATCATGGAGATCACTACTTGGATCAATCAACTGTGGGATTCTTTCCTTCTGACCCGCAAGATGTCATGGCCGTTAATAACCTCTTGGAGCAGCATGCCCCAGAGGCAAGTATTACTGAAGAGCGCAGCCAGGAGATCTACGACTTGATCAGTGAGCGATTCAAAGAGGACGACGAAGATTTATCCGCGAGGCAGCGACGTATCAGCATTTTAAGTGGCGATCGCTCTTCCGGAGAACACATGCTGAGCAGAAGGATGATGCAGGCCTATGTCGGCTCCTATTGGTACCACTTTAGCGATCAGATGCCAATCTTGCACAAGCCGACATTTGCTACGGAAAAGACGCCCAATTTATTGCTCATTGCCATCATGGCAATTGGTGCTGCTTGCCTGGATAGGACTCATGGAACTAAAGTGACAATGGCTGGAGCTGAAGTATCTAATTTCCTAGCTGAGCATCTTCGATGGGAAGTGTTTATGGAACGTAGCTTTCGACCTCCGGCCAAACTCTGGGTTTTCCAGACGCTGATCCTGCTCGAGCTTTACGAAAAGATGTATTCGACGAGAGAGCTTCATGAACGTGCTCATATTCATCACGCCACCACGGTGACGTTGATGAGGAGAGGGCGGTCTCTTATTGGGAAATCGACATTGGATTCACCTCCACAACACAGCTCAGATGGATCGCGAAAGTCTTCGGCTTCTGGCATAGCTCATACAGCAGACGAATGGTGGAACCATTGGATCACAAACGAGGCAACTCGGAGAGCTGCATTTGCTGCTTTCATTATAGACTCTACCCATGCCACCATGTTTGGCCATTCAGCGGTGATGGTAGCGCATGAGATGAGATTAACACTGCCTTGCGATGAGTCCCTTTGGAGGGCCGCGAGCAGCGCAGATGTAGGCCGAGTCGAAGCCAATCTCATGTCTCGAGGCATCAAGCCCGTCACGTTTCTCGAAGGTTTGAAACGCACTTTGAGCCATCAGGATGTGCGGACGACACCGTTTGGCCGTTCAGTTCTCATGGCAGGACTTCTCAGTGTCACATACCATATGCACCAGCGCGATCTTCAGGTTAATGTCCTCGGAGGAGGTGTCATCCAAGCCCTGGGCGGACGAGACAAGTGGCGGGCAACTCTCACCAGAGCATACGATTCATGGAAATCAAATTTTGACAGGGCACTGGAGCTAAATGACTCTGACCCTTACAGACTAGACTTGCAGCAGCAAGATTTTAACGTCGTATTTGAAAGCCGTACAGTACTACATCATTTGGCTCACATGGCTATGCATGCAGACATTGTGGATTGTCAGATGTTCGCCCGTGCAAAGCGACTGCTTGGTCGCTCTATTGGACATCAAGAATTCCTCAGCGCCCAGAGGAGAATCAAGGAATACTGGGCACCATCTGCTAGGGCTCGCGATGCTACTTATTACGCGCTGAAGTTTCTCTTGTCGGTTCTCGTGCCCGATCAAGCAGGTCCTCCGTATTCAACCAGCCCTGACCACGATAAGCCATACGAGACGCGCGATGATGTGCTCTTGAATCGACCTTGGGTACTCTACTTCGCGGCACTCGTCGTCTGGTGCTACGGATATGCTGTGGAGGGACCTTTCTTGACTGGATCGACGCCAGTGGGACATGAAGAGCAGTGGCAGCAAATGAGAGCGTACCTTACGAAATACGGCGGAGTTACTGATCCGAATGAGCTACGAAACATGAGAGGCATCAACGGCAACACGGCGTTACTCATGGTGCTCAAGGATACCTTTGACAATTCTCGATGGGAGCTATTGCATGAAGGAGCGAACCTTTTGCATAACTGCATTGTGCTGAACTCTGGCGGCAACGTCCTGTAAGCTCTGGCATAAGCGATTGTTACGTCTTACTGATGACTTTTACACTGAAATTCGTTTTGCTTTTCGCTGTGCATTTTCTTCTTCTTTGCAAGATTATTTATTATTTTTCTATCTGTTCGCCATGAGTCAAAGGGAAGGGACACGTCGATAGGGAAGGAAAGCCTGCTGAGCGAGAGCGATGTTTACTTGCGGATAGCTGGCGGATGTGTCTCCAATCATATGGGACGGCGCAATAACTTTTTTTGCTTGGTTTCCAGAAAAAAACAATACCCCCTTTCTATTTTTATTTTCTCTTGATGACAACATGAATGGCGGGATGCGCATGGCTACCTCTTGCTAAATTGGGTTTTAAACGGGCGTGGAGCCTATGGCCGGCGGGAATTGGAACGGGCAAGAAAATAGTATGGGTTATGTTGCCGTTTGGAATTCGTATTATATATATATTCACCTACATCGTTGTTAAGGTTGCTTTATAACTTATGGAAATCGTTCAATATAATTTCGAAACTCTATATGCTAAGCTGTCATACTGTGACGTGAATGAAACTCTATTAATGCTGCCCTGCAGACATCTTTCTTCTCTCCCTCTTGACACCTTTCCCCTATATGCTGTGTTACCCGAGATGGCCTCTCCAGAATGATGCCCTTTCCTTAATCATTCACACGCTTTCTTTCGAGCCACCGGCTTCTTCCTCGGAGAAGCCTTTTTGTTTGTAACCTCATTGGTCTCGGCGACCTTTTTAGTGGTCATGGCCGCTTCTTGCGCATTCTTTGTGATGGCTTGTTTGGGCTGTGCTTTGGGTGGTCTGCCCCGGCGCCTTAGTGCGGGCTGCTTTTCGTCGGTTGCTTTGATGAGTATGATTTTGCGTTTTTTGGCGGGTTGTGTGATTTCCTCTGGTTCATCCTCTTGTTCAACATTTTCTTTGTCATCTTCGAGGTTCTTTCGCTTGAGAGGGTTGTCTTTTGGTGAGGGGCTGCTTTGTGCCAAAGGCTTATTTTGAGCCAAAGGTGTCTCTGGAATTAAAGACTCGCTTTGTGGTACAGGCTTCTCTTGTTCCAATGGTTTGTCTTGTGCAGAGGCTGGTATGATAACACCAGATGGCTGTTTGATCTCATCGATATTCCTGTCTTTCAAGTCCCAGTCGTACACGCCGTCATACTGATACCCCATGCGCTTCATCAGTCGCCGGTACATGTCTTGCAGCTTACCGTAGTTTGGCGTGTCCTCATACTTGAGGGACCGGGCGTATTTGAGATGTCTCGCAAACTCGGAGGGCATGTCTTTGCAGATGATTTCGATGGGTAAGGAGAGCTTCAGCTTGAGGGTGCGTTCGGATGAGTAGGATTCGATGAGAGAGCCGCCGTCGGTTGTCCAGGGGAGGTAGCCGCGGAAAAGATAGATGAGCACGTAGGCGAGTGATTCGAGGTCGTCTTTGGGAGATTGAGGCTCCATACGCATAAGACGTTAGACTTGACTTTTGGGGGAAATTTGGAGTATACTTACACGATTCAAATGCCATGCTATACAAGCAGTCTCCATAGTTCCAGCAATATAATACCCAGGCGCAGTCTTATAATCGCTCTGGGGCCGAAAATACCCAGACAGGCCAAAATCAAGAATATACGCCGTCTTTCCATCCTCCTTACCAAAGCCCATGACGATATTTTCCATCTTCAAGTCCCGATGCACGATATTCTTCGAGTGCAGCATCTCCACGCGCGAAATCAGCTGGTCCGCCAGCATGAGCGTCGTCTTGAGCGAAAAGCGGTGCCCGCAGCGTCCGAGCAAGCACCACAGCGAAGCGCCGAGGAGGTCGCAGACCATGAACTCGATGCTGTAGAGGTCATTGGTGCCGATGTCGTGGAGGGTGGCGATGCCGGTCTGCTCGCCGAGGTATTTGTAAAAGGCGGATTCGTGCTGGAGGCTGCCTTCGGCGCTGGCGCTGTTGTTGGGGTTTGTTTTGAGGGGGGAGGTTTTGACGGCGACGATTGTGTTTGTTTTGAGATCGGTGGCTGAGTAAGATGAAGACGGAAAGGATTAATGATTGTAACGGTTGAGAGCATGGAGTTTTACTGGGAATGCACCTAGATAGACTTGGCCAAAGCCTCCAGCGCCGATTTCACCCTCGAGCATCCATCTTGCTCGGATTATTGCACCCTATGAAGGCGAAGAATGGTTAACTTTGATGTAACTGGAGATGGATAAATCTTGGAGAGTATGCACATACAGTGTAATCCTGATAATATTCTGGCATCGTGAAAATATACTGTGGCAGCTGAAGATGAGAAGGATTGAGTGCGCGATGATGGGAATGGATAATCAAGGTATGAAGCAAAATTTATATATGTATCTGCGTCATCTATAGAGTAGTTAAAAATATCTTCTTTTCATTTGTTTTTATAAAAGAGAGATTTATGTGCTGTTCAAGTTGCGATTCATCTTTGTTAACGAGCGCATCTTTGAGAGAGAGACGGACACAAAGATTTGGGCGTTGAGACGAAACTATGCGCAACATAGCGAAATATAACAGACTATTATGAACTAAGCAAAAAATGACTGCGCGCAAGAAAAAAAAAAAACTCAGCGTCCTAGAAAGTGATAAATGGAATAGAGTGTTGCACATATGCTCAGAACTATATTGCTGCAGCTGTAGCCGTATATGTAAGTCAAATGCATATGTCATATCGCAAACAAATCGACATGGCAGAAGCAAAAGGTTTTCATCCAACATGATGTTTGGATAGCGTATGTATCAACCAAGGCACAATGCCGCATCACATTAAGGTATCCTTAAAGATGAGGTGACAATGAGCTGTGGTTTTAGAGAGTTGTTCTGTTTCATACTTGATATCACTACCTAGGCATACTAGATACTGGTGCTCTAATACATCTCAGCGTTCTTCATTCTTTGCATCCAAATTTGTTAAAGAATCTTGAGATATCTTTACCGCTAAAACGCATGACGTGGTGTCCAATCAATTCGTTTTCTGGCATGATGGCTGTCCAATCAATTTTTTGGTCCGCGAGATCATCTTTCACAGCAATTTCAACCCTCCTCGAGGCCTTCAACCGTTTCTGCATAAATCTGTGAGGCTTGCAATGTTCTATGGCTGACGCCATCATACTGGTTTCACAGCATTTTTAACCCTCCCCGGCGCCTTCAACCGTTGATGAATCTTGGCTGAATCTGGTCGGTGTCCCAATAGAACCTTCAGAGCATGTTGAACCCTCTCCGAGGCCTGTCGGTGTACTATTTATAGTGGTGCATGCGTCGGCCCCCATCGTTGCAAAGCGTTTGGAACACTCCTTGAAGCTCTTCCATCATAATCCTTTGTGAAGGAAAAATTGACATTCTATTCGCGGTAGGATGTTTAACCCAGCCCAATTTACAACGCTTTGAACTGGTCCATTATTTCGCCCGGAAGCTGCCAACTCCCTACAAGTACCTAGTAGCTTTCTTCTCCATTGACTTTAAGTGCTGGGTTTGCGGCGCGAAGGAAGAAAATTACTTTAACCAGGCCAGATTTCTTAAATTCGCACGGAGCTGTAAGGTTGAAAAAGAAACATCATAAGTAGCATCACGGTCTGCTTCGCTAAAAATCCGTCTCTTTTTGCAATCTTCTTCCATATGAAGTATCATATCATATTGGATTATTTCCGAGTGCTCTGCAAGAGGCCGTTCAAAGCAGCGACTGGCGCTAGTCCTGATTGGGCGAGAAGGGCAAGGGACCAGCTTGTCGACTGTTTCTGGGGCGCAGTGACATCACTGATATCTTATCGCATTGTTCGGCACGCAAATTTGTTTCAAAACAGTTCAAGGGCATTAATGAAACGGTTACATCAGGCATTAAAGCACACGGCTTACTTGAGTAAGAAGATGGCATATCATGATTGATTTTGTCTTTTTGACTTGTAAAAACTCTGCTAATAGCTGGTGGAAATATTGACCCAGCGCTGCATCTGAGTTTGTGCGTTTGATTTGCCCAACGGGGATTGACTTTTACTTTTTTGCGAGACCGTTACACACAATTGATAATTCGGCGCTAGCAGCTGGCTCAGGAACAGAAAAAATAGGCCAGACTAGCAAATTTCGACAGTGGACCGACGGCAAAGACGAGAAGAATCAGCAGTGTAAAAGAAAAAATTGAAAATTAAAAGCGGTCCCCAAGCTTCATCGCCATGGGCGACGTTCAAGTAGTGGAAGAGAGAATGGAGGAGAGAAAAGAGGTACGTGCTCGCTTTAGCCCAAGCCATCGCTGAGTCCCCTGGCCGGGAAAAGAGAGCAAAAAGGCACACGCAGCCAATTCGGTGCACGCGACGCTTTAATTGACCCCACTAGGTGGGGTAACACCATGGGCCTCTGGATGGCGCAAGTATCTCCGCACGGAAATTGGCTGTGCGCGATACCTGGGCGGCGTCAAGGCCGGTAGCGCGTCATTCTGCCGGGAAAAAAAGCGTCGAGCGGTACATGTCGACCTACTCAAGTGGTGCTAGCAGTCAGGTGCTGCTGCTGCTGCTGCTGTGCCGGCAGGGTCCTCTCCAGGTCGCTTGCTCGCTTCTCCTCCTCCGAACCTCGCAATCCCGCACACAAGCACTTTTGCCCATGAGATGTGACGCTCGATTCTCTCGTGGCCTGCGTTCTGTTTTACTCCATATACCACACTGTCACTGCCATAGCCTCTACTGCTAGCAGTAGCTTCAAGCCAGAAACCTCCCTGCGTCCGCCGCTTCTCGGTCCACCCTCCTCCAGTCGCCTACCATGGCCCCGACAAAGAACTCTCGAAAAGATCACGACGATCACAAAGCCGACACTCCCGCCGGAGGGAAGAACGGCCACGGCTCTACAAAGATGCGCCGCGGTGCCAGCCATCAGTCTCACGCTGCTCTGAACCGCGAGCTGCATGCCGCTCCCACTTCGGCGCCCGTACAAGTGCCGACCGAGCCTCTTCTGCCCAGCGTACGTCAAATTGCCTCCTCTTCTGCGGCTGCTTGATCTCTTCAAGGTCACAGCTGCTACTACTCCCTACTTAAAGACAACAAACACTGACACTTCTCCCACAACAGCTTCCCTGGGCCTCCTTCGAGCGACGATCCCTCCACGCCTACCTCCGCGAGCACGAGCTCACCACGCCGTCCTCCTACACCAGCTCCTTTCACAATTGGGTGCTGTCACGACCCGGCAGCTTGGGCTTATACTCCCCCACAATGGTTCGCAAGCAACAGATCAAGCGACAGTCCAAAGATCAGCTCGCCCTAGCTGTGCGCAAGCACTTCAATGGGCTGGGCATCCAAGAAAACGATGTCATTGTCGACTTCATCTACAAAGTCCGCAACCACCAAGACGTCAAGGACCAATCACCGACCAAATACAGCATCGAGGTGGCAGATTGAACCGATCCCTTATACATATGAAGCGCTCTAGAGAGAGAAAGAGCGAGGCTCCAAGATTTTGCTTAGCATGGATCGGTGTTTTTGGCGTTTTCTAGGTTCCTGACCACGGCACACCAGCTGTGTGCTTGTATGCGGTAGATACCCGTGGGAGTCGTTTGGCACTCTGAACTTGTTCTCCTTTTTTTTTTACTGCTTGTCATGTTTCTCCAATGCGAGTCATGTCGGCTCCCGTCGCGCCGTTTGGTGGTGCAATACTAGGGAACGAAGAGCTTGTTGGGTTCGGATTTTTTTTTTTTGTGTGTGTGCTAGAACAAAGCAGTGTACCAGCAAGTACCGGTCTGGCAGATATCTATTTGACATCGTCCCCCAAAGAGGAGAGAACGAATTGATGGGTTTTGTTTACAATGGGTTCTTTGATGCGAATTTGCAAATATAGCATAATATTATTGAAACGATTACAAGTCTTTTGTCCACAGCGATTTTCCCTTTTGACAGTTTAAATGGAATCTCCTCTCCTCTCTTGAGAAACAAAGGAAAAGGTGGCGTGAAACATTGCATGCGAGACAAAGGAGGGACACGGGACAGGCACACAAGGATGACCGACACTGAAGAAATCCTCCATAGGGCACGGGCCGGGCTGTGGTGGTTCGACGGTCCACTTTGCTGTGCGTCCCATGTCCAGTTCTGACATACATTGATGACATGCCAGCACAATGTAGGTACGCGGACGCCATCAGCATCAGCCAACGGGACGGGGCTGGAACAAGGCGTGCATGAGGCGGCTTTGATTTCGGAGCGGTTTAATTTGTTCTTGGAGAAAGCTTTTGCGCCTCTGCATCTGTCACTGCAATAAACCGGGTACAGTGCATACCCGGCTTTGTCCATGTAATCATGCAAGGCATTCTACTGTACTGCCATACTGACAAACACCATAGCCTGGCCCCCCGCTGTCGGTCTGTCTGCCTGTCATCCAAACCCCCGTTGCTCTCGGCGGGTCCAAGCGGCTGGCTTATCAATTCTCGGTCGGCGCGTAAAATAAGAAAGCGGCAGGTGTCGCTTATTAGCAAGCGAGACATCTTATCCTTCTTCATAGATGCTGAGCTGATGGTACAAAGCTGTCTCTTTTAAATTCATTGCGACAGAGGCTGTAATGGAAGCTACCGCAGGACCCCAATGAAGCTCGAGACCATACCTAGGTACTTTTGATAAAGCCTGGATCTCCAATGCCGATCCCAAAATGACTACCCCTCCAACATCCGAAGATCGCGGCAGCAACTCGTGTATCATAGCCTACAGCGCAATGCACCTAGACAATAGCTAGGCTGATAACGGCTGCTCTGCCATTTGGACATGATCAACTGGCTTTCACAGACCGTAGCAAAAGCGGCACCCGGAGAGCGGGATCGGCCGGCTTATGACGGCATACCAAGAAAGCTGCGTTTCGCTATCGAAGAAGCAAAACACATGACCTCGGCTTAAAATCGGTAGAAGCGCGGTAAGTTGAGCTCTCATTGGAGAACTGTGTGACAGAAGAGAGACCCCACCTTAATTTTTTCTTCGATGCATATTCGTGCAAGTTCTTTGGTTCGCCAGATAACGATAGAATCGCTCGGTGGAGAGCTTTCTTTTGCTTAATAACTTTTTAGAGGGGACAAATTTCGAGCCGCGCCAGTTTAAGCCGATTCGCTTCTAGCCTTTCTCTCCAGTTCTCTGTTTGTCTTATTCCTCATCGATTTGATTTGTCCGATTCATCTGCTCGGCTTGGGCGCAGAAGGATTGATTGCGAAGAAAGGAAGAAGAAGCGTAAACGAGGATAAAAAGAAGAAGAGCAAAAAGAAGAAAAAGACATAATACCACATCAAATTGGGTCTGCCGTGCCGAACCATGTCAAACCTCCTCTCCAAGGCCGCAGCTCCGGCGCGGGCACTTGCAAAGAGCCACAACCTCTCGGGACGCCCGAAAATCCAACAATGCCTGCGCAAAGGCGCTCAGCTTCACACGGCGTCGTTTCGCTCTGGATCCGAGAGACCCAATGCCCGGAAAGAGCACAAGACGAGCCGAGTATCGCAGAGGGTGAGTCTCCGAGCGCCAAAAACTATGACTACATGCCCCACAGATTCTGACAGAACATGTTCGTGATAGACCTTCCATGCCACCAATACCTTGTCGCAAAAGGATCCCTACAAGGCTCTTGGTGTAAACAAGTCTGCGACGGCTGCCGAGATTAAGAAAGCATACTATGGCTTAGCAAAGAAGTTCCACCCCGATACGAACAAGGACCCCACGGCCAAGGACAAGTTTGGCGAGATCCAGACTGCCTACGAGATCCTCTCCGACCCGAAGAAGAGAGAGCAGTACGACCAATTTGGCGATGCGAGCTTCGATCCCAACGCAGCTGGAGGCAATCCGTTTGCCGGAGCTGCGGGCGGCAATCCCTTCGCAGGATTCGGTGCCCAGGGCGGCTTTGGAGGTGGCTTTGGCGGGGGTTTTAACTTTGAGGACTTGTTTTCGGCTTTTGGCGGCGGCGGCCGTCGATCGAATCCTTTCCAGCAGGAGATTCTGGTGGGCGACAACATTGAGGCCCATGTGAGCATCAGCTTCATGGAGGCTGCCAAGGGCACGAGCCACTCCATCACCATCACGCCGGTGGAAACCTGCAACACATGCTCAGGAAGCGGTTTGAAGGCTGGCGCACAACGGGCGCAGTGCCACACTTGCGATGGAACAGGCACACGGGTGCATTATGCGCAGGGCGGCTTCCAGATGGCCTCGACGTGCGGATCCTGCGGAGGTACTGGTTCAACTATCCCCAAGAGCTCAGAGTGCCGGACGTGCTCTGGACAGGGAGTTGTGCGCAACAAGAAGACCATTACAGTCGACATTCCGGCCGGTATCGAAGATGGCATGCGACTCCGGATAGACGGCGCCGGCGATGCTCCCATCACCGGAAGGTCTACATCCGCCAACTCCCGGGCCCAGAACGGAGATCTCTATGTCTTTGTCCGAGTGGCCGCCGATCCCAAGTTCGGCCGCGAGGGCTCCAACATTCTCTACACAGCAAACATTCCCCTCACCACGGCCATTCTGGGTGGACAGGTGACAATCCCCACGCTGGACGGATCGGTCAATCTCAAGGTGGCCACCGGCACCAACACAGGCGACAAGGTCACGCTGCCAGGTATGGGTATGAAGCGACTTGGCTCACGAAGGGCGGGATCCGGCGACCTCAAGGTTGAGTTCCGAGTCAAGATGCCCAAATCGCTCAGCGCCAGCCAGCGAACCATTCTCGAGATGCTCGCCGATGAGATGGACGACCAGTCAGCTCGCCGCGTCATGAACGTTTCGTCAAGGTCAGAGGGAGATTCCAAAACCTGAGCTGCTCATATACGTATAGGATCGTTCACTAACATACAGCTTTTCTCCGACGTGCAGCTCCAGCTCCGATCCCAATGACCCCAACTCCCACAAGGACGAAGGATTCCTCAAATCTGTGTGGCATACGCTGACTAACCACCCTGCTCACGAGAAGGATGGAGCCTCATCAGGCACACCGGGATCTACCGACGGATCGACAAGCGATGACAAGGGGAAGAAGGAGAATAAGCCTACTTCTGACTAAGCTCGATTCTTCTCGGGAACGGGTTCACGATTAATCTTACCTTGTATAGCATTTTGTTATACAGGCTCAAAATCTAAAACAGAAAGAAAAACGGGAAAAGAATTCTAACGCGATCATGCATGAAACATTGATAGCCTCGGGCAAAAGGAGGATGGAGGATGGACGATCTCATTTTGCATAGACCTGGGGAAATCGAATACATATTTAAAAAAGAGTGGGCGAGGTAACTATGAAGGAGGGGAGAGCTTGCATACGATGGTTGTTATAACGACCGCGAACAAAATGAAAAAAGGGGGTTTCGAATGGTGTAGGATATCATTGACGGATGGCGCTCCATGCTCGGGCCGTGAGACGCTTTTGGTGAGCATTGTGTATATTAATAACTGCAACTACCTACTACTACTACTTATTTCAAGAGAGAAAAGCGATGAGGGGAGAAAAAGGAGGCGAAGAGACTTTTGTTTTCGCAGAGACCAATCTCCCCTCGTTAATATATGAGATGATACATGTATTTGTGTGTATATGCTATTTGCCTGCTCTATGTGCTTCAAGTATGATGAATGGAACCCACTGTTGGAGCGATGTAACAAGGAGATCGTCGTCATCTCCACCATGTGTTCTGTGATCCATGGTCTTATGCTTCTGCTAGAATGCCACCATCTCTGTGCATCGAAGTAGAGGTGCCATCTGTCATGTTTGATGTTTGTGTCTTTGATATCATCGGCTACCATTGTCAGATGTCAAGTCCATCACGAAACTCAAGCAACTCACAGAAAAATGAAACCCCTCTTACTGAAAATAATCCGCCGAAACCATATACTCCTTTCAAGCGGAATAAAAAACGAGAAATCAAATGGAGTCGCAAGTTGAAATGATTTGCTTCATATTCCCGCTCCCTCACCCAATCGGCTTAAGCTTCTTCTTCTTCTTCTTATCCGGATCACCAGACTTCCCCTTTTGAAAATTTCGCCAGCTATTAATTCGCACATCCCTCGTCGCCTCCCAATCCTGCTCATGCTGCCTCTTGCGCTTCCTATCATCAATCTCCTCGTCCTGCCGGCGCTGCTCGCGACCCTCCTCCTGCAGCTGGGCCTTCATCTGGCGCCGCCGCCGGTGCTCGTTGTCGATGAGCACCTCGCGCGCCTTGTCGCGCCACTTCTTGGCGAACTCGTCCGTCTTGAGCTCGGGGCTGTCGACGGTCCACTTGTTCTCGCGGATGAGCAGCATGCGGGCGTCGGCGATGGCTTCGTCGAGGCGCTCGCGGTGCTTCTCGTCCATAAGCTCGGTCTGGGCCTTTTTGAGGCGGTCGAAGGCGTCGGGCGCGCGCGGGTTCTTTGTTTTATCGGGATGGATGAGGAGGGACTTTTTGCGGTAGCAGATTTTGATGTCGGATTCGGGGACGCCGGGTTGGAGGTCTAGGACGGCATATCTGTAGATGAAGGCATTAGACAGCGTGGTGTTGTCGGGATGGAGAGTGCTCACGCATCGAGGCGAAACGCCTTTAGGATTCGATCAATCTCGGCATCCTGGGATGAGCTTGTTAGCATAACGATGAATTTATTGCAAGCGCATAGCGTACCTTGTCGAATTCCTTGGCTTCTAGCTCGAGAGCATCGAGCGCATCTTTGTCTTCTTTTGTGTCGACGTCCGCCATGATGATTTTCGGTTGATGCTTGAAAGAGATGGGTATCCTATATAATATATGACAATCCCTCTTTGTAGATGGCGATGATATCAGAAAGTGAGGCGGGGAACAACGAGCGTCTGGCGAGTGGTTGAACAAACGTCGAAACGAAGCCGCAGCAGCTCTCGCGTGCTCTCAGTTGGGCGATTGGCAAAGATGATTCGCAGTCAAGACGAAGTGGATGCGCGCAATGCCGCATTAAGAGACTTGGATGGCAGGGGTTGGACTCCATAATTCTTGGCTGTTCCCGCACCCCACTGGGCTGATAAGATAAGCCCGAACTTTTAGATGGAGACGAAAAAAAAAGATACGGCTTCACTGTCTGAAGGTAGCATTACTGCTAAGTCTGGTGGCAGTGATTGCGAAACAACAAATCAGCGCAATTCACAGCATATCGCGCGTCGCAATCATGCCCAGTCGTCGTGCAGCATCGCCCGCTGCTTCCGAGCCGGAGCTGGACATTCTCGACTCTTTATACCCCGGCGAAGGCGAGAACGGAGGACAGAGCTTCGGCGAAGATGGACTCGACTTTGATGGCTTTCTCAATGCTGGCGCGGGAGGAGATGGCGAGGATGACGATGAGGCCTTCATTGCGCTGCAGCAGGCGGCTTCATATCGCAAGGCTTCCAATTTGAAGGGCAGGACGGTTAAGAAAGGCGGTGGTTTCCAAGCAATGGGTAAGCGAAAAGCAGTCGACTCTTCCACTTAGCAAACCAGCACTAACAAACTCTCTACTGCATAGGTCTCAATGCGAATATCCTCAAAGCCATCGCTCGCAAGGGTTTCTCAGTCCCGACGCCGATCCAGAGGAAAACGATCCCCCTAGTTCTCGAAAGACGAGATGTCGTTGGCATGGCCAGAACCGGTTCAGGAAAGACGGCCGCCTTTGTCATCCCCATGATTGAGCGACTGCGCGCCCATAGCTCCAAATTCGGTGCCCGAGCGCTCATCCTTTCGCCCTCGCGAGAATTGGCCATCCAGACGCTCAAGGTTGTCAAGGAACTCGGCCGAGGAACCGATCTCAAGGCCGTGCTGTTGGTCGGAGGTGACAGCCTGGAGGAGCAGTTCGGCTTCATGTCTGCGAACCCGGACATCGTCATCGCCACGCCCGGTCGATTCTTGCATCTCAAGGTCGAGATGAACCTTGATCTCTCATCCATCAAATATGTCGTCTTCGACGAAGCCGATCGATTGTTCGAGATGGGTTTCGCTACTCAGTTGACCGAGATCTTACACGCGCTCCCTCCTTCAAGACAGACACTTCTCTTCTCCGCCACGCTTCCAGCCTCATTAGTCGAGTTTGCCCGCGCCGGTCTCCAAGATCCCAGCCTTGTGCGACTCGATGCAGATACCAAGATGTCCCCCGACCTGGAGATTGCATTCTTCTCCGTCAAGGGAGCTGAAAAGGAAGGCTCCCTGCTCCATATCCTTCACGATGTGATTAGAGTCCCTCTCGGACCCCCTGCCAGCCCGGAGGAGTCGACAGAAAACAATTCCAAGAAGCGAAAGCGTGGACCCGACGGCGGCTCCGGAAAGCCAACACAGCACTCTACAATCATCTTCACAGCCACAAAACATCACGTCGAATATCTTTACAACCTGTTACAACAAGCTGGATTTGCCACATCTCACGTATACGGTTCTCTTGATCAAACCGCTCGAAGAATACAGGTAGAAGATTTCCGAAATGGTAAAACCAATCTATTAGTCGTCACAGATGTCGCTGCCAGAGGTATTGATATTCCCGTGTTGGCCAACGTCATCAACTACGACTTTCCCCCGCAACCCAAAGTGTTCATCCACCGAGTTGGTCGTACAGCTCGTGCCGGCCAGAGGGGTTGGGCTTACAGTTTGGTGCGAGATATCGATGCCCCGTATCTGCTAGACTTACAGCTCTTCCTCGGCAAGAAACTAGTTGTTGGACAGGCAGAGAAGAATCCATCATACACCGAGGACGTTGTCGTTGGAACTCTGCAGCGCGACTCTGTAAGCACGCACATGGAATGGTTCAACAAATTCATGAATGAGAGCGAAGATGTCGCCGCCTTACGAACCGTAGCCGCCAAGGCAGAGAAGCTCTACATGAAGACTCGAAACTCGGCCTCAAGTCAGAGCGCAAAGCGTTCAAGAGAAGAAGTAGCATCCAGGGGCTGGTCACAGCTGCATCCCCTTTTCGGCGAGGACGTCGATGACGCAGAGGAGGCTCGGGCCGCCATGTTGGCCAAGATTAGCAACTTCAAGCCTCAAGAGACCATTTTCGAGATTGGGCAGGGAGATAAAGCATCAAGTGCGGCCGCAGAAGTGATGAAGGAGCTGCGCAAGCGAGTCAAGCCACGCAAGCAGCAAGAGAAAGAAGATGAAGATAATGATATGGAAGTCGACGACGATTTCGGCGGTGCTCCGGCCCAAGACAGCGATGACGACGATGAAGATGTCAATGAAGACGACGAAGACGACTACGGCGACGACGATCTCCAAGTCACCATCACAAACACCGGCAAGTCCAAAAAGGACAAGGGCCGCACCGACTGGCGCGACAACGACGTCTTCATGTCCTACACGCCCCGCACCGTCAACGCCGCCGAAGAGCGCGGTTACGGCGTCCACTCTGGCGGCAACAACTCCTCCTTTGTCGAGCTCGCCCGCGACGCCGCCATGGACCTCACAAACGACGAGACCGCAAAGGCCTTTGGCGCACCGACCCGCGCGCGCATGCGCTGGGACGCCAAATCCAAGAAATACGTCAACAGCGCAAACGACGAGGACGGCTCAAAGGGCGCGCGCCTCATCACCGGCGAGAGCGGCGTCAAGATTGCGGCCAGCTTCCAGAGCGGACGCTTCGACAAGTGGAAGAAGGCGAACCGCGTGCACAAGCTGCCGCAGGTGGGCGAGCTGGTTAAGTCGGGCGGCGGGAACGGCGTGGGCCATCTCCCCTCTGGCGTGCGGTACAAGCATAAGAAGGAGCAGGCGCCCAAGGAGGCCGACAAGTACAGGGATGACTTTGAGAAGCGCAAGAAGAGGGTTAATGAGGCTCGTGAGAAGCGTGTGGGACGCTTCAAGGATGGTATGGGCAGTAAGAAGGAGGTGAAGGATGTGCATGATATTCGGAGGGCGAGACAGGAGAAGGAGAGGAAGAGGGCGAAGACGGGTAGGCATCAGGTCAAGGGTAAAGGGGGTAAAAAGAGGTAAAAGAATAAGAAACAGGCGTTGTTTAGAAATAATGTACAGGCATAATATTATCTAAAAATTCTCGAGTTCAGTTTTTACAACTTTAAGTTACAAGAGGGGCAGACGATTCACACAAGTACGAAATTGAAGACACAAGTTGCACATTGAAAGGAAAGCAGAGGCTGAAAGTAAAACAAAAGTGTATCTGTAGCATTAAAAAGCATAATCTATCGAAATTCTCAAGAAAGCGGCTTGTCTTGCCGCTTTCGGCTTACTCTTCTCTTCAAGTGAGATTCTGCTCTATATAGCGAATCGTGTAAAACTCAGCACTAGCATTCCTTAGCTAGGCAGGTAGTAGTATCCTTTGATATCATCCAAACGCCTCGCTCATAAAATCAATTCAAGTAGTATCGAAAAAGCAAAACAAACTCAAACAAACGCTAGACCGAAAGAGAGAAAAAGGTCTTAATGATAATGGAGGCTTGGCCTTCTCAGCCAACAAGCAATAGGTGAAAGGTAAATGTGAGTATGGTTGGCCCAAAAGAAGAAGAAAGATAAGACGCGGTATCTCTGCGCCCTTTGGGGTATCATATGGTATGAGGAGCAATCAAAGTATTAAGAAGGTGATGGTACAGGTTTCGGTTGACTTGTCGTCCTTTAATGTAGCAGCCAATTCATAACGTCATGAAGAAAGAAACGTTTGAAAAAGTGTCGTGGAAATGGGATGAAGTGTGTGAAAGGTGGTACAAAAGGGGTACAAAAGGGGTCGTATCCGTGTAGCTTTCAGGACTCATTCACTCGAGTCAAGAGTATTGGCCCATTGCCTCACTGCTAGGCGTAGTACGTTCTCGCTAGCCGGGGATTGCTGCCTTTGTCCTAAGTTGTTGGGGGTGTCATCGTCGTTGCGGTCAATAACATCTCGAATTGTGTCTTCAAGAGCAGAAAGCACTACCGTCTTGCATTGTCTCCGAGGTATTTCGAGAGGAGGCTCCGGTGTCTGCGTGACCTCAGAAACCGTATCTGGCATGTTACTACCGGTGTCGAGAGGCCCAAGGATGTCGACATGAACCTGAGAGGAAGCGGAAGAATGCTCTTTGCTAGACTCTGGGACGAGATGGATAACCTTTTCCAAGGCTTCTGACAAAGTATCATCTGGCACGGATACCAATTCTTCCACCCATTTCTCATCCAACATAGTCTCTTGCGGCAAAGCTGAGGGCGTAATTGCAACACCTCCAATAACGGTTTCCACGATTGGCTTTGGCTTAACTAGTCGGCGGTATGTAATGCGAATAATAGCATCTTTAGTCGTGTCCACGACGAGAGCAGAGCATACATCAACCCAGCGCTCAGAGACATCATCGCTACCAGACTGAAGCACGGTGGGTGTGGGCTCAGCCTGAAGTGCAGCTTTGATCTTTTCGAGAAGGTCATCCTGAGGAGGGACTCCTTGCAGGACGAAGTCAGGATGGAAACGGTTCAACCAGCCAGCCGCATTAAGGGGCAGATCACCATCGATCGAGATACGTCCGGATTGCTCAAAAGATTCAAGGCCGGGCAGGCCTGGTGTCGAGAGGTATCCGCTGCTAGAGGGGGAGCTAATGGCAGACTCAAAGGAGGCAATGTAGTCGGGGAAGGGAACGTCAACATCGATGACACTATCATCGGCATTGATTGAAGTCTTGATAGGAGACTCAAAGGCGCCGTTAGGATCTGGTGTCCTGTCGGCCTGAGTGAGGGATTTCCGAGTGCGCTCAGCGTTTCCTCGCGTCGCATCGACATCCCTGGCATTACTGGCTTGACGCAGATGAGCCGGTGACCTCCCAGGCACTTCCTCATGAGGGGCGAGCTCGCGACCTATGTCAGACAGCCTGTTTGACTGAGGGAAGCCTACTTTAATTGGCGACCGCAGATCGCTAGTTTGGCTGTAAGTGCTGCCGCTGTCCATGGACTCACGACGGCGTGCATTCCATAGCCCGCTCATTATGCTGCTCCATCGCAGTCCTTGGCTTGGCGGACGACCGCCTGCAGCACCGCCGCTCTCTCCCCTTTTAAGAGATCGCTTCAGGTCATCTGCCGCAGCGCTGCCACTACTTCCCGGGCGTCGCCTCCTAAGGCTATCGGTCCGTTGAATTGTTGAGAAATGCGGCGTGGTTGAGTCCTGCATTATGGTGGAAGTGGCAACGCTACTTTTTCGGCTCATCAGGTCATGGCCCGGGATGGGAAGACCAGGAGTTCGAATGGAAGCTGCATCGGAAGCACGTCTGTGGTGGCTTGAGGAATCTGTGATGTTCAAGTGTCCCATCTGGGACGACAACGTTCCACTCCTGGTGCTCTGACTAGCTGTTCTAGAGTGAGAAGTGCGCCCAAAGCCGGTGCGGCGGTTAATCTTGCGGCGAAGGGATTCCTCTCGCACAACGGGAACAACGTAGGAAGGGGGCGAATTTGAAAATGCGCCAACCGAAGCACCCGACGTACTTGGTCGATGTACTCGAGGGCCGTGGACTTGCTGGTTCGCCGGCAAAAACGCAGAAAGCAAAAAGATGATGCGTCGTGCGGCCATCTTGTCTTCTGAGACGATAACAGTCCGCGCCGGCAGCGATAAATCATCTTCATTTTGATTCTGTTTACGAACCAGTGCTCTTCTCCTGTATGTAGGAGAGCTGAGCGCCTGCAGCCAGTCGACATGGGTGGCCAAGAATCCAGTAAGCAGGGTATGAAGGAAGGTACCTTGATGCAGCCCAGCAGCCCATTTACAAGTCCAAATGGCCTCGTCACGCCAGATTCCCCAGCGCCCCTGCCCTGTGACGACACGAGAAGCACTCAGGCCCATTACAACCCTGGACCTGGCGAGACCGACTTCTGATGCAATATGCAGATCATCTGAGAGACAGTTTGGCAACAGGGAGACAAGTTTGGTGGTGCCCTTGGACGGCTTGTTCCGGGACTCGTCTAGACGCCTATCGGTGGTCACGGATGGTCTTCTGGAGCTCATATTTGCTGAATACGGTCCCGGGGATGCCATATCAGTTTGCTTGAGCATGGTGTGCAACCTGAACGAGACGACAGACTGAAGATGGGTCAAGGTGCGCATGACAATGTCCCAGTGCTTGGTAAGCGAATCGATTCGGTCCTCCACATCGATGGAGAATGACGAATCTGTGGCTTCGCCATAAAGGCCCGATCCCGACATATTCCAGCCAGACGCACGAGTCGAACTGTAGGACGAAGAAAACATATCTTGGTCATTGTACGATCCTGGCTCGCGAAAGACAGGCTTGGGGGGTACGGCCGAAGATATGCGTGACGGAGAAGGCGGGAGCTGTACGACAAGGACCACAGCATACATTGGCGTGCGCCTCTGCTTTGGCTGTGGCTTCTTCTTCTTGGCGGCAGCCTCGTCTCCGGTTGGCGGAAATGGGAATCCCCCATTGTCATCTGAATACCGGCTTGGTGGTGTGGCAGTATCCAAGTCGTCAGCGGCAAGAGTTACGGGGAAGAGCCGAGTGATGAGAACTTTCTTTCGCTCACTATGGCGTGGGGTAGAGGCGCCGGTGGGAAGCGGTGGATGCGTCGGAGACATGGTCTGAGAGGAATAGGACTGGGACAGCTTGCTTGAGCGCCCACTAGCACGGCCGATAGAGCTGCGGCCGTCACCAAACATGGAGCTGCCATAGTCGGTGACGCGTGGCTCGGATGGCACGACATGGACTTTTGTGGAAGTGCCTTTGTAAGCCATGAGCTCTGAGTTACCAAAGATGCAGCTGGAGAAGGTAGCCAGCTCCTCTCGATACTCGCGTGCAGCTCGCTGCCCATCAGTTTCTCCAAAACTGGGACTACGGCCGTGAACCGAGGCTCGGCGATCAAATGCTCCCTGGCGAAGCTGAGAGCCATCGGTTTGAATACCCGTTGGGCGCGGAGCCTGGCTCTGGCTTCCCTTGCGAGGTGAGAAGGGGGCCGCCCTTTTGAGATCCTGAGTGGCAGTAGAGTGCCTTTCGGCGGAAGCTGCGGACTCGGGAAGAGGGTGGCTATCGTAGAGCAGAGACGCATTAGTGGGACCTAGGGCATCCTGCATGATGATGACGCGAACGTCCTTGACATCGAGTTCGATGTCATCGTTGTAGTCGAAAGCGTTTGCTGGCGATGCGGAAGAGGTTGCCGGGGCGGCAAAGAATGGGAATACTTGATCGTTGCGGTGCTGATAGAGATCCTGGGCGTCGGGGAAAAGCAAGTTGCGGGTGTGAGAGTCTTCCTGGACGGATTCCAGGGAAAGGATGGGTCGTGAGCCATTGGTGGACTGAGTAGGGCCTATGGACTGGCCTCCGGAGCCAAGATGCAGAAGCCGTCCTAGCATATCGTGTGGTGACGGCCAGTGGGGGAGAGTCGAAGGTGAAATTTAACTTGAAATAAGAAGAATGCCGAAGATGCGAATATCAATATCTAAAGGACGGGAGATGAAGTTAAAGACGGCGCGGAAGATGCGGAATACCAGCTTCGGTGAGAAAGTTAAACCAACATGAAGCGATGCGCCATCACAAATGCTGCTGAAGTCGATACATGGCGGCGGCACATGGACATGTTGGTTCTTTCTTATTCCTTTTTCGTGTTCCTTTAAGCTGGTTCAATTCCCTTCCTCCTTCCTATGAGGTATCGTGAGGCGCCGGTGGGTTCAGCCTCTTGAACGAAATTGGACTGTGAGTCGCAAGCCGTGTCACCCAGGATTACTCGCCTATGACTGTGACAAAGGCGCAGCTGAAATTGAACGGCAGCGGCACACAACCACACAACCACACAACAGAGACACAGGCCTAGCGAAAGGTCGGATATCAGGAGGAGATTAGCCCGGCCCAAACGACGATGGTTATGGAAGTTTGAGCAGGCGAATCCGGGGAGCTCTCGAGGGCAAGACACGCAGCGCCGCCGGCAGGGCACGTGCGTGAAGGGAGATGCTGGGGATGCGATGCAGGGGCGCTGGAACTGCAGCGACGGATGCGATGCGAGGCGATGCGGTGCGAGATGGTTCGTGCTGTATAAGTATTGGCTGCGAGAAGCAACGGGAATCGCCCCTCCAGAGGCGAATTGCTTGCGTCGGGACGAGGCCTATTCGCGAGGCAGCTCGAGCCCTTTTTGTTGGCGATGGGCGAATGGAGAGGAAGAGGCTGGCGGAACCCGAGAGCGGTGGGGTGGGCAAAAAAATTGGGCAGCAGACAGGACCCCTGCCAGTGAAGCGCCAGCACGGCCAACTCCCGCTAGCGCTCAGAGGCTTTTAGTGGGCTCGGGGTGGGCTGGCAGTGGGTTGGGCAGCGGGCTAGGCGGTGGGCTAGCAGCCAAGTGGGCTTTTGACGTGGTTCTTGGTATAGGGCTCAGTGGGAATGGGATTGATGGGCTGCTCCAGGCCTGTGGTAATACAGGGAGAGGCTTGAGAGGGCAGCGGTGCAGGCGCCAAGCAGTGTTAGGATTGGAATTGCCGCGAAGTTGGCAGTGATTGACTCAACTGCCATGGAGGTTGGCTGAGTGACTTGTAGTGACTGATCGGCGGGCTGCTAGATGCGAATGGATCAATCATTTTCTAGCCGTGGACGAGTTGACAAGTATAATGAGCTATATGCCCTAGCTAGGTGATTAAGGTAGTATATAGTTTCAGCTGCCAACAGACTGTCCTCGTGAGCGATGGAACAACAAGGTTCTCTTCATGCCAAGGGGTCCCGTCCCGGCTTGTTTTAAATTTCCTCTTCGCTAACCCAGACTCCCGTCTCGACTTGTGAGGGCCACAGCGCAGTAGCCGCGGCGGAGAGAGCGCGGGGCGCGTGCTGCTGGGTGGATATGGATGGAACTGAATGGATCAAAGTCTCAATGTCAGTTGAGTCCAGTTTCTGGGTACTTGTGCGACACGCACAGCCGCCAGCACGATCCGAGTACCCTCGAGCCGGAACCTGCTGAGGCGGTGGATACTGTCTGCACATCTGAGACCAAGTAAATCGCAAATGGCAGATCATAGGGCGCGGCGCCTCGCTCTTTTTGCGTTATTAAACCGCTGCGGGTGATTGGCGGCAGATCTGTGATTCATTCCCCAATGTGATGTGCATACGGGTTTTGGCTTATTCCACTTTGACTTCGACTTTGGACGACACCGATAACACAATGTGTTTGATTCGAGTTAGACATTGGAAGATAACAAACAGCTCCTATGAAGTGAGGTCATAGCATGCAAAGCCCAGCTCGGCTTACTTAAGGCAAGGTAGTTCATGCAAATGCTTGTTTCTCGGCATGGAACTCGGCCCTCAGCCCGCCCAGGTACCAGCCCGAAATTACTTGCACTCAAGCATCAACACACACAACTTGCTTGCCCTGGTTTCGTCCATCAAAGTCAGGCTGCATAGCGTAACCATCAGCTTGCAATACAACTTGAGTACTCAAACAACAGATACAACGCATCAAAAGGAACAGGCATCAACGTCACTTTGCCAGCGTGGCTTTCCACCTCCAACTCGCACATCACCAGCCTCCATCCGTCCATCCGTCCATCCAGCATCTCTACACTGCTTCTTTCCGTCTGCATCTGTCCAATGATGCCATCGACTTGTCCATCGCCCAAGCTCCGGCAAAGACAGCACTGGAGCTGTCTCAGCCCATCATTCCCCAGCCCACTCACACTGTTTGGCTCGCAGAGTCACTCTGGCGGCGTCAGCGTGAGGGATGCGCTGCTCACATGCCACCTCGCAAGGAAGGGCCTTGCTCTGGTCTTGTTGAGCAGCAGCTACAAGTATGAAACACAAGCTACGAAAATGCGGTGAATGCAGACACGCCAGCAAGTGCAAGTTTTATTATGGAGTCGGCGGCTGGCTGGCTGGAGATGGGAGTTGGCGGCGCTTTTCGGCCCCCCCTCCACCATCCGTGCATCTCATTCTTGCGTCTACCTGCCGTCAGTCTAGCTGATGCTAGAATTGCTATTAGACTACGGTATTACTCTTGTGTACTCACGACGCCGTGTGCTGCTACAGGTATACAGACGACCAACTAACTACATGTGTTATTATCCACCCCCGCCTGGCTTGATTCGCGCTATTCAAGACAAGGTGGTTCCTCGACCGAATGACCAGGCCTGGCACGGCGCATCGGTCTTGTTCGGGTCCCATATCCACAGCTGATCTCGTGAGGGCCGGAGCTCTCGACGATGAATATCCAGGGTCCTCGACGGGTCTCGTTGGTCCTATTTTTCGCGGCAGCGGCAAAAGAGAAAAATAACGAAAACCAAGTCCAGAGGGGAATCCAAGGTTTGCCACTATTCCACTATTCCATTCTACTATTAGCACTCTTCGTGTTGATGCTCCTCTAAACTCTGCGACAACAGCTCGCTATACACACGTTGGCGTCTCCCCAACAGATGTGCAGAGCGTCGCTGCGGAGATGGCTCCTCCTGGCTGCTGCAGCGTCGCGAGATCGCCTGGGCTTTGACATCACCATCGCGTCTCTCGTTGTTCATCTCGCCGTGTCTCTGTCTGCTTCTGTCTCTGCTGCTGCAGCTCCCCAACCCAACATGTCAAACCTCGACAGGGGGCCGGGAAAGCAGCATGTATGCTTGATTAGACTGCCGAAGAAGGGCGAGTTAGATGGATGACCCAGGCATCTACGGGGCCAACAGGCTACACGATGCCCCCAATAAGCTTGCGGGTTTCTCTCTGCCCTCCGAGGCTCGTCAAACTGGCATTCACGCGCCTCACCCGCTGTCCAGGCGTCCAGGCCGTCCAGTACTCGGCCGCGCCGAGCGACAGACCGTCTTTTTCACCTGAATTCATTAATGGACTTGGATGGATGTACAATTACTCAGTCATCTGCTTTCAGTCGGCCGCTAAAGCTGCTAGTAGCACGATGGTCCGAAGATCGCCTAGATGCCGTTGGCCACTCGAATATCATGCATCACCTGTCGGTGTCCTAGGCTGCTCCAACATGTCTCTGTCCAAGTACCGGCCCGACATGACATTGCAGATGGCTGGGCATGTCGTACAGCATGCTGCAGGTAACTAGAAGACCAGGAGGCCCAGCAAGTGAAGGAAAAAATCTGATTGTCGCTTGCTTTAGCGAGAGGGACGGCCCATAATTAGAGAATAACCCAGCACTAACCTGCTACTAATTACCAACCTGATGCGGAGTGCCGCTGGTCTGCACACATGAAGACGGCGGGCGGGACAATGCTATGATGTGGTCGCGCATACACGCACATAATCATTATGCAGCTACGCCCGCATTCTATTAGAATTCCTTCTCGTTGCGGCAGCCGTACATCAAGCGGTCTCGCAGCGTTATCGTCATTTCTCATAACGGTATTCCGCGGGATAAGAAAGGGCCTCGGATCGGCAGTTCACCAGGCGATTTCCAATGTTGATGTGGGTTGGACCCAGAGGGCCACGCCGCGAACAAAGATGTGCCAAGAGCGGAGTCGAGTTCTCTGCGTACTGTAAGTGATAAAACGCCGATGAGCGAAATAACAAGGCACTAGCATACAGACTAACCACTCGACAATCTGGGTACTGGATCTCCGAAAGGGACTGCTCTATGTGGCAAGGCCCGTTGCTGGAGCCAGATGGCGCCGGAAAGCAGGAGGCTCAGCTCAGCACCCTATTATTAGGATCTCCCGCCAGTCCCTTTATAAGAGCCGTGGCGGCGGAACTGTCTTGTGGTCTAGCTCCAGTCCTTAGTAATAGCTGTTGGGCTTATAGACTACCTGAGTCGCGAAGCTTTCGAAATATCGCCTGGTATATGGACATGGCATAAGGCTTCAGAGTTGCACGTCTTTTCCCTGCTGCCAAGAAGTGAAAAGTGGATGCTAGTGTAAGAGCTAACAGCTGCTGCTTGGAGCCCTTTTTGGTAAACCAGGTTTGACGCCTTATCCGTGCTTACTATGCTTTGTTTCGGCCAAACAAAATACACCAATCGAGATGACGCAAAGCAACGCCAAAGGTCATGACGAGAAGAGTAGACATCGACGAACAGAACGTTCACGACCATATGGTGTGCGTTGATTGCCCAACGTCTATGCCCTAAAACATGTTACATCCGGCTAACATCTCACACAGCCTTAATTAGGCATGGAATCAACGACCTATCATTTCCGGAGCTTACCGGACAAAAGCATCCAGAATATCAAAAATGACAACTTTTGGTTACTGCTCCACTGCTAATCCATTCTCAACGAGTAAAGGAAGGATACCCACAGTGAAGAGACCTAGTCCCACCAAATGCCGACGCCAACGACTCGTTGACATTCTATCTCATCCAATGAAATGTTCAAAGCTTATTGCCACTTTGCTAATGGGGAATTATTCTAGAACAATTCGCCGTCGTGCCTAGGCAGCGGCTGTTAACTCTAACCGAGAGCAGATCTTGTGAGCCTTTATGCCATGTGCCTCTTCTTATTGTTAGGCCCAAAGACTATTTCTCTTTGGGAGCGATTCAATTGACAGTAGCGCGGAGTGTGTATGCAGCAGCCAAATTGGCAATAGTGTATAGATTATAGTAGTAAGGAGCGAGGAGCAATGACCAAAGAGGATGTATAAGAGGTTTAGATTCGAAGAGGGTGAAATGAGGATCGTTGGATTAACTAAACTATATAGCAAACAACTACATGTATGCAGCATAAAGATACACGTAGCCTAATAGTTTAGATTTACCCGTTATGGAAGTGCGTACAAGAACATCAATCACTGAAGCCAGGACAGTCCTTTCCATCTTTTTCTTTGCCATTCCTTTCCAAACAGAATTACGTTTTGGTGGTTTATATCCGTAGTCATGGCTTCAGAGTATTCTGCTTTACTATATACACGTAGAAAGCCTCGTCGTCAAGAGCCAGAATTGCCCACAACGACCAGTGCCACTACACGTCATGTTGATCGTCGTAGCCAATGATCTTGCGTTACCGATACAGGATATTTCATGAAGCATGCTACAATACGATGTCAAATCGCTGCCGCTGGGATTTTAGAAGACAAAAGTATTCACTTACTGTAAGGCGGCCTTATGCTTCTATGGCTTTGTAGGATATGTAGGATATAACAAGATACACGTTATATCGGCTTCTGCCTATTCATTACACATAATCTCTAGATACTCATCGGCTTTCTCCGAGACAAAAGCGACGTTTAACTGCAAACTAATTCTCCAATCAAGAGCAAATCGTCGTCTTGCCTATTCTCCCCCTTTGGTGCAACGCAGCGCGCATGGAATCTTACTGCATATAATAATGGTCTCAAGCATACCTCTACAAGCTGCGTTGAACTCTGGTGGGCAGCCACAATACGAGGCTCAGCAATATTGGCAATTAATTCAGATTCAGTTCATAATCATCAATATCTCAGTTACAACGGTATACGAGATGCAAGATTACCAGCCAATATTGGTCTATGGCTGAGTACATGGCAGGCATTCAGCTAAGGTGTTAACCAATTGCCTGCTGCTTTCTCTCAGATTGGAGTCTAATCAATATTGGAAGCCAATAACAAGAGATCTGATGGCTGCAGCTGTGGTGCTGCCTAAACACACTAGGTCGGCCCAATGCTCCCGTCTCTTATGCAAGGGACTGAACGACCAAAAGCTTTCAAGGTGCACCATCCGAAGTAAAAGACCAGCGCAGTGAGTCGATACACCCAATCAATGGCAACAAAACCTCGGTCTGTGAAAGAATATGTCGAGTCCCAAAGACTGTGCTGTCAAAATGAATCTGCACCATCAGCGCGAGGCTTGTCGCTGCGGAGGCTTTTCGGACGATGAATACAAGCCGCTCGAATTTCTTTTTCTTCTGGAGAGTAATACTCGATTACGCCCTAGGTAAGATTGGGTACCTACATGTAGTAATACTGTCTTGCATGACGGTGAGCAAATAGGGATTAGCTTCTGCAGCCGGTAACGCAAATACTGCATACCTATAGCTTCCTAATGGCAATACTCTTCTCCTGGTGGGCAAATACACAAATATCACTACCATTGACACGTTTACACACGTCACTCTATTTTAGCTTATTACATATACGTCATATGTCTGGCAGAAGCTATCCAAACAGTGTATTGGTAGTCTAATTTGCATTACATATCCACTTCCGCGATCGAATCAAACACAACATCCACCAGATCCTCTTGGCTTTAGTTACAACATGCATATGATAGTACCTTGCTTTCCACACATTTCTATCAACGGCGTGTTCTTGATCAGCACCGCAAAAGCATAAGAGATTCTACAATCGAAAGGACTCTCGTACTATAAAACAGTTACACCTCAATTAACAGCTTCACTGAATAGCAACTCATGCCACTTCAGATTCAATGAAGCTCAATATATGGGTAATATCAATACTAATACAGCTGTCTTGCAGTTTATTTGCCAGCACATACTGACCTACATATGCTGACCTTAAGACGCCAGCATATACTGCTAGTATGTCCTTACAAATATGGACTATAAATTGTCCCTTGCATAAAGCAAATATTACTAACCATAAATAGAGTAGACGGACGTACTCGATAAGTCGCTCAATTGAGTCAATCTATCAGTGTTCAAATGGTGTAATAGTTGTTTACTAAATCGTAAATATTACTCAGATAGATCTGCATCGGTTAACTTACTCCGACAGACCTCATTGGGTAACTTACTCATATAGATGTTTATAAAAGCCCTCTTATCCCAAGCATCGAGCAATTTAGTTTTTCTACTCTTCCACCAACCTATTCAATCAGCTTCCATCTGCTTTCAAACTCAATCCCAAACTCAAATCGTCAATTACTCCAATTACTCGTTTTATCACGACCACTTTAGCTATTTCGGTATGCTCTATCCCACCCCTCTTCTTACTCCCACTTTCCCCCTTCTGACGTCTCCTATACACCTCTTTAATAAAAACCACTAAGCTAATCTAAGCAGACAATATGGGTTCCGTATCATGGAAGGCTCACATTTTGGACGCCACGGCCGGCTATAAGAAAGCGATCGAAACGGGAGATTTCTCAAAGTAAGCCGAAAAATGGAAAATCCTCCAAGTACACCAATGATGAGCTTAAAAAGCTCGCCGCTGATTTTCCCGAAATCAAAACTGTCATGGAAGATCAAAGTAATCATCATCAGGGGCTCACTGATGAGTATCAATCCGTCACCGACGACCTGGAGTCTGGCGGTGCAGACAAACCCACCGCTATAGAGCGAGTTAGAGCCCAGGGTAAAAGGATGAAAGCAGAGTCTATTGCCAACATTGATGCAAGCACTGAGAGAGTTTTGGCTTTGATTGAAGGGTTGCCTGATGATCAGCAACAGAAGGCCGCTGATTTTTGGGTGGCCATTGGTGATTTGTTCATCGGATTTTGGGGAGAGATTTTGACTCAAGTTGAACAAATCTTCGAGTTTGCGATCGAATGGCTGAGCCAGGTTTGGGAACAAGTGAAGGCGAACTGGAATTTGGTGAAGGCAATATGGACTCAAATTTGGGCATGGCTGGGAAGCCTCGGGGCTTAGAGCCAGGTATAGGAGACTAAAGTAGCAGAGACTACATGTATGTTTGAGAATGTTACATGATTGAGTCAGCCGGTGCAGGCTCCATCATGTACCATCTCATGTCTTAGGGATTAGCCCATTTCGATTAAAAGAGCTATGGCCAATTTTTTTGAAGTCGAGCGTGTATTTGGGATATTGTTCAGGCATTGAAGTAAAAGTTGATAGGATTTTTCCTTAAGCAGCAATGGCATAAACTTATATCAGCCGTCTAGTTAGATCAGGAATGTTTAGAACAGATCACTTGCTGCCCCTCCGTCACAACGCATGTCCTAAGAGGTAACTTGTATATTTGGTAGACTTAAATGGTCTTGTTTGAAGAACGATTTGTAGAAGCAGTAGAGAGGTATTAGAACTAGCTTGCGAAAAGCGAAAGGATTTGGGGGGGGGGGGGGGGGGGGGGTGGTGGGGGGGGGGGGGGGGCAGACGGATGAGTATAAAGCTGTAAAAGAGCGCTCCAAATATTCGGAGTAAAACGCTGCGTTACTGTCGGAGAAATGAAGAGCTTGCGACCATACGAGTCGATTTCGTCCGCGAATCAAAATATAGTATCAGACGTCGCATCAACCCCAGGACCATCCATAACTGCAAATTCGGTGCTGCTTGCAAAAATCCGCATCTGAAGTTTCACTCGGCCACTTTGACCTCACCATGTCGTCATCGTGATATGGAAAGCTCTAAAAGTTGACGCTGGAGAACCAGCGCCACACCCAAGCACTTTCGCATGAATGCAGTGACAGCCGGCTGAGGTCAAGATTGCAACAAATGACGGGTCCCAGGAGGAGCCCAAGGGCAGGGCAGGGGTCTCGGAGGGGTCTTCAAGGGTTCTACGGGGTCCAAGAGCTGATGTTTGGTTTCCATTGGGCTAATCGGGGGCCAGGACAACGGGGACCAGCGCAAGGGCAAGGGAAACGCTAGCGCCTCATCCAGGGTCGTTCGCATGCAATGGAGGAGCAGGACCCAAGCGGACCATGACCCAGTGACACTGGCGGCCCAGGAGCCAATTATCGGGAAGATCGAGAAAACATCCAGCTCAAGGCTCTGCATGGCGGCGGATCTCCTGGGGCGCCCGGAGACGTTCCTAGCACAGCTGTCTTTAGCATGACTCCAGCAACACCCGCTGTCTCCTGTTGGCAGAGTGCGACTTTCAGCAAAGGGTTCCATGGATACCAGTGCCATCTGATGGGGCTAACAACTCCGCAGTGTCCGGCCGCTTCTGCTTCTGGCTCTACTCTGCTCGTGCTAGTACTGCACGTAGTGAAGGATATTATCCAAAGCACTCTAGCACCACCTAGCCACAACTCTCTTTTTACAGCGCAGCCAATCAGGCGAGGCACAAGTCGCCAAGTGTACGGAGCCCTGAATGCAGAGGATAAGGAACACCAACTGGCATCCCGGGGTACTTGATGGTGGCGCCCGCGGTACGAGCTGCCACAGCACAGCAGCTTGGTCGGTACATGACACCCCCTCTTCTCGCTTTTCCTCGTACGCATCCGTTCGGCTGTTGTACGCTAGAGCCCTGGATCCGTGGAAAGCGTACTACTAGCAAAGATGCAATTCTTACACGAACCATGGGCTTTTCGCGGATGCTATTTTCTCTGCCCCTCTCCTAGGTTCCTCGTCGCGTTACATCGCAGTCAGACTTACAGACCATGATCTTTCTTCTCTTATCATATTCTGAGACCTGTTCTTACCTGCTCTCGCGCTGAGCTCAACTAAGAAAAATCTGAAGCTGGGAGATTAACAGGCCATTGTCTTTTTTTCTTTCTTTTTTTTTCCTTCTTCTTTACCTTTTTCTCCCCCAAGACAGCGATCAGGATCCTGTTAACTCTACGGCTGATGAACTTTGAGTGGCGCCTTTTCTACAAGTGCGGAAGGATGTCTCCGTGGCTTGCGTCATGGGAGGTCTTGGGGTGTGGCTTGTGCCAAGTCGTTGAAGAGTGGCTACCACCGGGGTCTTCACTTCGGAGCAGACTACGGAGTAGGCACTCCATACAGGTAGGTACTGGCACCCCTTCTCGGCAAAAGAAAAGGGAACGGCCTGGGAGGATTTTGCTTTTATGGATGCTTGCACGTAGCTACATGGCCAAGTACAGCGCCGTGATCACTTGGACCAGCCTTTCCGAGTCTCACGGCTATCATACGATCGTACCAGATACTTTGGGAATATCACAGCTTGGGCAGGCATACTTTGCGCACACATACTATACCTATTCGCCTTCCAGCGGCGCCGTTGCTTAGTCTGCATGCGGGAGTGGCGGGGTGTGGCTTTGAAAGGGTTGGCCACTTCTGTTTCTTATCTCATGTACCTAGTCAAACAACAAAAGGCCAAACGTCACCATGAAATCAATATTCTGCGGAAGTCCAGCATAAGTTATCCAGTCCAAAGAAGGTGTTGGACTGGCGATAACCAGCGCAGCGCGGCAGCAAAACAGCCGTTCACGCTGCTGATTACATACACAAAGGCCATTAGCGGCTTTTGCCTGCGTTCGACAGGCCTCCCAGCCAAAGTTAAAAAGCTCGAAGCTTGCATACGAGCCTAGTCACAGGTGTAGCAGCGTTGGCAGCTGCTCCGTCGAGGCATAGCACACTCGCCGGAACAGCGGCGGCGAAAGAAACGATGGAAGCTAAGCGGCCAAACTTTGGTACCTAGAGCAGGGAACAAGCGTCTGAGAGACTTCCCGAGTTTCCGCAATTGGATAAATACTAATGGTCTTTACAAAGTATACGCTCGTTTGCGGCCACGCGCGAGACATTCTAACTTTGCGCCGCCATATTACGGCCGTATAAGCAACATGTGAATAGAGTGTGAGCGGTCAATCTATGAGAAGAGTTCCACCCTTACTCCTAGACGGCGAGAAACAGATTTAGAAAAGAGGAACACGCAAATGAGGGAAATGAGGGACAACAGTTTTTACTAGAGATGAATGATGGGCTGGAGTTGACGAGCCAAGGCTAGCCTGTGGCTGCACCAACCATCCCCTCATGGATCGCAGCAGCAGCAGCAGCAGCAGCACGGGATCTCTTTTAGCGGACAAAAATGCAGGTCCATCGTGCTTCCAAGGAATCAGCATTTGCTGCGAATCCCTTTCCAGAATGACCGGTGCCCTCTATTGGCCCACTGCTCGTTTACATGCTCGTTGCGCCTCAAAGTTTCCTCCCCTCTCTTGCCCAATAGCAGGGAGAAGAGGAGCTGTGGTTTACCTATCCCCTTTCAATTTCCGACCCTGGTTTTTAGCCTTTGCTATTGCATTACTAGCAAGACCCTGTCCAGCTTACTGGTCTTTCTTCTCGCGAGCTTTTTTAACTTTTTAACAGGTGAACAATGGATGGCCTCAAAGGGTCTACGCGCGTTGAGTAGCAGCACTAGCTCCGGCCACCCACGGCGCCGGTCATCGTCAGGTACCCTATGCCTATCAGCCTATCTACAAATCAGTAGAACGCCGTGGCACCACACTGGCTCTATCGGCGGCATGACGAGCAGTGTCAGAAACCCGTGGTCTGCTTCTAGGGGCACGACACCATGGGAAGCGTCCTCGGTGACGTCTGGGCTTCTCAGCAAGCTCTGTCGATCACCAAAGGCCCCGTTGCTCTCCACGCAGGCATGGCTGCGAGGATCTCGACATTTGCGGAGGGATCGATGAAACGGGCGAGAGAGCCCGCTCCTTGGCCTCCCCGCCGGCCCAAGCCCTGGGACCCCGCCTGACCCACATGGCCGTGCAAAGGGAAAAGCTTGACCGGGCTGGAGTGCAGCGCGTACGAGCCGAAGCCACCTAGGAGACTCCCACAGGCACGCACGAGTAGAGTTGCGAGAATATGCCGTTCAAAGGAAGAATGAGCGCGGGGACGCAGCGGTGCCCTCTGTTGCCTTGTTTCGGCCGCATGCGACTGGTATAAGCGCTCGATGCTTTTTTTGCGGATGCGGCATCTTTGTCTCGAAACGAGAAAGGACAGAGATCAGATCATAGCCTGATGGCTTCAAAAAGCGGCAACCACTCATGCGCACTGCTACCTCAGAGTGCAACCAAGAAGACATCTCCTGCCGGATAGCCAATAAATGGCTATCCCATAGGCGAATATACATGCAGAATTACTGTAAATTGCTCCCATGATCTGGCGAGTCTGCGTCTGCCTACCCTGTTGGTGATCGACAGTTCCATCTGTCTTATGAGATACGAAAAAAATGAAACAATGAAGGAAGAAATAATCTTTATACACCCCCTTTGCTCAATGCAAGTTTGTTCAAGAAATTCGATCGAGGTCAGCTGCGCTTTTCATTCTTTTCTCCCTTTCTCCCACCCTTAGTTTTGATATGGAGATGGCAAATATATGCAGGCGTCTCTTTAGTGGCGTGGGACTATGAAAAAGCTGTATATCATTACCTACAACACTTGCATACCGCCCAAGACATTACGTATGTACTCCTCGAGAATAGGTATTGCGAAAGGATCGGATCTTCCGCTATGTTTCATTGAGTCGTATCGGATTTCTCACAAAACCCATGCCTAATTTTTGTTTTCTTCTGCTTAAACCACTGAAGCGCATCTGTTTCTGATTCCTCATCACAGGCATTGCGCGAATCGGAAAGTTGCCACGGTACGTACTTTCATGCACTGCTCCAATAGAGAACTAACAACACACCGCTGGACCCATCGTCTGTTTAGGCTAGACATAGAGTGTCATTGTCATCGAGATCTCTCGCTTTTGCTTCGATCGGTGCCCTTTCTCCCTTTCTCCCTTTTCTCTGGTCCCTCATTCTCTTCCAGTTCTAGCTTGCGTGCTGTCAACAAGGGGACACACCTACTGGTACTAGTACATCCCCTTCTGCCCAACAGCAGCGCGCTTATACCGATACTCACGATGTTGGACCCCGGCTTTGACATGCATCTTCTCGGACCCGGCAGCGCGGTAGCTGGAGCCTCACGATATTGAGTGAGCTGTGACGCAATAGCCGGCGCACGTACCGACTTCTTACTCGCCTCCATGCCAGGGTTTTTCGTTTCGGCCGCTTCTTTGCGTCCTTCCCCAATGGTCGGGTGAGTCAGGAGGGAATCCCATCGAGATCTGGGATTTGCTTCTGCGCTATAATTGGAGAACAACCACCTTCATACCTGCTTACTGTCCCACGAAAGGGGAGGGCAGCCAAAAAGAAAAAAGGAAAGAAAGGAAAGAAAGAACAAATCGGCCGCCATATTCGATGCCATCAGACATGTGCAACGGCTAACATTCCATTGACTCATCGCACATGCTCAAATAGGACTGAGCAAGAAATTCTAGCAAATTGCCCTACAGGGCGACTTAGTATCAGAAGCTAATTTTCGCTTGATACGTCGATCAAGGCGGGCCGTTATTTTAGAGATTCCCATGCTTTAGAAACCGTGACTGCAGCCAGTACTTGCGATGAAACTGTGGCTTGAGAGACATCTGCTGCGCCATGGTTGAAACCACTGCTGCTGACCATCACGACCTCTCTTTTTGGTCACTTACATCACATCTACACTGGATACGAGGCATTCATTCCTCCCTTTTCAGCCCTGGCTTGCATGTAACTTGTAAAATGACCATCCTAGCATCTTTATCTCGTCTCTGGGATTCTCAATGGAGAGACTCATGTAACATGCCCTGCCGCTCAACCGCCTCATGATCAGCCACGCCCCCCGTCAATCCCTTCTTGTCCCCTCCCCCATCTGGTCACATTTCACTCACAGCAGCCCATCTCGTCCCTGGCGGCCTAGCCTTAGCATGGCATCGGGCCTGTGCCAGCCGCATGGGTGGCATTGGCGGGATCTTCGTAGTACGACATGATGATCGAATTTGGAAAGACGAGGCTGAATAGGTGAGAGCTGTACGGGAAATGATGTTATTCCTCCCCATACTAGTGTTACTTGTTAATAGTACATGAAGGAGATGTTTTTTTGCAACGTTCAAAAGCAACACATTGAATTTCTCTTATAAACGCTCGATATGCTACGTATTTGCTGATTGTCGTATCTTAGAGAGAAGAGAGACAAGAAGAAAATGGAGTCACTGAAATGGCAGCAAGTGCATATTTCAAATTTTGTAGTGCAGACATCTATCTGTAGATATACATTTCTTTCTTTAAGCAAGCCTATGAATTAATAGGCGGGTAACAACGCCGTGTTGATAACGATAATAAAAAATCTCCTGCCCAAAGACTGCTCCTGAACTAACAGCAGCCATTCTCCAATTTATGATCGACCCGAATCAAATCAAAGTTGTGTAGAAACTACTAGTAGGCTGAGGCATATAGAACCCGCCATCTCAATCTTCTCTCCTCCTCCGCCTCCGGGAAAAGAAGAAGACGTAACCAGCCCTGGTTCTCTCCCCCTCTCTCTATGTGTGTCTGTCTCTCTGTCCATATTTCATCATTTTCGGTTCGGTACCGGAGGCGGCCCCATCTTCGTCGCACCCGTGTCGACCCGCTTAGAGGCCGGCAATTCTGGCACCTTGAAACCGCCTCCTCCGCCGTTGCCGACTTGCGTAAAGCTGCCACCCTTAAACCACCGGTCTTCCTCGGCCTTGCGTTTCTTATTGAGGTCGGCTCGGACCTTGGGGTCGACAAGCTCCAGGCCCTGGACAGGGGTGAAGGCGAGCGAAGATGCCGTACCGGTAGCAGAGCCAACAGTAGTTCCCACCCCTGAGGACCGCAGGCCTTTGCCCCGGAGATCCATGCCGGGAGCCATGCCAAAGCCTCCGATTGACGATGCCGTGCCGCCGCCCAGTGTGCTGGCTCCTCCCCAGCCTTTGCTCTTGACGCCGATTTTGGCTCTTGTCCGCTGATCGACTTGCATGCCTCGGATGCGTCCGTCGTTGGACTGGCCAATCATGCCCATGCCCACCGTGCCCTCGCCCATGCCGTATCCAACTTCCTTCTCTTCCTTGCCAAACGCCATGCGGTTCTGGGCTTTACGTAATTCGGTCATGGCGAGTGCCTCTTTGGCTTTCCTAGCCCGGCGGCCACCTCGCTTTCTGGCGGGTTTGTCATCTGGCACAGGCAGTGCTCGCTGTCCTTTGTTTGGAGGGGGTTCTGTAAGCTTCTCTAGTCTTTCCAAGCAAGCAGACTTTAACTGCTCCCCCGTTGAGCCATCAGCACTTGAATGAATGCGATCAACTCGTGCTGCCAAGACCAACTTGGCCGCTACGATTCTCATCGCTTGTTTCTTTAGGTCGTTGGGGATGCCCCGAATAATTTCTGAATTGTAGAGATATCCTTGCTGACGAATTCCGATGTTAGTTGCCAGACCAGCCTGTCGCTTCTTGGAGCCCCAAGAAGGGATATTGCATGCCGGCGTCTTGGACAGGCCTGTCAAGCCTCCGGCGGCGTTGAGAAGTTGCGCCGCTGTGAGTGATCCGATGAGGATCGTTAGATTAGGTGCAAAGATATTCATGCGCGATTGCACATATTCTGTGAGCGTTTGCTTCGCCTTGTGCAGTGCAATCATCATCTCGCAGGCTTGACGGACTCGCTGAAGCTCCTCAGGCACCATTTCATGACCTTTGGACGTTGTGGCTTCCACCGTGACAATCATGAGCGAGGGACCGTCGAGGACGGCTTTAAGCCCAACGCGAAGAGGGTTCTCTGTCGAGGTCTGG
The DNA here is from genome assembly GCF_001481775.2 of Trichoderma gamsii. Taxonomy (NCBI): domain Eukaryota; kingdom Fungi; phylum Ascomycota; class Sordariomycetes; order Hypocreales; family Hypocreaceae; genus Trichoderma; species Trichoderma gamsii. Next base: position 539,286 of record NW_020171341.1, on the reverse strand, counting down.
AGTGCCTTGATATTCTCCGCGTCCATCGGGCCATTCCCAATGATAGCTACCACCTTGGCATACTCCAATGGCGTCGTAACGAGCCGTTCCAGTTCGGGAAATCTAGTCGAGTAGTGGTCGCGGATGAACTTGTGAACCAGCGCAACTTCGCCGTCTATCATGGTCGAGAGGCTGTTTGACTGTGTCAACAGGTGATACTCGGGATGGTCTTCGATATTGCCGACGTTGGTTTGCTGCGAGGTAGGATGCGACTTGTAATGGGTGATTTTCTGCAGTATTCGAGCCAACACGTCAGGGCTAATTGCTCATCTCGAAAACGATGTAAACGGAGCCATCCAAAAAGATATATAAGAGGGACGGTGATGCTGGGGATGGGGATATGGAGTAAGGGATCTACTAACCTCAAGGATAGGCTCCAGCGTCTGCATCAAACTGGCGACGCTGCGAACATCTTTGACGGCTCCAAGCTGCATCTTCTCGACCTTTGCCTTGGTGGCCTCTGTATCCTCCATGTCGTTCATCGCACCAGCTGCCTCGTCGTCGGAGGCCCCTTCGTTTTCTTCGTCGTCGTCGACATCCATAGCGTCTCGATCGCCATTTGTCGTCTTTTCTGTGAGCACAAGGCCTTCGTTCTCCAGCTCCTCTGCCTCATCTCCTGAGCTTCCAAAATCGTTGAGCAGGTCGTCGGCGACTGTCGACATGATGGCGGCTGGTCAGGCTGACAAGCCTGGTGTTGTTATGGTCTGGATGCTTCGATGACGGAAAAGAGATCGTCTGGGCAGGGCGAAGCGCAATATAGGATTGCAAATACGGTCGCTAGGCTGCCTTTGTTTTTTCTTATGTTTTCATGAAGCTGCGAGGCTGAGAAGCGAATGGCAGCGCAGTAGACTAGCCTTGGTCTGGGTGGCCCGTGCACCTTGAATGCCTCAGCATATTCTCTTATCGCAGCGATAAGACGAGTACTTGGACTAGTGCAAGCAGCAGGCTGTCTCTACTGCAGCTCTTGCAATTCGAAATCTCGCCATCTGGGGCTGTCCGAGCAAACATTGGCCTGCGAGATTGCTCTCCAGCTATTGAAGTTACATCATAGACTGAGGTCTGTCTAGAGTTTCTCTGTCGATTGCCGCTACACGAATCATTTCCCACGATGGAGTCCTCGCGTGGCCCGCCGAGGGTCAAGAACAAGGCCGCGGCGCCTGTCCAGATCAGCGCCGAGCAGCTTCTTCGAGAAGCCGTCGACCGACAAGAAGTTTCGATCCAGGCCCCGACGCAGCGGTTTGCCGATCTTGAGGAGCTTCACGAGTACCAGGGCAGGAAACGGAAGGAGTTTGAGGACTATGTTCGGCGCAATCGCGTCAAGCTGAGCAACTGGCTCCAGTACGCGCAATGGGAGCTGGAGCAGAAAGAGTTTGCTCGTGCTCGATCCGTCTTCGAGCGGTGTCTTGATGTCCATCCCAACGATATCCAAGTGTGGATGCGATACATTGAAGCCGAGATGAAGTCGAGAAACATCAACCATGCTCGAAATCTCCTTGATCGCGCCGTCACGCGGCTGCCCCGAGTCGATAAGATCTGGTATAAATACGTATATATGGAGGAAATGCTGGGCAACATTCCCGGAACTCGACAGGTCTTTGACAGATGGATGCAATGGCAGCCCAGCGAGGCGGCATGGAGCTCATACATCAAGCTGGAAAAGCGTTATGGAGAGTACGACCGAGCTCGTGATATCTTCCAGTCCTTTACCATGGTCCATCCCGAGCCCCGAAACTGGATCAAGTGGGCTAAATTCGAAGAAGAGTACGGCACAAGCGATTTGGTTCGAGAGGTGTTTGGGACGGCGGTTGAAACCCTGGGCGACGAATTTGTCGACGAGAAGTTATTCATTGCTTATGCTCGGTTTGAATCCAAGCTGAAGGAGTACGAGCGGGCGAGAGCCATCTACAAATATGCCCTCGACCGCTTGCCCCGATCAAAATCGAGACTGCTGCACAAGGCCTATACTACTTTTGAAAAGCAGTTTGGTGATCAGGATGGCGTGGAGGACGTTGTCTTGTCCAAGAGACGAGTGTTTTACGAGGAGCAAGTGCGCGAGAACCCCAAAAACTACGATGCTTGGTTCGATTATGCCGGCTTGGAAGAAGCATCCCGAGATGCAGATCGGATTCGAGATGTCTACGAGCGAGCGATTGCTCAAGTTCCCCCGACTCAAGAGAAGCGGCACTGGCGCCGATACATCTATCTCTGGATATTCTACGCAGTTTGGGAGGAGCTCGAGGGCCAGGATATCGAGCGGGCCCGACAGATCTACACTACGTGTTTGAACATGATACCCCATAAGAAATTTACCTTTGCCAAGATATGGCTGCTTGCGGCGCAGTTCGAGATTCGACAGGGCGAGCTCGGAGCGGCACGAAAACTACTGGGACGCGCCATTGGCATGTGCCCCAAGGACAAGATCTTCAACGGATACGTTGATATCGAGCGGAAGCTGTTTGAATTTGTGCGCTGTCGAACACTGTACGAGAAGCATGTCCAGTATAACCCGACAAACTGCCAGACATGGATCAAATTTGCCGAGCTGGAACGTGGCTTGGACGATCTCGACCGCGCGAGAGCCATCTTCGAGCTGGCCGTCAGCCAAGCGCAGCTGGATATGCCGGAGCTGCTCTGGAAAGCCTACATCGACTTTGAGGAAGAAGAAGGAGAGTACGAGAGAACGCGCGAGCTGTACGAGCGGCTCCTCGAAAAGACTGGCCACGTCAAGGTCTGGATCAGCTACGCTCACTTCGAAATCAACATCCCCGAGGACGACGACGCCGAGGCCGAGGGAGGAGAGCAAGAAGAGGAAGAGCAGCCCATCAGCGAAGAGGCCAAAGCCCGCGCCCGCAAGGTCTTTGAGCGCGCGCACAAGAGCATGCGCGACAAGGATCTCAAGGAAGAGCGCGTCAGCCTGCTCAACGCCTGGCTGTCGTTTGAGCGCACGCACGGCACTGAGGAGGACATTGACGCTGTGCAGCAGCAGATGCCCCGCAGGATCAAGCGCCGCAGAAGAGTGCAGGACGACAGCGGCGACAACGAGGACGTCTACGAGGAATACTTTGACTACGTCTTCCCCGCGGACGACCAGCAGGCCAAGAATCTGTCAAACATCATGGCCATGGCGCAGAAGTGGAAGCAGACGGGAGGAGATTTATCAGGGGCCCCATAAAGAGCTGGCGCCGCAGATGTTTACTTTGTCGCTTGTGTATCATCTCTCTGCTTCTCTACTCATCTGGATACTACAACAATGAGCAGTAGTACTATACAACAATAATGCAACTCGCAAGACTCGTTCTTATCATTTCTCCTGCGTCTAATATATTCACACATAGAATGCGAAAAGCTTCACAGATAACAAAAAAGACATGTATATAACACCCCAATCATCCATACGCAAACGGTCATCTATGCATATAGCATGCGGCTGTTGGATTGCAGTACTTGCTGTATTGCCAACAGACGAGCTTTGCTCGCTCATCCAGGCATGCTGTATAAGCAGATGCACAGCGACGTCACCGAGCATATACTGTACCCGATCCATCAATGCCCAGACCAAGGCATATGGCGGTGGAGCCAAAGTCGGGGTTCGGGCCGCATATACGGCGTTTCAAGCTAGAAGCAGAAAAGGGGAAATCGAAAAGAGCGCCCACGATCTTGCTTGATGCGACCAGGTGCCTGTCACACAAGCGATGATGTCATAGCGTATGGATGTTTGGACGTTGGAACTTTGGACAAGGCATCCGCCGTGGGAAAAAGCCAGCTAGAATAGATGAATTGGATATGAGAGATTATTCAAAGCCGATTTTAAAAACACAAAATATTCTTTTTTATTTGGTCTTTTATCTTTTCATTACATAGAAGCGTAATAGCACTCATTAGCGTCAGCAGTCATGATTCGTAAATTTGCGTGAGGCCTTGTTGGGCCCCCACAGCCGGGGAAATCAATGTAAGTAAGCCATCCAAGAAAGTCGTCCCTTAACCTGTTTTCCAACCCAAGAGCCCCAGTCATCGAGATCTGCCCAACAGCCTTTCGTCGCCAGTGCCCGTCCTGGGCCGTCTTTGCCGTTGCCGTTGCACATCCCTTCCCACTTGATCCAAAATCCGGATTTCTTCACGTTACCCAGCATTACCATCCTCCATAAGTCCAATCAAAACCGCATCCGCTGCATGCCGACTTACATGGACATCTGCCGCCTATCCATGTAAAATACCAAACCTGGCTAATGCATCCGGAGAATTGCTGTTGACTCGCGTGGATTGATCGAATGATGGCCTTGCTTAAGCGTATCGCTTCTCCGCAGCTGCAGCGATGCCATCCTCTCGGATTGATTCCTTTCTCTCCGCAAAGAACAAGAGATCAGTAGCGTCGGTGATCTATAGCAAATCAATCATTATTAGTCATTCTGAATATAAATAAAACAAACATATTGAAAGAAACAATTATGCTAGGCTCGAAGCTCAATCTATGTAGTTTGTGCCACGCAGCACATGAAGTCATTAATCATATCCAATTCATAGTTACCGTGTATTTCATGAGTAAGCAAATCATATCCCGTCAAAATCATTACCAACATAGGAAATAAAACAATGGTGTTTTACGCCAGGCCAATAGTATGTGGAGTGTTTGAGAGAGTGACAGACGGCAGGAGTGTTGTTGACAAAGCAGTGACTCTGATCCCCCAGCATGTGCTAGTCCGGAGAGTTGAAAGACGGAATCGTAATACCCAAGACGGAAAAGCCAGCTGAGAGTGTCTCTAAGCATAGATAATTGCTGTTGAGGGTTGCATCTCAACGGCTGTCTCGTCTCTGAGGCGGTTGGGATAGCTGAGAAACTGCGCTGTATCTGCGATCGATGAAGTACGTTTCACCTTCGCCGTCTCCATAGTAGCCGTTGTTGTTTCGCGGCGCCGATGACGACCAGCTTGATGATCGTTTCCTTTCTCCAAGTTTCTTGCGTCTCTCTCTCTCCAGCCGTTTCTCGTGACGCTGAGCTTTTTCACTCCTCCATTCTCTGCACTCATGGGCCATCTCTCGGGCTTCCTTGAGCTCCGCGAGTGCTCCCTTGATACCAATGGCAGCAATACCAACCGAAGCTGCATCTTGCATAATGGCTTTGGCTTTGAGCTTTTTGGCCTCTTGTGGCGAAAGTAGGCCCTCCTTGACAGCTTCTTTCCGCGCTTTCCTCTTTTCCATGCTCTTATAGACTCCATGTGCTGCGTGAATTGTGGCAACGGTTGCAAGGCCGGTAGTTAAAACCTGCTTACCTCTCATTTTCTTGGCCCTCTTCTCATCCTCATCAGAATCTCCTAGGTCAGATTCAGAGGTATAGCCGCCTCTCCGGCGCGACTGGTCTCGAGATCGAGAACGATCTCGAGAAGGGTCGCGAGAAGCACCGCGGTTTCTGCGCTCAGAATCATGGCCACGGCGGCGGTATCGAGGATCATCGTATACATGATCATCATCTCGTCGGCCAGAGTGGCGCGAGCCTCGATCATCGTAGTCGTCGTCGTCGTAGTCGTTTCGTCGCCGACGATCATCAGCGGCCACCATGGCACCACTACCAAAGCCTAGCTTGGCAAGACCATCCCGTGCTCTGTCTACGACACTGCGGCTTCGGCTTCGGCTGCGATCTCTCGACGGGCTTCGTGAATCATAGCTGCGGTCACGCCCGCGGGACCTGGATCGATCACCGCGGGACCTGGATCGATCAAAGGCCTTCTTTGCGCCAAGAGCACCCAATCCAGCCGTTGCGAGCGCTGCGAGGCCGACGCCTCCACGACCATCCTTGGATCGTGCACGAGATCGAGAGCGGCTCCTGCCGGTGCGGCGATCTTCTTCAATATCATTCCTGGAGCCGTTGATCAAGCGGTTACCAATTAGACCACCAATGACTGATTCAGCAAGGCCAAGCTTTCCGTGGTCTGCTCCGTGAGCGGCATCCACAGTGGCGGCACCGGCGGCGGCAGTGAGAATTCTCTTAGCCTTTTCTCCTCTCCAACCACCAGGCTCTTTGGCGACACGGAAGGCCTCGGTAGCTCCAGCAAGAAGCGATGCCATAGCAACCTTTTGCTTCTTGCTGGCGCCTCCACCGGCTCTGGAGCCGGAGCCGGAGCGAACGCTTCGTGAACCGGGGCTACCGCCGCGGCTTCGGGTATCAGAGTGCCTGTCATCGCCCACGCCAGTAAGACTCTTGACGGCGGCTCCAAGGCCAGTGGCGGCCAAGGCACTCTCCAGAAAGTTTTTGTGGCCCTTCTTCTCCCTACTATCGGCTTCGTCGTCCGAGTAGTATTCATCAAGACGACCATCACGGCCACGCTGGAGAATGTAATTTGCCTTTTGGTCCTTTCTTGCCTGTTGCTTGCTGTAGAATTCAGCACCTTGGTAGGCAGCAAATGCACCGAGGCCAGCGAGAGCGGCCGATGACAAGGCGTTGCGCTGCACTGGAGTACCGCCCTCCTTCTTTGCTTCATGGCGATCGTAGAGTTCCTTGCCACCTACGAGCAGGGCAGCTCCAGCGACGGCAGCAATGATCTTCTCTTGTTTCGACATAGACTTGCTGTGTTTGGGCTTCCTGTCGCGGTCATCATCGCCGTAGTGGCTACCGCCATGTCTCGAGTAACGATCATCCCGAGTATCCAAGCGGGTTCCATAGGTGCGGCGATATTCATAGTCCTCCTGGTAGTAGCCAGGCTCTGCAGAACGAGCACGGCGTACATCTTGGTGAACGTAGTCTCGTCCGGTAGGTGGAGGGAAGTCGCGGCGAACCTCCTCCACAGACACGCTGCTGTCGCGGGGATCCGCCCGGGGGACGAGATCACGGTTCCGGACAGCCTCGCTATATTCGCGGTTATCGAAGTAGCGAGGGTCGCGATCATCGACTATGTCCTCGCGCAAGTAGCGACGGGAATAGTCATAGTCTTGCGGGCTGTGGTGAGCCATTTGGATGAGAGCTGAGACTGCGCTGTCTCCTCTGCAGAAGATGCTTCTTTACGTGTAAGTGCGCTGCTGGCGGGGTAGCTGGTGTAATATGCCGCACAGAGCCGTGGTGGAAAAAAACAACTGCCGATTATTGCGTGACTGCGTGAGAATCGATCAAGCAGCGCTGCTGAGTGCTGATATTGGCGTTGGTGCTGCTTGTTTGGGCGTTGTCGTACCCAAGCAGATGTGCAGCAGAGAATGACGATAAAAGCAGCGTTGGAGAAAGAGTAGAAGAAAGGATTTGCAAAAAGCAGGACCAAACGATATTTGTCGAATTGGGGCCTGGCAGGAGGGACCTTGGCCACAGAGCCTGCATGAAGCGGCGGGGCAAGACGTAATGGCGACACACACGACCGGGGGGAAGGAGCGAGCACGACGCACCCCTGTCCTGCGTCTTGCCTTGCCTGACATCGGAATGACCTGCTTGCCTCGCGCCTGCCCTGCTGCTCTGGCGTGGGCGATGCGATAGCACGGCGAGGCAGCCTGAGCGGCAGAATTGGCGGCCCAGTAGTGAAGACCTCTAGCAGACCTCTAGCAGCTCTCTCTGCGTTGATATGATGGCATCGACTGTGGCACAGCAGCTGCGCCTCATGGTTCGGTATTGGATATTGCATCTGTACGTGATGGCTCTGCGAGAGGATCAGCAAGGTAGACTGAGCCATCTCCTCCTCTTCACCATCTACGAGACAAAAGAGATTCTTCTCGTCTAGCAGAGCTCACAGCAACAGCAGACTCGGGCGCGCCGATCACGCCCATGTCGCCCTGTGACTGCTTGCACCGAGCTTCCACCTAGGTATTCTAGGCTGTTCTACGTTGGGCCTCCAGCTCCAGACTGATCTTTCAGCTGGGCACCGAGAGCTGAAGCGCCTTGTCTCGATCTCAAGAAAGTATGGAGTACTTCATCGCCGTGTTTTTAACACAAAGGTGACTTTCATGCCATCCCAACACGTAGCAGCCCAACAGAAAGCAACGAAGCCTTAGTTAGGTCGTCATCTGATAGTCCAAAACTGCTGTCGCTGATTGAGCCTTCATCCATGCCGTCTCAACAACCTCTCGGGAGAGCCCATGGCACCCGTCCGCCCAAAGCAAGCCTCAGCGCCACGTGAAGCCGTCAAAGTTCAGCGCCTCTTTTCCAAAATTTATTCTGTTTCCTTTTTCTTCTTCTTCTTCATACGTTTCGACCCCGCTTTCGCTCTCCAGCCTTCTTGTCCACTCCATCTTCCCTAGCCATAACAAACGCCAGCCACCCAAGATTCGACAATCATTTAGCCTTGGATGTGGCTCGTGATGGCATTCATTGGCTGAAAATGGCTATGGCGGGCAAGCCACTTGTCTTTTTGCTCTTGGTGGAGGGGCTCCTGCCCTTGGAGGTGATGATGTCATGTCAGCACCCGGCAAGAGCAAAGTGGGTCCCGCAGCATTGCGCTCGCTCGAGTACGTACCTCGTGATTTCTATGGTAAGGTACTACTAGTAGGACCTTGGGTCGAGAGCAGAGCTGTCTTGTAAACCAAAGGTGTATGTGTGTGTGTGTGTGTGTGTGTGTGTGTGTGTGTGTGTGTGTGTGTGTGTGTGTGTGTGTAACCGCTGAAAATACAACTACAAATGCGAATTTCGGTATGTCCTTACTGAATCTGCTCTGCCTCTTTGTAGATAGCTGGTAGGTACTACTAGTACCTACATAGTGGAGGATGAGGTTCTGTCCCTATTCCAGCCTAGCGCCCTTATCGCAGCCTCGGGCTGAACTTACACACGAAAAAACATCTTTAACCTCAGATACACAACAGCGCCTTGTGTATATCAGTAAATAGCAATAATACCATCGCAGGGTTAAATCAAGATGTGAGGAATCAAATAATGGATAGAGTTTTGCGCGGTCCAGCAGCCAGATCGCGAGTATGTCGCGACGTATGTAAAGCGGCTCGGGCCGAGCAACCAGCTGCATTCCAACTACATGGTGTTGTGGTCATTCACGAGTTTCGAAGAATCATGCTGTCGAAGCGTGGTTTTTCCTTTATTCTATTCTCGATTCAAGTTAATACAGCAGGCGGAGATTTTATTCACCAAATCATTGCTCCAGCAGACAGGCCAGGCCTCCAAAGATGGCGCCTCACTCCATCGCCATTATACTTGCCGCAATCTCTCTCGCCTCAGCACAAAACTTGCCGTTAGTCCCTCAACTATTCCGCCTGATACGGGAGAATCATGATCTTTAGTCCAAATAATCTAATCATATCCTTTATGGGCGCAGACATCCGACCCGCCTCCTCACCAACCCAGTCCAGCCTCCGGGCTTTTCTGATGATCCTGCTTTGACTACGCTTAGGCCGCTTCGTATCATAACTCCACCAGAAGTGATATATGGCGATGCAGGAAGCACTTCAGACGATACACTGTAAGCCATCGGATGTTGAACCTGCACCTATATTGTCCTTTTTTTTTTTTTTTTTTTTTTTTTTTTTTTTTAATTATGTCCTAGCACTTCGGAAACAACTGTGCCTTACCAAGCCGAGGTGCCCTTCGAGACTGATGCGCCTATCGAAATCATTACGATAACAACATCAACAGTGCCATCTACGCCATCCACGCCATCCACGCCATCTTTACCATGTGCAACATCAACCTCATCGCCACTAATTACGCCATTGCCAACAGCAGCTATAACGGCATCATCAACAACTACGACTACGACATCAGAAGACGCAGAACCCCAAGTCGCTTCCACCTCTATCGATGTCTCTCCCATCCCCTTCATAGGCCCTCGTTCCGTAAAACATTCCACAGTATCGTCAATGGCAAATCCAGCCTCGATGCCAACAGCTTTCACCAGTGCCGCCGCCGGCCTCATTGCTGTTGTCGGGTTGGCCATGGCGTTGTGATTTTGGCATAGATTCTATCAACCTCAGCATCTTCTTCTACTTCTGCCCCTTCTTTCAGGTAGACATTCTCTCGGGTAGGCATTCGTCTCTTATGAAGCAAAGGCAGTCAGTCATTCTAGATAAACTTCATAGGATAGAGGAAAAGTAAGAGAGGCCATCATAAAACAGCAAAAGCAAAGCTACTTCATGCAATACACATAATCTTGACATGATACAATGTCAGGTATCTACTAGGTGATATTCCCAGAGCAATTTACAATATACGCGATTATACCTGAGAAAGGACGTCATGTTTCCTTAAAAGATTCGATGACTGAACTTTTTGGGTTGTATTATTCTTGAATCCTAATCGTACAAATTGAACAGATCTGCAGCAACATGGTACCACGCTGTCTCGCATCAAAGTGCCAGGGACAAATCCAGCCCTGTGAAAAAAAAAAAGATAACAACCCTCCGAGAAATACGAACTCAAGAAATCGAAAATAATGTAAAAAAATCTCAATTTTGCAACCATTTTTACCATTAAGTCCCCACTCAAATGCCCTCGAGCGATTTTTTTTGTTAATTCTTTGCTCGTAATCGTCTTGCTTTTTCATTTTTTTGGATTTTTGCCTCAAAAGTTTTTTTTTTTGTAACCGTCCATCGTTTGTCTAGCGAAAAAAATGATAATGATAACAATGAATGAAAGATCGTTATGGAAATCCTTGTGCGTTTCTCATCAATAGCATGGTAGCTGATCGCATGTCGAACTATGCTTGGGGATGCAAAAAACATGTATCGCCAGTTCGTTCATAAGCCCCTCCGAGATCCCAACAATTGCAAGACCAGTGAGTTGTAATCCAAATGCTGTGAAATAAAACTGTCTCGTGAGCCCCGGAGGCATGTGAATTTATCAGTCCTTTACCGCAGACCATGTCAGAGTCACGATGGCCGGGGATAAGCTTTCCCGCTTCAACACAAGGTTTCCATTGCCCTCGCCCTCAAGCGGTGGCTCTATTTCATACCCACTCCCGAGAAGCTTTTCTCTCGCCCTTTTTTCCTCTTTCTTCTTCTCTTCCAAATTTTTTCTTTGTTTTCACTTTTATCATGATAAAAGAAAATCCCAAAGGAGAATGCCAAACGCTTTTGCTGCGTTGTACTTTCCAGGCCCAAAATGAAAACACAAGTCTCCAGGGGTATCTTTCCACCCCCTTTTTGTCGTGCTTTCCTTGTATAGGATCGCGAAACGCCCCAATCTCTGCCAACTGCCCCCCTCATCTGCGCATATATACACATGCAAAATGTAAAAAAAAAAAAAAAAGAACGAATCCCTCACAAAGCCAAAAATCCTCAAATAATTCACAGTTGCAACGCTTTTTTGTTTTGCCGTTTCCCTTGCCGAGCCTTAGCCAAGAATAGCCAGGCAGAACTGTGACGAAAGAAAAAAAGAAATCGTTAAAATGCGTTGTCGCTCGAACCGGCCAAGGAACTGCCATGACAAGCCGTGCGAGCCTTTCGGCTCGGTAGCAAGAAACAAATATGCAGGAAGTGCCTTCAAGGCTATCCACCTCCAAAACATAAACGAGAGCATCACCAGCTAGCAGGAGCGAAAATCACAGCGCCGTCAGGGTAAGGTATAACACTCTGCTGCACCATTTACTCGTTCTGCACCCCATTTGTTGCCTCAACGGGGGTCTCGGCATGTCCGTTCACCGCAGCCTCACCGAGCGGAAGGATACCTGTGGGAGCAAAATCGGGCACGTCAGCCGACAGCTGGCTGGCACCAGCAAAGCCGTTCATGTGGCCGTTTACATATCCGTTGACTCCTTGGTTGGCGATTGATTCGTCGGGCAGTTGCTGGAACGGCGCCTCAACGTGGGCTGTATAGGCAGGTGGCGAAGCCATGCCAAATGGGACAGGCATTCCGTTAAAATGCGGTGGCATAGGCACGGGTGCCGTTCGGTTCTTATATGTGAATTGAGCCGGTCCGTGGTTTTTGGCAAAGTCCTCCCGGACATCCATCGGCATGACAAAGCTCTCCCAAGACTCGCTTCGTCGCACACGCTCCACGTCATCATCGCCAACGACGAGGTCGACCTCGGTTGAAAGCTCACAAACCGCACGAACCATGGCAATATCGGCGGAGAGATCTCGCACACGTTTGAAAGAAGCAATGAAGTGCAAGGGCACGAAACCTTGAGAGTCCATTCGAGCACGGAGATAGACATCCTTGCACAAGTTCTCGATCGAGAAGTAGTACTCGACCTGGCTCTTCAGCACTGGTACAAGCATGTTGTCCCAGTAGGGCTGCTGGAAAGGCATTGCCGCCATCGGTGTCAATGGATACTCGTAGGGACCAAACTGATTTTGGACCTGAGGAATGCGTGCTGATCCATTGGGGAGAGACATGCGATGGTAGTTTCCAGCGTTGTTTCGACCGCCTCGGCCGCCCCTCTGGTTCGGCACAAACATCTGACCATGGCCGCCTTGTCTAGCTGGCGGGCTATAGGGACCTTGGCCTCGTCCACCCATCGCGCCAGACGAAGAGAAAGTGGAGGCGGTATGCTGGTGCTGAGCGTTGGCAGGATGGTGTGCGCCACGTCCGCGGTATGCGCCTCGTGGTCTATCATTGCGGGTTTCTGTTCGTTCACGAACGGCATGACCCTGCTCCTTAAAACAAGAGTATTAGCACATCATTCCAAGATATCAGCGGTGAGATCGGCATGGAAGCCTTGTTCTTCTGTTTGCCTCCCCTCACCCCCTCCCCAATTGCAGCTATTGATCATGAATTACTTACAGTAGAGTTGGATGTGGCATCCTTTTTCTCGGCGCCGGTTTGGTTGACAGCTTTCCTCTGCTCACGTGGGGTGGATAAGTCTGTCGATGCCCGCTTGGTAGCTTGAGGCACAGAAGCATTTCGGTTCGGGCCGTTGGTGCCATCACGAGGACGGTCCTTGTTGCTGTTGTTGCCGTTGCTGTTCTCGGTGAACTTGCCTTGGTTGGCGACGGGGGTGGTGGCCTTGTCACTGGCGTGTGATGACCCCGTAGCCCTGGGACCGTTGGCGCTTCTGGCTCCACCACGAGGCTTGGAGTTACGCATCTGAGGGAGCTGTGTTTCGAAGTTTACGCTTGGCACATAGTCCATCGTAACCCACTTCTGTCTTGGCTTTGATTGAGATCCATCTTCTGAGGCGTCTTTCTCAACACGATCGCCCTTCTCAGCGGGCTTCTTCTTGTCTTCTTTGATGGCCGTCTCAGGAGTGGGCCAAGCTGTCGTATCGGCGACTGAAGGGGGAACCTCGCCTCTGCTGGCATCCTTGTCCGCTGCCCTTGAGCCGCGGCTGGCATTCCTCTCAGGCCGAGGGGTATCGACCGGCTTTCGAGGGGCTTTGATGCCATTGGGTACGCTATCACGCTGGCTAGTAGCGGGAACACTGTTCTCGGGCGCCTTGGAGGGCACGTCGGACTTGGACACGCCGTTGGGTGTTTGCTCTGATGGCTTGGTCTTGGCCTGCGCTTCCGCCCGCTGTCGCCATATATTGACAGATGGAATGGGCGCCTCGAACAGCTCAACTTTGGGGGCCTCTTTCTCGGGCTCCTGCTCCTTATCCGCTGCTGATTGGTCGTTGGCTTGCTTTTCTGCCGCCTTGGACTTCTTAGACTTCCGCGGCCTCCTGGAGTCTTGCTCATCGACCGATCGTGTAGTGGTGCTCGAGGACCTCGTGCCCTTGTCGCCTCGTCGCCATGGGCGATCTAACCTGCTAGATTCATCATCTCGCAAAGGCTCACGGCGCGTCTCTTGGACCTCCTCGGATCGAGCTTCGATCTCCTCGGAACCAGTACTGCTGACAATATCTTGCTTTCCTGCGTTGGCAGGGGAATCGGCGCTTCGGACGGCGGCAGTGGACTCGGTCGCGCTTTCGACGTCTGTGTTAGCCTTGGGCGCGGTTGCAGATGGCTGAGAGTCCTGAACAGGCTGTCCAGAGAGGGTATTTGATGGCACAGTGCCTTGGCCCTTGGCGGCCTGCGCATAAGAGAAAGCTGAGGCGGTCGCCATTTTTGATGGAACCGAAAGATGAGAGGGAGAGGCGAAAGAGAAAGAAATGATTTGAGAGAGAGGCTGATGAATTTCACAGATTCAAGAGAGTGAGAAATCTCGGCGTAGTCGCACTTGGCCACGGTCAGACGTATTCTCTAGAAGGCAAGAGGCTCTAGAGAAATTCGTTTGGCGTGTCTGAAGAAAATGATGCACCAGTAACACAGCCCAGGAGATCAAAGGCAATTAATTTCTTTTGTCGCGGTGGATGATTCTCAGAACGAGAAGCAATCGCGTATAAAATCCGTAGCTGTTAAGCGGGACGGTCGTCTCTTGAGCCCAGGCAAAGGGATCAAGATCACGTCGGTAGTGGCGGAGGGGCCCGAAAACAAGAACCGGTCCAGAACACACACGAGGCGGCCGGTCGGCAAAAGGCGCCTCAAGGCGGTGGCAGTCGCGCACTCAAGCGTCCAGGTGTCGCACGTCTGAAAGGACAAAGAAGCAGGCCGAGCACAAGTCAGCCAGCCCAAGCCAAAGGGAGAGCGAGAGGTGACAAAATAGGCTGCCGGATTGAGGGTCGAGGGTGACCGGGGTACAAGAGGAAGAAGTTGCTGCAGCGAGGCACGCGGGCAATGCAGGGCAGAAAAAGTAACGAAAAACCCAGCTGCGCTCCGGGACAGGACGCGGCGCAGCCTGTGAGAGACGGTCAAACAGAGGCCAACCGGCGCGGCAATTCTTCAGAATTGACTGTGCAAGATGGTGGTGAAGAAGAATGAAGAGGGCACAGAGCGCAGAACGAAAAAGGCAACTTGATAATTTTTCGTTGTGTGAATAATAAATTTTTTTTTTTTTTTTTGGTTCCCCTCTCTTTCCAGACGATAGGGCGCCCAGACGGGTTTGGCGGATTTGGCGGGTTTTTTGGGGCCCAGGACAGGTCCTGAAAGCGGAGCGCTGGGCGGCCTAAGAGTTACAGCGGTCTCCAGCGGACGGCCTGGTGCTGGATTACTGCATGCAAGCTGGCCCCAGCGGACCTATGGAAACGCGCTGTCAGAGCGCTGGCGGTCCCGAGCTAGCGGTAGTATCGACGCCTTGAGCCCAGAAAAAAAATTCAATTCAATTCAGGAAGAAGAGAAAAAAGAATAAAATTGAATAGCCCTTGGTCCGCGAGTATGATGCAATTCTATTTGTCTGACTGAGGGCAGCCCTTGGGAACTTTTCTGCGGCCCACACCTGGATAATGTAAAATCGTTCGCTGCAAGTGGAGTGACTGGAAATGCGCGAATATGAATATGGCTTGTGCAAAGTCAGCCGAGCGAAGAATCGGGTTAATTCGGTGGTTTCTTATTAGGCGCGTTCAATACTGGGAAAAGGGAAAAAAAAAATTAAAGGGAGAGAGAGAGAAGGGAAAGATGTCGAGTTTTCTTGTTCTGATTCGTAAAGGAAAAGGGCAGGCAGCAACAAGGGACCAGCCAGGCACTCCCGGCCACGAGCTGAGTAAATAAGCACCTTCTTTTTTGTTTTTGCTTTTTTTTCACTTTTTATTATTTTCTTACACTTCGTCTCTTGCAGTTGCTATGCTACACCCCCGAGGGGACTTGTTTGCTGCTCCGGATACGAACCTACATCAGCGCAGCAGCGAATTGCAGGCCTTAGAGGCCAGGCGCCGGCATGAGACATGCGTCGTTAGTGTGGGTAATCCATTAAAGTTGTGCGTGGCTTGGCTGTGATTTGTAGCGGTACATGTACGGGGGGGCGCTTTGCGTTTTAACAAAAAGTCACAGCGACCGAGGGCCAAGCGGCAAGGCAAGGCAAGGCAAGGCACTCAATCAAGCGTGTTTTATTTCCCAATAAATAACCTGCGGCCAGTCTCTTTTCGGAGGGACGCTTCAGCCGCGGGAATGCGTTGCGTTGCGTTGCGTTTTGTTCGGGGCTTGCGGTCGGGTCGCATGTAGCTCTGATTGTGGGCAATTCTTCTTATTGGCAGCCCGAGAAAAGGTGAGGCTTTCGACTTTCTCTTTGCGGCCGTGCATAATGAATGTACCTACCAAGCCCCCCCCGGGCCTGTCTTTTTTTGCTTGTTTCCGTGATCAACAGGCTGTGTGCCGTGCCGGGAGATCGCCCGCGTTATCACGACACTCTGCCCATTCATCATGGATGGTGTTCCCGATCCATTATATCTTTTCTTGATATAGATCAGGTATCCCTTATCCCTTATCGCTCTTATCGACAAGCGATATCCCGAGATCGATCACATGGAGCGGGCACTAATTTTTCAAATTTCCTCTAAATGTAGGAGAATAAAAGTAGACGCCGGAACTGTCATCGATGGTTGGCATGTTCTGTCTCCTCTCTCCTCCCCCCTCAAGACTAACCAAGGTACATCAAGCCTGGCATTTGCCGCGCCTGCTTTTTAAATCTCTCATGCGCCCCATGACAAGGTAGCGGTACTTTAAATGTGGAGGAGCACACAAGCAGGAACACGTTTGGTGAGACGCAAATGCGACCACCTGTTGCTAATACTAGTAGTAATAGTAATACAGGAAACCTGCCTGGCTGCCATATTACGAGTAATACGTGGGCCGCAGTCATCGTAAGAGTCATCTTTGCCGAGGCGCCTTGTCTCATACCTGGTAGTGGCAGATTCTTGCTTGCAACGCAACATTTGACCACCCACCCTCCTTTTTGCGGGCGTCACAAAAAGCGATGCCAGGTCAAAGAAAAAAAGCAACTTGAGTAGCAGACCGCAGCAAGCTCATCTCAGCTCAGTTTCCTGTTTCCGCATTTGCACGCAGATGCCCCATGGACATGGACTCCTTTTTTGTCCCCCTTCCCAGCCCAGTACAGGAACTAACTTACGGATATGGCTCCTCCGGCGCTTACACATACAGCCGTACTTGTACTAAGGATTTGTTTGCTTCATGGCAGAGACTGTGGCTTGCGCTTTGTCTGGGCGCCTTGACGTAGTGCTACCTCTGGCGAAATAAGTACTAAGCTACGGCCACTGTTTTCCAGCATTAGGGCAGTACAGGTACAATCTGCATACCAGCCTCTTACCTTTGGGCAGAGTTGCGGCACTCGGAGATGGCGCCCCAACGACCAGCAGAGACAGAAACGGCGTTTAAGCGGCGTGTCGCTCTGGCACGTTGCACAAACTCTACTAGTAGCACTAAATTTATGCTCATTTGGACATGCGGCGTCTCCCATTCGACGTGCAAAGAATCTGCTAAGGTAGGTACCGGCGTGTTGCGCATCTCATTCCATTGTTATACGGTACTAGTACCTGGGGGATCACCCAGCATGACAGCCATCAAAGGGATAATGGGTGGTACAGAGCGCAGAGGATGTCCAAGATGGCCAATCACAATCACGCCTCCTACCGGCTGCTGCTGTATCCAAAGGCCTCTAATATGGCAGGTGACCTCTCGTTGGCGGTCCATTTTGCCAGTCTATATGCAAATTCCCGGCACGTGGTTAAGATGTGCCGTGTTTTTAGCCCATACTCGGGGAGATTTATGCATCAGTAGCCCCTAGAGGAGGGTATCCTCATGCATCAAGTTGATCGACGGTTATCGGTAAATTTTCTAGATTATACATAGTATGCTTCTTATCAGATTTACGCTCGTCGCCAGAATGGGCCACTTCTCAGCAACTGGCTGTTCATGAAATGATTTGCAGCTTTAGCCAGACTCCTCACATGATTACATATATCCATAAGCATTACAAAATAAAGTAACAGAATCCTATCAAAGGAACATCATGGGGGGTCACTTTTATATCGGTGGACTGATGGAACCCCCGCTTGCTAACACGTATTGGCCAGCACTCACCCGGAAAGCCATGCAGTCGCTTGTCTTGCTCCGAACGAAGTAGCCAGGCGCAAACCCGTGGAGCCCATCGGGAAATAGCTGACCAGATACCAAATCAGAGCAGCAAGTTGAATCAAGGACGCGAAAAGGGTGAGAATGGTGCTATGGACCTTGTTTATGTTAGCACACCTCTTCTAATTATGTTGCAGCCAAGCCAATTCTCTTCCACTTCTCTTTCCTGCTTGTTGGAGTTCAACATACCTTGATAGCAAACACGAGGGTCATTGCTATGGATCCAAAGTAGGCAGCGGTAAATGGCAGTCTAGGCGTGGAGAAAAGGTGATAGATGTAATTCATAGGTCCCATAACGGCAGCAAAAGATGCCAGGAAGAGTGCCGATCCAACCGTCCATCTAAGTGGGGGGTTAGCGCTGCGCAAATGCTTGTACAAGGGGTATTGGCTCCGGCAGGTATAGACGCATGCAGGTAATTCATGCAAATACCGTCTACCGAGAACTCCAGCCGTGCATAT
Source organism: Trichoderma gamsii (assembly GCF_001481775.2). Classification (NCBI taxonomy): domain Eukaryota; kingdom Fungi; phylum Ascomycota; class Sordariomycetes; order Hypocreales; family Hypocreaceae; genus Trichoderma; species Trichoderma gamsii. The sequence continues at coordinate 521,037 of NW_020171341.1, read as the reverse complement.
ATTGTGTGCATGCTTGTGTGAATGGGTGTGGCAGGTGTCAAGGTTGGATTGTTGGGGAGCAGAGGGGTCGAAGCAGCAGCAAAAGGTGGGCGAGCAGCAATTGTCAAGGGGAGAGGACGACGTCATCCAAGACTTACAGAATCACAAATTTGCGTGGTCTCAGAGAAAGGACAGGGAAGAGGGTGAAGCAGATGACGAAACAGGCAGCGGCAGCGAGATTGCAAAAGGCAAATACCAGCATGCGATCCCATCGACTCACTACTCCATGTTAGCTACATCTAGCCACGAGGCGTAGCATCTGCATCACATGCAGCATCTTAAGTCCGAGCTAGAGCTGCAATGCACATGTTTTTGCCTGCAGGGGGGGTTGCCTGCGATGTGGATGATGGGACAATGCCCAGATTGACTCACAAACGAACCAGCCTTCCTCTTCTTCACGCCGACTGGGCGCCGGCAGAGGTGCTCCAGGACCTTCCGATGTGGGAAGAATCGTATATCCACGATCCTGGAAGGGATTCAGACTCTGGAGAGAGGATAAGAGGCCAGATGACTGCTGTGTTGTTGTGATGGGCGCATCTTGACGACGACTCCAGCCCAGGGAGTTGATGGAATCTCGAAAACTCGCGGAAGCCATAGTACGGCCGAAACTCGTATCCCCAAAGTTTGACAGCAGCGGCGGGCAATTAGAACACCCGATCGACACGGCAAAGCCTTCAAGTCAAACGGCAAATGCAAGAGACGGATGGGAGGGGGGGCCTCTTGTCTCTCGATCAACAATAGCAGAGAGATGACAGCCCTAAGAGCTTAGAAACTGCTAGCTCCACTAGAGACATGGTCAGTCAGGGGGCATGATCAAATATGTATAGAAGCGCAGAATGTGGCTTGGGGAAGAGTAGCTCGACGAGACACTGGCGCAAGCGAGATGGAGGGTGGATGGGGCGAGAGAACGAGAGAAGCCTACAGGCGCTGGAGCTGTCGTGAGGCGACAAACGGGCACGAGGCAGCGGCCGCGTCGGGAGAGATCGCGACCGCGCGTACCGCTGGACGAGCACGGGCGGCAATGGATGGTGGGGGAGAGCTAGAGCAGCGGTCGAAGCGGTCGAGGGCGTCGACGATGGCCACAGCAGGTCGGGATGTGAAATCTGGCAGCGGGAGCGAGATGTTTGACGGGTGGAGGTTTGGGCCAGAAACTGGGGGTGTGGGATGGAAGTCGATACGTCGTTGGAGGGGGCACATGATTGGCAGCACTGGGGCCAGGGCGCAACTACGGGGTGGTAGCACCGCTGGGGTTCAGCGAGCTCGAGCTCTAAAATCTCCCCAAGGTGAGAATGCCGCTAGCGAATGCCGCTCACCTCGGCATGGATAGGACGATAGCGATAAGGCCACAACGTCATTGAGCACAAGCGAGCATGTCTTGGTGCAACGGCGACGGGGCATGGTAGCGTGGGGGAGAGGTTTCTGCATTCCATGAAAGCAAAAGGCGTTGACCAAGACCTATTTCTTTTCTCCCCCATGCTGATCGCTTCCTTGAAACGGCAGCCTATCGTGAAAAGGCAAATACCTGCCTTGGGCAGTTGGCCGGATGAGGCTTGAGTTGGCTGCAGCGCCTGCCGCTCCGTACTCCGTATTCCGTACTCCGTATTCCGTGTACACCACACCCAGACACATTTAGTCTCTTTATCTTTGGCGAGCGTGCCTGAACCTGGCTTGATCTGCCTACCTTGGTAGTTATGCGTACTGTATGTGTCTGTATCCGATACTCAGCTCAGCCCAACACGAAGCACCGCCACGGTTGAAGCGGAGCCTGGAGAATGAAGCAGAAGAGGGCAGAAGAGTGCAGAAACAGATCGTCATCGTCATCGACATCGTGGCTGACCTCTGCAACCGGTGCCTTACATGACCGCGTGGCCAGAGCGGTATCTGGTTCGCGGAAGGGCTGGGAACGCATGACCAGGCGAGACACTGCAATGGTTCACAACGGTGGGCGATGGGAAGAGGCCCCGGGTTTATAGCGAGGGACGCGGTTGATAAGTCAAGTCACGCTCGACCTGGTTCGTACTTACCTACCTATACGCCTGTCCCCCTCCCTCTTTGTAAGTATGTAGCAACGGGGGGTGTGGATGCTGAAAGTAGAGAGATGGGTACGGGCCACCATCTCGCGCGCCCTAGGCAAGTCAGAAGACGAAGCAAGCATCGATGCTTTTCGCGTACTAGAGTCTCGGTATTTTTAGCTACCGGCGGCGATTATAAAACTGAGGCTCGGGTACCTTGCTGCCGAGTTTTCGAATGGAGATTTGAAATGATCCATATTCTCTATCATTGTGCATCTGTCCGCGCTACCCATTGCTTTATTCTTCTTTGGCTTTGCCTTGATTAACTCGTTGCGTCTGCCTCTGCCAAAAAAAAAAAAAAACAGCACCCGGAACAGGCAAGGCAACAAAGCACAAAGTTTGTATATAAAGCTGCAGCCTAAAGCTCTACCACATACTGATAACCAAAAGACAGCCCGCACGGCCCGACTCATACCTACTACGCTTCAGCCAACGACAACAGCAAGTCAGGTAGCTGCTACTAAGCTTTGGCCCGTCTCATCACGTACATATATGTATAAGCACTTGCATCTGTGTATACCCGTACGAGTCCTCGAGCAACAATCAGCGCAAAACCGGATATCAGCATCAGCTACTAGACCACATCTGGGACACCACCGGCCAGGCCATCGAAAAGCGGCAACTAGAGCGAACCGAATGGAGGGTTAGCTACCGAACCGAAACTAACACGAGTTATTGCTTTGTCTGGCCCTTTGATCGTCGTCAGCTAGGCTTCTCCATCGGGCATAATCCAGTCCTACGCCGCGTCCTTATTCGCCAGCAGCCCGGTTGCGAGTGAGAGTAAGGCTGCAGGCGACAGAGTTTAAACAAAAGGCAGAGGGCCAGCAGAAGAATAAGAATCGCAAGCTCCCAAGCACTTGACACCGCCCAGCGGCCTATCAGCTCATCGCGGCCACCACCACCAGGCGCCCGCCTGCTCTTCTGCCCATCCATCCATCCTACACTCAACTACCTACTTTAAACAGCCTTTCATTTTGGCCTGCCAATAACCGCCAAATAATCACACCGCGCTATTGCCGCTACCGCTACCGTGTTCCTTCGAGCCGAACAATTCTCCAGCTACTGCTGCACGCTCGGCCACAAGTCCCTTCAGCTCGCCTGCTAGAGGGCGATTACTAGAGACAGATCCGAGAAGTCGTGCGTCTTGGCGTCTAGCCCATCTGCACTAGCAGGGGCTTTGCTAACGCAGCTCCAGGCAAAGGCGAAAGATCTCGCTATCTTCCTTCCCCTCCCCCCACCAGAACAGCAGTCGGTATCACTGCTCCAGTCCAGCTGCTATTGCACGGGGCACAGCCAAAGACGCAAAGGCCAGGATTCAATATTTGAGCGCCCCGTCCCACCGCAAACAGCGCCGGTTGATCTTGGTTTCTGCATCCCATTACTCGCCATCTCGCTCACCACGCACCTCTCATCTCCTGCACAGCATATCTGCACAGCTCGCATATACGCGCATCCGTTGCAGTGCTGCCGCCAATAATACCGGATTACTATTACTCCATCCGGCGAGCAGCTTCATCCTCCTGCTAGTGCCCGCAGCCTCCCCGGCGCACCGAAACTCTCTCGCTCTCCTCTCCCCGAGCGACTCTTTCCAGCAGCCTTCTAGCCGCCTTGTTTAGGTGGTTGACTTCTATTTAGAGACGGTGGGCCAACCTCACCCTTTCGTCATTGTGCTACGCGGCGCGCAGGGTTTCGCAGCCCGCTTACCAAACCAGACAGGCGCCAAGCCATCCTACCGCCGCGACGGAACATTGAAGACATATTGCATGCATATTTGGGTGCTTTTTATGAATACGCCGACATAAAGACGTTTTTTTTTCTGTATTTTGTCGGAGCAGTTGCCGCGCTACCCTTGCGGAATACCTGATTCGCGCATACAAATACCGCTGAGCTGCGAGATACATACGATATCCCGTACGATACCTACAACTCACGACTGTCACCTCCACTCCCAGGTACCTATAACAACATCCATACTTGGTAAGTCGAAGCGGCTGAGGTCGTCGGTCCCTCCATCCCTTCTTCTGCATCCCTCCCTCTGCATCCCCCTCACATTCTCCCTCATTCTCCTCTCCCCGCAGGTGGCATCGCATCTGGGCTCGCTGCAACACCCCTCACGAGAGGTCAAAAGAACATTAGAGCCGCGCCCATCCCGCTGTGGGCAGATCTTGGCCCGTCTCTTCCCCTCACCACTCACCACCTACCACCACCGGTCCCTCCTCCATCCAAGGCTCAGCGCACCACTTGGCCGCAACCCAGCAAGCTAATAATAAACCGCGCAGTGCAGGCCTCGCTGTGATTTGCTCCGTGTTGCTTCCACTGAGGCTTCATCACCTCCACATCGTCATCGCTGCTTGGTTTCTGACTGCGCATATTGCGGATTCCCAAGCGCCCGTCACCGCCTGCACCCCAGCTAGTTACACAGCAGCCCGCCATTTCCGCCCCTCCCATCGACCGGCTACTGCTTGTACCCTGCACTATTTATTTTTTTTCTTCGCACAGCGCATTGCCGAACGACTTCGGCCCTTGCTCACAAAAAGCAATCGTCGCCAAACCCCTCCGACGCTCGCATCTCAGCTCTCTCAGACACTGCGCCCATCTGTCCTGGATACGGTGGACAAATCTCGCGCTTCGCCTTTCTGCATCGAATCGATCATCTAGCAACGTTACTAGCAAGACAAAGGGCTAAACGTGCCCTTTTTTTGGTCTCAGAGTTAGTCCCTCTTCTTTTGTCAGCCCCTCCTACGTATTCAAACGGCATCCTCCGTTGTTGCTCTTCCGGTGTTGCGCCACGTCAAGCCCAAAGGCTCCGTCGTTGCCGCCGGCCCTTTGATCAGCATTCGTTGGATCGCGCAGGCTCTGGGCATATTTAACTGGGCAAAACTTTCTGACCTTTTTTTTCCCTCCCCTCTTGTAGCCTGCAAACCGCTCCTTGTTCAGGCATTTCTCGCCGATCTTCAGAATTCCGAGACCGCTCCCGGTCGCCCCATCAAGCAATCAACAAAGCGCATTGAAAGAGCACCTTGAACCACTAAACGAGCAAATAACGATACAAAGTCTTGTTTCCATCTCATATTAGCCAACTGTGAGCCATCTGTGTCGATCAAGGAATCGACCTTTTATTGCGATGGCCCAGCACGGCTTCACCCAGTTTGGGTCTGGCCCCAATAATAGCCATATCGATCCCAACGAGTTGGCCATGTCGGGAACATACTCCCCGTCTTTCGCCAACAATAACTACAATACAAACTCCAACACAAATGGCTTCTCGAGCGGCTCTGCCGTATTCGGCGATGATGAGCTGCTTGATGGCCTCGCCTCAGACGGACAATCTGGCCTTCACGGCCAAGGCCAAGACTTTCATGGCTTGAGCATGACTTACCAGAACAACTTCCAGTCACACCGCGGTTCTGGTTTACAAATCGACGCCGCTCAAATGAACGGCTACTCAAACACTCCAGATGGGGACCCCATCCAGAGCCCGTATGCATACGGCAACACACACTACCGCACTCTCGGCAATCTGCAGTCACCATTGTCCTACTCGCAGTCTCCTCTGGCTGCCGCTGACATGGCAGACGGAACTGATCCCAGCTACCTCAACGCCAAAGCGAGGGCCGCCCGCATGTCGGTTCAGATGCAGAGGAAAGCCTCCAACACTAGAACACCAATGACTCCCAAGACCAATAGCATGCACGGCATTCCCATCGGAAGTGCACATGATTCTCCCGGCTTTGGCCCTCAGTCTCTTAGAGCAGACAAGTCGCCGTCGGGCCAATGGCTCCAGACTCCTAGCGGAAGCATTCCAGCCTCTTTCAATTCTGGATTTTCGTCTCCTATGCAGCCAAACATGGTGCAGATTAACGAGGTGATGATGAAAGGCGGCACTTCTATGCCAGCCAAGCTTGGAGTGGGACCTGGTGGCGCCATGTCTACCCAGGAAATGAAGAGGAAGCGTCGTCGTGAATCCCACAACCTCGTTGAGCGTCGTCGCCGCGACAACATCAACGAGCGCATCCAAGATCTCAGCAAGCTCGTCCCTGGACACAGACTGGAAGACGAAAAAGTTCGCAAACTGATTTCCAACGGCACACCTCTCTCACCTACCCTCACCGGTGTAAACGCTACCTCTGGGCTAGCCGGACCAGGCGCTCGCAGAGCTACTGGCTCTGGCGCTGGCAATATCACAACTGGCCTTCCCATCGAGGATAAAGACAAGGGCCCTAACAAGGGCGACATTCTCAATGGTGCTGTCAGCTGGACTCGAGATCTGATGTGGATGCTGCATCTCAAGCTGCAGCAACAGGAAGAGCTGATTCACACCATCGCCGACTTGGGAGGTCAACTGCCTTTTGAACAAAGCGACGATGAACGCCGCATGCAGTCCGAGCTCATGGATGCCATATCCAAGAACAACCCGTCAACCTTTGAATACTCCCGTACGTCTGGCAGTGGCCTCAGGGTGCCTCACCACACTGATTACCACGGTGAGCCTACTACCCACGACATGGGCGCCAATCTTGACTCAGTAGGCATCACCCCTGAGGGTAGTGGCAGTGGTGGCATGCCCGGCGATATTGGAGACGGTGTACACTTCTGGGCGGACGATGACCCCAATGGGCCTATCAACTTCAAGGAAGAAGACGAGTATGATATGGATCTCACTCAATAGATGGCTATTCGCGGCTAAGATGTTTGACTTCTTATCGCGTTTATCCACCTCCTTCTATCTTGTGTGTTTTGGTACCCTTTTCCTTTTTTTTCTTACTCCGTCTGGCGATGTTTGCTTCTGCGTTAGCAGTCAACGTCTTGGGAAGGAGGAAATTTGCATCACTCTGGCGTTTCAAGAAGAACATGTCCGAGTGCCCATACTGGCGGCGTTTTAGGTGTCATCTATCACACCGGCAGGGCCTCGTCTTTTTTTGGAGTGATAGGGTGTTTGCTATAGGCAACGGCTTTTTTGGCACGGCTTTTTATAAATAGGATGGATTGAGTCTATTTGCTTTCCTGGTTGTTTTACCACGCCTGTTTTTCTTTGCTTTTTCATATATTGCATTGCGGTACTAAGGAGTTGCGAGTCACTCTTCGCTATCGACGTTTTTGATACGCTCAAGCCTCTCCCTTTTTTTTTTCCTCTTATACATATATACACATGTGCCTTTATAGCTGTTACAGGCTGTATTGGTATCTACTACAACCCTTTATGAGATATGTATTTGGTTTTGCTGGTTTTGCTTTGGCGGGCACGATACAGAAGGGACATAGGCTCTCAGAGTGAGATGTTTCTCCCCTTATGACTGGACTTTGGGCTTTCATGCCCTCTTTTTCTTTTCTCATGATAAGGGGCCCGACTTTGGTCGCTTCTTCTGGAGAAGAGATTTTAGGGATATGATTGATGATTGAACTGCTGATACACAGCCCATCTTTCCTTTTTTTTCTGACATTTTCTTCTTTTTTTCTTCTTTAGGCTTTATTTGGAGGATTACACATCTATATACTTACTTAATTTCTTTAACCTATCAACATCTCTTTGCATCCTCTTGACTGCTTTGCTGTTTTCAATTTCTTACATTACTTCAGATACCACTCATGACCAATAAATGACTTACTTTTATGTCCTCTTTTTGCTACGAAAGCCTTCTCTTGTGCCCCTTTTCAACTCATGTAACGTGTTTCTATTAGTGCGTATTCAAGAACTATAGTAACATCCAAGTACTAGCAATTGATTAAGGTCTTAAAACTATCTCAGGTAGTTTCACCAATGTCTTGTAGTCAAAAGGTACTCTCTCATACTCGTCACCAGCGTCCACGTCTTCTTCCGCTTCATGTCCTCCTGCAGAGCGATTCTCTCCAACGCACACCGCCCATCAAAGTATTTACACATGAGCTGCCACGCCGAGCGGTGCTCCTCGTCTTTGAAGCGCCGCGCAATGGCAGAGAGGTACCGCGACTCTTTACCCGTGGCCTTTTTGGGGTCGACGATGATGTGCGGCGTGAGGCCGGCGAGATGAGGCGCTTCGTTGAGGGACGGGTTAGTGGTTGCGACGGGGGCGACTTTGCGGGCGTGGGCGGTGGCTTTGTCGGCGAGTTCGCGGTGGGCCTTCATGGCGATGCGCTCGAGGCGGGCCATTTCGGCGGAGTGTTCGGCTGCGGATGTGGTGGATGGGTTGGGCATGTTTGGCTGTGCCTGTGCCTGGGTCTGTGATTGCTGTGGTTGCTGCTGTGAAGGTAGTTGTGGCGGCGGCGATGTGAGTGATGAGTGTGTGGATTGCCCATCCAGAGTGCTTTGGGCGGTGTGGATGCTAGTGGTGTCGGTTCCGTCGACTGAGGAGGTGGCAACGCCGAGTTCCTCTGCTTCGATCTCGTAGTCAACCTCGTACAATATTTCCGGCCATACAACGACGTAGGCAAACGTGCAGAGCTGGGTCACCCAGCCGCCTCGCATCAACCAAGCAAGCATGCGGAGATAGAGCGGTCGGTGAGCCTTGCTGGGAGTGATGAATTTATAAGGCCGAGGCATGACGGAGAGCTCAGCTAGGAATGTCGGCAGAGGCGGAGCCAGAGGAAAGGCCGTCTGCCAGTCTTGGGCATCTTGAGATAGCCTCTCAAGGTCGCAGTTTGGAGAGACCATGTAGATGTCACGAGGATGAAGTGGCGGGATGGCCATGGCACGGCGCCAAAAGATGAAGTGCTGGGCGTACTTGCGGACTTGATCCAGAGTCAGGGTGTTGCTTTGGCCCACTTGATAGAAGCTTGAAGAGAGAGGATCAGTTAGTACAAAGAGGACGAGTGCAAATTGAGTCGTCAAAAGACTTACGACATTGTCGGCTTGGAGAGCCGCGCAAACTCAGCCATGGACGAAGCGGTGGGATCCCGATCATTCCCCAGCTCAGCGACAATCTTCTTTTCATCGTCTGTGAGCAGGAGAGCAAAGTTGCGATCCAAGAACCCCGGCTCTTCGAGGGCATCCTGGCTTAGGAAGGCATTCGCCGTGGTGAGCCAAAGCCCGCGATGCCGCTCGTCGTCTTCCGGAGGTAGATCCGCAACGAATAGGGGGACGGGGATCTGAACAGACGGTGTCAGGATGCCATCGACAGTATCCAGATGCAAAGTGGCAATCCTGTTCTGAGAGACGGCGTCGTAGATTTCACGCATGGACGCTGCCAATGAGGAGTTTTGGGTTAATTCTTTCCATAGAGCACTCATCTTCTTTTCTGCATCAATGTTTTTTAGTTTCCGTCTATTTGCCTTGTGGCTTATAAAACCGAGGAGTTACTCACTTTCTTCACGAGCTCTGTCTTTTGCGGCGAGGATGCGTTTAGACTCCTTCCATACAAACTCGCTGTGCTGTTGGCTGTACTGGTACGCTTTGTTGACCTTTTTCACAATGTTGGAATACAAAGAGTCCACGAGCTCCCTGGTTTCATGCTTCTTGGGATTCAGGAAGAAGACCAAGTTGAACATGGTCATGGAGCTTCGCTTCTCTTCTTCCGTCTCATCCTTCTTGCCCTCTTTAGCCTTTTCTTTGCTTGGCTCGGCCTTGGTCACACGCACGGGAGGGTTGGGCTCGTCTGGTGCGATGCCCTCATCAAGGTCCTTGGCAGCCTTTGCCTTGCTGGCCTTTTTGGGCTTCTTCCACTTGCCATTCTCAGGTACATGGATGGGGTAAGAGACGCAGAGCAGCGGGTCGAGAGAGAGCTGGAAAAGCTTCTTGTGATAGGACCGAGCAGGAGTCAAGATGCCGGCAAGATCACGGGCTGGAAAGCCGGCTACATGTTCCCATGGCACGACTTGCGATCCCGATTCGGTCACGTAGTGATCATCACGAATAGCGCCACGGTTCTCGGAGGGCTCCGGCGCGGGCTCAGCGCCAGAAGACTGTGACAGGCGCTCAAAAAGCACGTCCTCGGCGTCCACGTCCTTGGCCTTGTCGGCGAGATTGGAGAGCGCCGAAACATGGGAGGGATAGTGGAAGACGAAGGCGGGCCCGTCGCGAGAGCGGTTGATGACGAGCGCGACGGCCACGAAGTTTTCATCGTTGACGCAGGACATGGCTGCAGATTCCGCGGACAGGAGGCCGCCTTACATGATGCGACGGCCCCTAGCAATCCCGGCTGTGGTTGTGAAGGCGCTGCTTGCCGGGGAGGGACACGAAATGAGTCTGCACCGGCCTTGCTGTGGGAGATGAGCAGCAGTGATGATGCTGATGGGCCACTAGCAGTAAATTGAGAGTATAAGTGCTCGGTAGTATTTAGTAGCTCCGATGGCTCCTTATCTCTTGAGGCTCCCGTGATGGCCAAGACGCTGCCGGGTTGGTGTTGACGATGGAGGTTGTTGAAGCGTTAAGCCATCGCTAACCTGCATCAAGCTGAGTTTGCTATCAAGGTACTTCCAACGCCCGCTCATTGCGTACAGTAGGCCCCAAGTACAGTGGTACAAAGCCTTACGAAGCAGCAGCCAGCTTCTGGCCCCCCAAATCTTGTACCACAGCCGGTAGCGAGTGCGGGGCAGCTGGAGAAGGGCCTAAACTTGCGACCCTCCGCTGCAAAGGTCCCTGTATCTCGGTGCCTTTAGCAATTAACGCGGCACCTCATCACAGGGCATCGATACTACATGTACTTTTCAACAGGGGCTTTTTGCAGCTCAGACTCAAAATGGACGCTTCTAGACGCAGCCTTGCCAGTCCCCAGCCGAGAGCAATGACGTCCCCTTTGCTGGTGATTAATTCATCCACCCATCTATCATGCACCTGTTGTGAAAGGCGCGGGAGTATAGATCCGATGTGTCATTTCTATCTCTGTGAGGATTGACGTCAGCGCGCGAGGAGCCTCGCCTCTACACCTCTTGTCTACACCTCTTGCTGTCTGTCTCTTCCTATCTACATCAATACAAGCACACAAACGAGCGCTCTTCAGCAAGGCGGTGAACAGATTCATCGGGCGTTCAGTTTTAAGGGACCTCTGCTAAAAGCAATTTAATGCCTATCGCTAGCGCAGTCACGTTCCAAAAGCACGTGCAAAGTACTGTGGCAGTAGATTTCACGAATTGAAGACGCTGAAAAGTACATGCGTTGGACTTTGCGCTTGGCCAGCTGACAGGGATCTCGTGCTGCCAATCCCATATCCGCACTCCCAACAAAAATTCGGCATCCTCGCGTGCCAACTCCAGTGGCGCTACATACAGGGTATCCCTAATACTTCAGCTTCAACAGCTTCAACAGCTTCAACAGCTATTTGTGCCCTGCGTCCGGCGTTATTGGACCCTGCAGGCTCGAGCATCGATAGCCCCAACGTACCGGCTCCAGCGCAGACCCCCAGGCCGATCCGTTGATTCGCCGCCCGCCTCGCCCCAAGCCCCTAATTTGGCCCGTCTCCTCGTTTCTGGCCACCATCACATGCGTACCCTTCCACAAGCGGCCCGCCCTATTTGACGCTCCTTTAAGTCTTTTTCTCACACAAAAAACGCCAACGGCTGGGGAGGGCAACAGGTCGTGTGCGATTCTCCCATTGTTTGTGCGCCTCCGTCCATTCGCCGGTCCTTTGAGGGAATACAAAAACCAGCTTGCTTGGAGTCGCCTCAGCATCACCGCGCCACAAGTGCTACCTACTGAAGCAACAAAACATATCGGCTTGGCCAATACAATACCATTCCGCTTGCTCTTGTGTTGCGAGTCTATTGTCGCACTCTCTATTGTCGCACTCTCGACACCGCAGCGACCCCTCCAGCTTGCCTGTAGTCGACAGAAGAGACGCAGAAGCCCCTGACTCTGGCCCAACTTCATTATCAACCCTAAACAGCCTCGCAAACCCATGGTCCAAAGCCCAGTATAGAGACTAGAGTTGAGAAAGAACCGTTAGATGAAAGCTTCGCCCCGCGCGTGATCCATTGCTCCCCGTCTATTTCGATTTCTACTTCTACCATCCCCAACTTGATCCCTCTCTCCGCCTTTCGCCACACCATCCTCCAACAAACCATGTCTCCAGCTGCCACCACCAGCGGCGCTGCCCACGGGCACGTCAGATTCCTCCCCATCACCTACGACAGCAGCGACTCACAAGAATCGGCCCTGAGGCTCATCCAAAGCCTGTTTCCCCAATGGACCAGAGACGACATCGACTTCATCCGCTTCACCGACGGCATCACTAACACGCTGCTCAAGGCCGTCCATCGGCAGCCGGGCCTGTCCAAGGCCGAGGTGGACCGGGATGCCGTGCTGCTGCGCGCCTACGGCAATGGCACCGCCGTGATTATCGACCGAGAACGCGAGGCCGCGAACCACGAGCTGCTGATGAAGCACGGCCTGGCGCCGGAGCTGCTGGCGCGCTTTGCCAATGGCATGCTCTACCGCTTCGTGCCCGGCACCGTTGCCCAGGCCAAGGACCTCTCCGATCCGGCGCTGATTGCAGCTGTTGCTCGAAGGCTGGCCCAGTGGCATGCCACAGTGCCGTGTCTACCCGACTCGGCAATCAAGGGAGAGGCGCCTGCAGCAGACGGCAGCTCCGAAGAAGACGACAGCCGCAAGGCCATGATCGTCAAGGCTGCAGCGGGCAAGCCGATCCCCAACCTCTGGTCGACTATGCAGAAATGGATCCTGGCCCTGCCAACGGAGACGGAGCAGCAGCGCGAGAGACAGGCCCTGCTGCAGCGGGAGCTGGAGGAGATGATTGAGAAGCTCAGCCAGCGCCCAGGACTGGGGCACAATGGGGTATGTATTCCTTCCACCCGTTCCCGACATGCGTGTGTCCCTGCTAACCAAACATGTAATTGTACAGCTGGTCTTTGCCCATTGCGATTTGCTCAGCGCAAACATCATTATCCACCGCGAGCCCGGTCAGGAGCTTTCCGTGAGCTTCATCGACTACGAATACGCTACACCGTCACCGGCTGCGTTTGACATTTCCAACCACTTTGCCGAGTTTGCAGGGTATGACTGCGACTATGCAGCCATCCCAACCCGGTCGCAGCGATATGCCTTTATCCGCGAATACATTGCAGCATATGCCAAGCTTTCAGCCACGCCCATGGACGTACAAGAAGAGACTGATAAGCTCATGCAGGAGGTGGATGTCTTCCGCGGAGTCCCCGGCTTCTATTGGGGTATCTGGGCCTTGATCCAAGCTACTATCTCGCACATTGCCTTCGACTATGCCTCATACGCTGAGCTGAGGCTCGGCGAGTACTGGGCCTACAAGGCTGAGGCGGACGGAAGTCGTGAGAAGAAGGGCGAGGAGAAGCCTCTCCGAGAGAAGACGTGGTCGCGAGACGAATAGAGGGGAGATGTGCCATAAAGCAAGAAATAAAAAGAAAGATGAAGCCAGGGGGGTCAAAAAGCAGACCCTGCAACTCATCCCACGCATTACAGACTATCGCTGGGTAACATTAGCTAATGGACACCTTTCGAATGTGGCGGTGACGAAACAGACACACAGAGAGAGAGATAGGGAGGGAGGGTTAGACGGCAACAACACAGTCTTCTCGCAGGGGTGTGAGGCGCAAAGATGGCATCCGGCGCTGGTGGGTACTTGTTTTATTTTTATTCTTCCCTCCGTCTTGCATTTTCCTTAGACACGGATTGGAATTGGCGCCTGTCTTTTGAGATGAAAGGAGAGACAGCCATTGGGGATTTTCTCGACGAGTTTGCGGTATTACTATCAGTATGGCGAAATATAGGGAATGGCATGGCATGGCAGCGAATGGGAAATCAGATGAAACGAAGAAAAGAAAAGAGGCCGTGCCCTTCATTCAACATGAGCTTAGAAGCTACTACACGTACGACCTATTACACGGTGTAGCGTCATTTGCTTGAATTTGTTAAACCTTTTAAGATTTCCTTTAGTCTTAATTTTCTTTAATCAGTATGGCTCATAGCATGTAATACCCTACTTGATTACTACTAGTACTAGTTTTTAATTCCGATGATATTCAATGTCCGATGATGTTCAATGGGAGACAGAACAAAGTCCGAGAGAAGAAGAAGATGATGAAGAGAGCCCAGCTCGTATGCCTCGATACTACGAATAGTACTAACCGTACATGGGCCTTAGTGGCATGGAGAGCAGCTTTGTGCAGTAAAAGCGGCATAGCCAAGGTGGTAGTGGTAAGTGAAACTGCCTGCCTGGGAATATACCTCGGTGCTTCATTGGCGCTAAGCTGTAAGATGCATGCCGCAGGACCAGGTCTGCAAAATGTATGCACATACACTTGCGATGTTTTAAAAGCCGTACAACAATATATAGCATGACATCAGGCGGGCAATGCGAGATGAGGTAAAAAAAAAAAAAAAAAAAAAATCGGACGAATGGGCATTGGGCGGGATTGTCTCCGAACAAGGCCATGTACCATGTTTGAACTGACGTGATATCCCCTGGTTATAGACCATGGACCGTTTATGGTGATACCGATTCATACAGTAGATGGATAGAGCACGTGTATGCCTACCTGGGCAAGTACAGCGAGAGGATAAGAATGAGGAGCAAAATAAACAAGGAGGCGAAACAGGGGTTATCCTTCTGCTGATCGATCGGGCTGTGAGTGGAGAGCGGAGTGAGCGAGCGAGAAAGAGAGAGAGAAAGAGAGAGTTAGAGAGAGACGGACAAGAGAGGAGAGAGGTACAGTAGAGGGCCTTGCTGCAGTTGCAGGCGGCAGTCAGCGCTTGGACGTGGGATAGAATACGACATTGAACAAGACGGGATCGCTGGAGTATGGAGCAAAGGCGATAAAGACGGGGGTTTCAGTCAGCCTGTGGACTGGACGTATATATGCACACATACTTGTATGTGCGTGTGCGTGTGTATGGAAGAAAGGTGAATGGGGAAAAAAAAAAGATGGAGAAGAGGAAAGACGCAGCTGTGATAGGAACCTGGTCCTGGTCTTGGGGAGCATTGACGCATCCAATGCCATGGATGGACTGGATGTTGGGACATGTCAAATTGTTTGCCTGGTGCTACCTTGACCGGGTATCGCAGCCCTCTTGCATACGAGCATGTACATACATACATATATGCGACGCGGCATCATCATTGCGACGCCGTCCATTCTTGTATCCATTCATGTACGAAGGACCAGGGCTTGCAAGGGAATAGGTATCAATTATCAATACTTGTAGTAGCACTGCTACTGCGTACTACCCTAGTATGACCTCGGAATGCAGGCTGTAATATGACTGCCTTGCTTTGTCTTGCTTGTTTTGTTTGCTTTCTTCTTCCTATACTGTTTGGTCCTTTTGGTATCTCATCATCGTCGTCGTAGCTGCTTTCCTCTTTCTTTGCTACCTTGCCACTGCATTCAATGACTCCATATGGTAGGCTAGTTGCGATAAGTAGCCTGCTTCTTTCAGTAGTAATTTGCAATACGAGATTGCGAAGAGTAGGTTGTTATACTGTGTTGTAGTCCTTTGGGGTAGATATGCAAATATCACTCACTCACCAATACGTACATACACCTTCGTCGGGACTCGGGACTTACTCGCCAGTTCCATTCCTCAGCCACTACACGCTTCGCACACCTATATCTACATGCGAATTAGTAGAACTAGAAATACTACAAGTACCCGTAATGTCAACACAAGGCCTCGTATATGAGACTAACTTACTCGTGTCTGCAAACATGCTCATATAACTTACTCATATTGACAACAGCAACCCCCCCTCCCCCCCTCTTCTCGTGAGGCGTTAATGAGATGGCAAAATATGGATGCCATAATGTAATGAGATTACCTAGATATGGGCGGTCGGTGTTTAGATAGGGAGATAGTGACAGTGGCATCGCATCGCATCGCATCGCATCGCATCATATCATCAATGCTTGTATGCATGGACGCACATGCCCCCCGTATACTGTACGCAGTGGCAGCAGCATCAACCGACGACAGGGCCGGCATCGTCATCACTTGAGCGGAATTATGGGGACTCGAGAAAGCGGGTTTCACTGTACTGTAGGCCTGAGCGAAGGGGGCAGCAGTGCCGGAGAGGGGCGCCTTTTCGCGCATCTTGGCCAACCGGGGAGAGGCGAGTGGTCTGTCTTTTCCTTCTTCTTGGGGGGTCTGACGCAGCGCTGGCATGGACAGCTGTTCTGCTTTGATTAACCAGCAGCAGTGCTAGTACAGTATGGACTAGGATGTTTTTGCCTAGTCCCCTCACACCCTCTTCGTTGCTTCTCGGCCTCTTTATTTTTTCCTTCTCGAGCTCGCTCGATTTTAATTTGCCAGGCTCTTGGGCTGGAATTTCCTGTTTGGGGGTGGAGCAGGTCCGGCACAAGTGTTTTAGCGTGGAGAAGGGTTTCTGGGTCTGAGCGTCGGCTCTAGCCCAATGTGGGAATGATGGAGAAGGGGCATGATGGACGGGGACTTTGAGTGAGTAGAAGGGGATTCTGGCGTGTGGCGAAAAAGGAACGGGACGAGTCGGCGTTTGTCGCAGAGGGCGAGGGCGCCAGGACGCTGATGCACGAGCTGTGTGCGCGGGTGTGGGTGCGTGTGTGCCCGTGGATTCTGCTGGGCCTGGCTGGGCTGCAGGGTTGCAGAAAAGAGAAAAGAGAGAAAAAATGTGCCGTGGGCTAAAGGCGCTAAGGCTTCAGGTTGGACGTTCGAGAATGGCGCGGATGTGTGTTGGAGGCCCTTGGGTCCCTGTGCCGGGCATGGAGTTTTGCTAGCTGAATCCCGTAGACGAGGCGAAGTGTCCGTTATGGCAGATGCCGGACTTGTTGTACCAGACTAGGGAGTGGGAATAACTTCTGGTAGGCATAAGTATCTGCTCGTACTCGTACGGTACGGTGCTAGAGTTGAGGCCGTTGAGGAACCAACGTCGGCCGTCGTCTAAGCGATGTCATGAAACGGCTCTGATTGACTGAGCGGCAGAGCAGAAGACTTTGTCGCGTTCTGGATCGGCGTGTGGAGCGGCCGTTAATCCCGTACCGTACGGGACGGGGGAAAGGAGGGGCTTTGTGTCTGAGAGGACGCAAGCAAGCAAGCAAGCAAGCAATCAAGCAATCAAGCAAGCATACCTACAGTGCAGCATCAGCATTAGCGAGAGAAGAAGAAAGAAGAAACAGAAGCCAGCGGTGGTTTGCATGATGGCATTGCTGCTGGCTAGCTGACCGGGCCAAATCACACCTGCGTGCTTGCAAAGGTAGCATCGCGTCTGGAGCCAGGCTAGCAGCTGGACGGCGTGCAGTCGCTGGGCGGGATGGCTGGCTGGCTGGCTGAATGGCCGGCTGGGCGAGCGGGACTGGCACCGCGACTGGGTCTATGGGACGAGCAAGGCTTGCATGGGCGAGCTTGTCAAGTCAGGTCGTGGCGCTGGGGTGACAGGTGAGGCGAGGCGGTATGTGATTAAAAGTCCAAGCCCTGGAGCCCTGCAAGGGTGCGGCCAGAAGCTGCGCACGTACCACGCTCAAGACGTCTTAGTACGCGTACTAGGCCAACTGCAGTACCATCTGGATAAGCATTTTGGGTTAGTAGTCGGCTCTAGTACGAGCTGTATCAGAGTTTATATACACGGGCAAGCAAGTATACGAGTGATGGAACAGTAGGAGGCGTGAGTGTAAAGGAAGAGGCAGACAACCTACAGAAAATTGAGGGAGCTGAGACTGAGGCAAGCTGAAGTTAGAAGAAGAGAGAGAAAAAAAAAAGGAGACGAAGATAACAAGGAGAGGAAAAATACCTGCTAACCTACCCAGGCAGAGCAAGAGCAAGAGGAAGAGGGAGAAGAGGGGGAGGGGGGTCTCACAGGCAGCAGAAATAAGAAACACCATTTCCGGCTGCGCATTTCAGGCTAGCCGCGATGGTCATGGTGGTGCTGCGTGGTGCTGCTGTGCTGCTCCATAACGGTATAGCTGGACGGGGGGTTTCTTGTTTGTGTTTGCGTCTGTGGTGATAGAGTTTCGTTTCTGCGACTCGAGTCGGGGAGCCAACGTGCAATGGGTGGAGCTCGATGGCTACTAGCGGTAAAAAAGTTTTGATGCTATCCATCTCATGCTCATCTCCAAATGTAAGGGCAGACGAGAGCTGTGTTGGTGAGATTTGATATCTGACTGCTTTTACAGTATAGATGGTAGTACCTAGCCGTACTTGAACTGGCCTGCCCGTGAGCGAAGCTGTTGCCGTGAGCAGATGTAGGGGGTCAGCGGGGAGATGCCGTGTGTATGAGGTACTGTACCGATACCTTACATGAGGCAGTAAGTTGGTGCGGTATGCTTGTACTACTAGTAGTAATATTGATTCTGTACTGCCACTCTTCTGTCTTTGATAACCACCCTGCAAAACGCGCGATACGCACAGATGGGTTGATTTTGGGCTGATTGACTGATTTACTAATTGACTACGACCTTCCATACCGGGTGCTGCGGACAGACGCGGGCAGATACTGTACACTGAGCACCAGACACAGAGACAGGGCGGCCGATTCGCCGCAGCGGCATCAGAGCAAGAGGCGATGGGTGGTGGGTGGGATGGGATGGGATGGAAGGGGGAATAAACAGACAGAAAACGGTGCAGGCGGCTTTTTGGGGGTGGCTTGTCGGGAGCTTGTGCACCAGCCGCTTTTGCGACCTTTTGCGACCCCTTGCCTGTTCTTTTGGCCTTGTGTGTTTCTCGTCTTATTTTAGTGTCGCCCGGATGTATTCCGAAGCGCCTTTTCTTTTCTCTTCTTTGCCCTCGTTTCACCGTTCCGGAGTATTATTGCAGCCGAGCAAGATTGAGGCCAAGGTTCGCGTCTTCGCAAAGTGGCACAGATCCAGCCCTTCTCTCAGCTAGTAGCGCGGAGGATCGCATCCCGAGCACAGATACATACAGTGCTCCTGTGGCCGCCCACGGCTCTGCCTGTACAAGCCGGTACCCAAGGCGGATAGCAATATCGTACAGCCAAGACAGACGGTGCTTGTACACCTCGTGCATCGTCCTGTCCACATGGCATGCTCCGAGCGTCTCAGACACGGTGCCGCGTCCAGCAAGGCTGGCGGCCCCAAACACAGTGCCGTCCAACGGTCCTACCTACTGCTGTAAGTGCTCAACCCTGGCCTCTGCTCGCTCACCCGCACCCGCATCCACCCTCACTCCCACACCCCGCGTGAGACATGCCGCCCAGGCCGTCCAGCTCGAATCATACCTGGATTATGGAGCCTCTCGGTCTGCAGAAGTGGGTGTGCGGCCAGAGCACCAGTTGGCGGCTCGAGGACCGCTGCGTCAGGCACTGGCACAGGCACTGGCGCTGGCACTGGCACTGGCACAGTACAGCGATTGCGACGGCGAGGTTGCGGGTAACTGGTACGCGGCACCGACCCGAGCGACGCCAGCCCAGGCGCAGTCTGTGCGCGCTCGCTTCCGTACCGGCGGCGTTATCGGTACTTACCGTCGGGCGGCCAAAGGGCCCGTGGCCCAAGTACGCGCTACGTCTGGAGTACGACGCGGCGCCTAATCGGATGCCGTACCTGCAAGGCTGCGCCCCACCTGTCTTGTAACGTGTACCGCCAGCAATCCTCGCGAGGCCAAGAAGGGAACAGAGGGAGACTGAACAAGGCCAGAGAGGAAAACCGTTGCGCTTTTGTATGGAGTACCTGCCACCCGCGCACCTCGAGCAGCATAAACCCACCCGCACCGCCCTATTGATAAAACACCCCAGCCCGCAATTCCCGCGAAATGGCCCCAATAGACAGCAGATGCAGGGGAGAGGGGGGGGGGGCAAAGGGGTGGCAGGTGGGCGTGCAGCGTCGAAAGGAGAAGAGATGCGAGTGAGAAAATTGTTCGCGAGTCCGGCAGCAGGTGAACAAGGAAGCAAGAGGCACGAAGAGAAGACAGAAGAGAAGAAGAAGAAGAAGAAGAAGAAGAATAAGACAGAGAGGCTTTAGCAAAGGACGCAAGGAAAAAGTCGAGATATCAAACAAGGCAAGACTAGCTCTTGAAGAGTGATTGAGCGGGAGCTTCAACTGGTTGTGCTAGCAGAAAAAAAGAGACAAGGCAAAGGCGTGTCTGGGCTCCAAAGTCCATCTCAAGGGAAGCAAGCAAACCCGGGGAGCCTCTATTCGCTAGGAGCGTCTCTTTTTCCATTCATTTCTCTTTTGCTCCTCTTCAGCTTGCTCTTTGCTGGGCCGCCTGCCGCTTTCGCCTCCTTTCAGCTGCCCTGCCTCAAGACAAGACGCAAGCCATGGACACGGCAGATTCGGCGCTGACAGCATGTTTCTGAGGCTTGGTGATATTGTAGCCGAAACAGAAAAGAACAGAACCGAAGCCAGCTGCGTTGACAGCAAATAAAAAGCGAGCAAACAGCATCAACACCAACAACAGTAACGGCAGCAGCAACTGCAGCAGCAACGACACCCGGCAAACGCACCGCGAGCAATGGCCGGCCCAACCCCAGATCTGGATCTCGACGTCGACGCTGCCGTCGGCCACCTGCTGGACCAACAGGCTGATATCCAGGCCAGGCTGGCCGCCCTGCTGGGCCCTCGCCCTGGCTGTCACAGTCACAGTCGCAGGCCCAGTCTCAGTCTCAGCCTGCCGGGAGAGCTCGACATGCTGCGCCACAAACTGCGCGTTCTCGAGAGCGTCGTGGATCGCCACGGTATGTCTGTCTGTCGTCCTGTCTGCATGTTGCTCAGTCTCATCTGCATTCTTGTCTTTGACGATGCCCCGTCTCATCTCTCCCCAACTCTATCTCAGCCCCTCTCTGCCACTGGCTTCTGTCTCTCATTTGCCCTCTCCAACCTCCAGCCTCCAACACGCTTCCCACACCCCCCCATGTGTGCAGTATCCTCCTCTTCTTACATCGTACATCGATATGTGTGCGTGCTTCGGCCCAAGCCCTGTGTGCGCGCGTATTTCCTTCATTCCCCCAGCTGATGCTCGTTTCTCCCCTTGCCTGGCTAACCGCCTGCAAGCCTGCCTGTCTCTCTCTCCGCTCCCTTGCCTTGATCCTGATACAGCCTTGTCCACATTTGAGCCCGGCCTCGATTGACAAGCCCACTCACACGCTCACAACTCACACGCTACGCTTTCTCAGTGCTCCCCTCCCCTCCCCTGCCCTGCCCTGCCCTGCCTTGCCTTGCCTTGCCTTGCCTCACCTTGCCTTGCCTTACCTGCCATAATACTGTACCGACCTACCTACATACAGTACAGTATGCCTGGCTGTTCCGGATGTAGGTCCTGCATGCTTCGTACATACATCTCATACAGACATGCATGCTCCATACATGGCTACCTACTACTAGACAGGACAAGACAAGACGGGATAGCCTGCCTACATGCTGCTGCTCCCGCACATGCGTCTCGTCCTTGCCGGCCCTACATACTACATACTGCTTGCTTCATACGAGCCCGTCGTTCGTGCTGGTCCGGCAACGGAGCCCATGCTGACTTGTGAGTGAAATATCAGACCTGGCTTCGCACGCCCCCTTCATGTCCGACATGGAAGAGGCTCGCGCCATTCAACACCGCTGCGAGTGCCTCGAGGCTGCCTGTGTTCGAGATAGTAAGCTGAGACCCTCCTGCTACCGCTACTTGTACTTGATTAGCTAGCTGCCCATCTCCCGTTCTCCACGCAACCCGCCGCCGCCACCAACCCGCCTCATGCAAGCCCCCAATCCGTTTGTCAAAATACTCATGCTACATCTGCCTTGTACTTCCATCCATTATCCATCCATTATCCATCCATCATCAGGCCCAAAACCAGCCATGCCCGGAGCCGTTTCTTAGTCCGCCTTGTCCAACGCTAACTCTCACTCTCTCTCGTCTGCTCGCTGCTCTTGCAAAACAGACGTGGATGTTGTCGAGCCCCTGAGAGGCTCTTCGCGATCGGCGCCGCCAGGGTTCGGCTCTTGGCTGGACCAGCATCTGGAGCTCCACGACCCTGTCCTCCGGGCCCAGCGGGAGCGCGGCAGCGATTCTGTGTCCAGCGCTTATCCGCCTCGCTCTCTAAAGTGTTGGAACGACCGGTGCATCCACTACGTCTACGGTTTTCCCACCGAGCTTGATCGGAGCTGCCACGTCCGAATGCATGCCACTCACTTCAAGAGAGACTCGGAGCTCTCAGCCTTTAGCTCGTCGTTGTCGTCGTCGTCGTCCGTCCTCCCCTCCAGACCCAATGCCTCCGAACCGTTGGGCCCGTCGCCTCTCATGCACCTTCCACGCCCCGCCCTCTCCTCCAGGCTTCCTCCTCTCAGAATCCCGACGCCGTCGACGGAGCGGCGAGACTCGCTCATAGCCTACGCATACTCCAGCCGCTCAGCAGCCCCGAGGAGCGCCATCGACGCCGATGTCGAGCCTCTCCTGCCGCCATTGAAGAGGAGCAGGGTCGACAGCCTGCCTCGATTGGAGTCCATTGGAGAGCTTCGTCTCTTCCACGACCAGCGGCCATGCCTCCGCTGTAGAGTGACCAAGAAGGAGGTGGGATATAATTCTCCGAGCTTTTGGCATTTTGTTTTTGTCACTTCGCTTTCATTCCCTCCTTTTCCTCCTCCTGCTTCATCTTCTTCCTCCCTTGCTCACTTGCTCACTTGCTCACTTGCTTGCTTGTTTCGCTTTGCTTTGGCGTCTCCTTCTGTCGTAGACTAACTCGTTTCTTCTTCTTCAATTGAATCAGTGCGATAGAAACCAGCCATGTACCGCTTGCGCAAATTTGCCATTGATCAGCTCCGAGGACCATTGGGCTGTCATTGGGTGTTTTCGTAGCACTCTCAACGCCTTTACCGACTATTTGCTGCCAGGTATAGCCCATTCGGTTCTCTGCTCTCCCCTCTCTGCCTCTCTCTGTCACGCACATAAAGTTTTGTTGTCTTCTCATTGTCTGTGCTCCAGCCTCTCTGTGTCTTTTTTTTTTTTTTCGATTTGCTACTTCTTCCTCATCCCAATCTCTGATTATGCAAGCTCTTTTCAAATTATACCGGAATCCATCAACACGAAAACACACACCCAGACACACAAATCTCTGACATGATTTTGTAGGCTCCTCCTTCTCACAACCACAGCTCCAAACGCCAACGTCTTCCACAACATCCCCCATAAGGCGACAAAATGTAAACGACTATCTGCAAAGAATGTGTTCATTCCCGGCACATATCGGTGAACATGTCAGGACCTGTTTAGACTATCGAGACGCCTTCTGGTGGTCGGGACAGCAGTCTCAGAGGAGGCTCAACGGATACAATGAGGCGGCACATATTACCCGTGAGATGTTTGATCGCGCTCCCCCGATTCTTTGCGCCATGGCCGCCAGCTGGAACTGCCAGGAGACATCGTATAGTGCTCTTGATCTCCTGAGGTATACCGGATATATATCTCCTTCTCGTGAGGCTGAGGAATCACAGTACCCGGTCTTATACCACGCCAAGGTGCTGCTGCGCGAGACTGCCTTTTACTGTCTCTTCTATCCCAAACCCGTCATCCAACTGGATCCCAACCTAGGATATCAGCCCCCGTCAGACCGCCTGGATTTCACGGGAGAACACAGTCGCCTTGTTGAACAAGCCATGGTAACCTTTTTGACGGCGTTTGAAGCAATTGCTCTGAGAAGCACTCCTCTTCAATCGAAAGAATGGCTGGCCGTTTTCTATTCCTTATGTATCTTCAGTATAATCCGGACGCTCCTCATGGACCTTGCTTCAATATCCTTGCTACCATATCATACGTTTCAACACCAAGGCTCGCTCAGAGACAGCCCCCAGACCACGATAGACAGCGTATACAAGGCACTTGTGCACTTCTTCATCACGGGAGGACCGATGTTGACAGATGGCTCTCCCAATGACGTACATCCAGACGATGTACCCGCATTTGAGCTCACACGTCGCATCATGCGTATGGATACGTGGCAAGCCCGAGATATTCGCTCCAGCACAGATTTCCTCATGACTTTGGGAGGCGGGTTCAACGACGCGTTTGGATTCCACGGCTTTATTCGGCCAGGGCAGCCGGTCGTTTCTCCCAGCCACGATTCTCAGCTGTCAGCAATCCAGGCTCTCTCAGCGCGTGAGCCACGCTGGTCATCCGTCGGTAGCTCTGCATACCCGCCCTCGTCTTCGTATAGAGAGGTACTTGCGCCGCGTCCGGATGTGATGGATGATGGCAATATAGACCGCGGAGGCGTTTCGACTTCCCTGAACCAGTCTGTTCCGGAACATATTGGGCGAGCCAGGAGACATACAGTTGCCGAGGCCGCTCCCACAAACATCTTTGCACACCAGCTGACCCCTATGAGATTTAAAACAACATATCAAAGACCCCCTCTACGGCGCGTGTTCTGTCGCAAGTGTAATGAATACCCCGAAGGATTCCGCGGCGAACACGAGCTGAGACGCCATACAGATGCAAAACACGCGGCGCTGGTAAAGCGATGGGTGTGCTGCGAACCCGAGGGACACAGTCCGGCATCACCACAGCCCACCATTCCGCTATCGAGCTGCAAAGCCTGCGTCATGCAGAAGCACTATGGCGCCTACTACAACGCTGCGGCTCATCTGCGCCGGGCTCACTTCAACCCCCATCGCGGGGGCAAAGCCAGCGGCGATTGGCCGCCCATGTCGTTGCTCAAAGATTGGATGCGCGAAGTGAGGCAGTCCGTGGCAGAGGTAAGCGGTGATGTCGACAACGAGATGTCGACTGATGGCGAAGAAGAGGAGGATGTAAAGCAGCCTGGCGCCAGAACGATTCCGCTAGCAGCGATTCCACCAGCTCCTGTGATGGAGCTGCCACCCATTCCGATCAACAGCGGGCACATGTCGGCATCGTCCGTCGGCTCGATGACGGTATCGCCAAATTCTATCATGGAGGAGCAAGGATCCTGGGAAATGATGTCGCGAAGTCCAGCTGGACGATTAGCTCCTCCGCCACCTCCACCTCCACCTCCACCACCACCGCCGCCGCCAATGTCGCTTCCGCCACCACAAGCATCCCAGCCACCACTCCCGCATCACCTAACAAGGCCCATACCGACCCCACCGGCGCCTGAGAACCGTAGCCGGTGCCCGTTTCCGGACTGCGGGCGAGTTTTCAAAGATTTGGCAGCCCATATGCTCACGCACCAGGAGGAGAGACCAGAGAAGTGTCCCATCGAGTCGTGTGAGTATCACACGAAAGGCTTTGCTCGCAAGTATGATAAGAACAGGCATGCACTCACGCACTACCGAGGAACAATGGTCTGTCCATTTTGCCCCGGGGTTGGCTCAGCTTTCGCAAAGGCGTTTAATCGAGCCGACGTATTCAAGCGCCACCTTGCCGCAGCCCATCAGGTCGAGCAGGCGCCGCTACATAGCCATACAACCAACAGAGGGGGTCGACTCATAACGCTATCTGCCAATTCAGGGGCTAGCGCCATTTGCTCTATTTGTAACAACCGCTTCGCCGCGCCGCAGGACTTTTATGAGCATTTGGATGATTGTGTGCTAAGCGTCATCGTTCCGGCGGGAACCCGCGCAGCATTGGACACGAGTAACGATGCTAACGATGACGATAAAAAGACGACAGGAGGAGCTGGGGCTGGAAAAAACGCAACAGCTGAAGCAGTAGCCGCACCGGCAGCGGCAGCAGGGACAGGATCGGGAACAGGGACAGGGACTGGAACGGTAACGGGCACAGGGACAGGATCAGGGACAGGAACCAACGACAGCGCTCCAGGAATGATATATATACGGAGATCGAAAAAGACGGCGCGAGAGTAGCTCTTTGCGTCTTCGTCTTCTTTTATTCCGGCTTCTCTTTCTCCTTTTTTTTCTCCGTGTCCTATCTATTATTATTTTCCTTTGATTCTTTGGTGTGATATACTTTCATCATCATCATTTTGTTTTGAATGTGGTTTTCTTTTCCTACCCCGTCTTTACTGTTTAAAATACATGAGCGAGATGACTGTTTTGCTATTTTCGTTTTTCTGGTTATTGGTCTTTGTGTCACTAGCAAGCAGCAACAGCGACAAGAGCAGCGGCGTCTTCTTTACATATCCCCACAGCCCCTCAAACCACCTTTTACAAAGCTGTGCGCAGAGTTTTTAACGGGTCATTGGGTATATTGCGAGTCATGTGTACAATAAACGATATCATAGCGTAGCGATACTCATCACTAAATATTGGAAAACAAGGGCAAGCTAGTCGATCGGATTTGTTGTGTCTTTACATGGATGTAAACGAAACGGGACAATCAGTGCCGTTGACAAGACGAGCGTTGATATCGATGATGATGAATTGTGTAGTTTATGACAGCGTAATTATTGGATAACAACCGAGGAGCTACAGCTTGTATTTTGTGCGAGGCTACATTGCAAACAAACCTCGAAACTTGAGTCAAAGGGAAACAAGTTCGAATAACCATAATCATTCAGTTATCGTTCATTGTGATACAAGCTCAAATATAGAGCTGCCGGCTGCCGAAGTTATAGGCGGGTCTTTCGGGGACGGTAAATAAGGTTGTTGCGCTACTGGTATTACTCATCCGAATCTTCATCCTAGGTACCTACTAAGAACAGTAGCACGCGCTGTCAGCGCTTTCCCCTTATCACACAACGTCATTCTTCTTTTTTGGCCACCAGCTTTTCAATGCACCATTCTGTGTAGCTACTGACTGCCCCAAGGAAAAGAAGACTTGTATAATCAAAACTATTGTGTTACCAAAAAAGGACCAATGTCGGAAGCGGTAAACTTGCAAGAGGTCAATTCGGAAGCGGTGGAGAGCGCAGAGAGTCGGCGGAAGTTGCAGAATCGGCTGAACCAGCGGGCAAGTCGTAAGTCTCCAATATCATCAAATAACTACAATCTTCACTTTTCTTTCTCCTTTTCTTTAAGAGCAAAGAGCTCAAAAGTTTTGTAGGCAAGCGAAGAAGAGAGCTGCACCAACAGCAGCAGAAAGAGAAGAATCAAGTTAATAAATGGGTCTTTTATATTGACCCGAGGACGGAGAAGCAACAAGCAGATGATAAGCGTCAGCCTCAATTTGGACGGCAGCAGCCAAATGTCTCAGACGTTGCCGTTGCTAATCGCAGCCTCAACCTCGGTAACAAAACGAAGTACTACAACCCGGGCTTTCCAGACATCTTCCTCTCCAAGGAACACCGCGACAGAGCGTTTCGCTTCTTCTGTACCATGACCCGGGACGATCGCACCGTCTTCTTCCGCCGGCTGCATGATTTGGTTTCCGTAAATGTCGCCAAGGGCACTCTGGACAGCCAGCTGCTGTTGTCGGTGATGCAGTTCAACGTCATGCGAGCTTCGATGGCGGCTGCGAAGGCGATTGGGGTAATCTGGGAGCAGCTGATTGCGGATGATGCCATATCGCCTTTCAACCGTGGCACTGTGTTTCCTATGCTGTTTCTCGCGCCATATGAAGATGCGACGACTTCGAGTGCGAGCAATGCCGCTACTAGCAATGGCAATGAGTTAATGCATCTCCCTCCCTGTTTACAGCCAACTGCGTTGCAGAGACAAGTTATTCATCACCCGTGGATCGATCTCTGCCCGCAGCCATCTCTACGAGACGCTCTACTAAAACGACTAAATGATATTGACGAGGATGAATTTTGCCACCATCTATTTCTACAAAGCAGTGATGCTGATGAGGACGGCATGATAGGAATGGTGATATGGGGAGAGCCTTTCGATACTGCATCATACGAAATCTCGGAAACCATGCTACGAAAGTGGCCGTGGCTGGCGAAGGAATGCCCAGACATAGTCAAGACGACAAATTACTGGAGAAGAGGAAGGGCAGAAAAGCCGTTGAAGATTTCATGATGACTGCGCTTTCTGCAATTCTTGCTATCGAAATATAATGGTACATGGAGCGGCGAGAGACGGCTCTAGAACAAAGGCGACCCTATCGGAACGGAATGCCTTAGAGGGCTTAGACGTTGAAGGGCTCTCCGATGAGCTTCTCACTAAGCGCCCACAACTTTGTCCAGTGGTCGCGGTTCAAGACATGCGAGGTGACTTCGTCGTCAGCAACCGCATTGTGGTGCAGGTAAGCACCGTTGGACTCTTCAATGGTCGGGTCAACCATGGCGGTGATGAGTGTGGCTGCTCCCTCGGATGCACCGGTGAAAGGCGGCAAAGCGATCGGACGGCCATCAAGATCACGCAACGCTGTTTCAAAGGAGTTGTCAGCACAAAATAAGGAAGTCTTTAAGACGAAAAACTTACGTTCTCCTGACTTCCGTAGCGCCTTAATCATGTCGATGAACTCGGGTGTGAAGTGGCGCTGCAGTCCTGACGCAACCGCTGATTTGACAGAATATGGATGATTAGCTTGTGGCGAGCTCACTATGCGATTCCTGTTGTTCAATTGGAGTTACGTACCGCCAGGGTCGACGCTGAAGACGCGGATATTTTCTCCTTGCAGCTTCTCGGCAAGAAACTTGGCGAACATTGTTCGAGCAGCGTTGGACTGCCCATACCCGGCTCGAGGCTCATAATCCTTGCCTTCCTGTAAAGGATAAGATGTCAACATTCGGGAAGCTCCATGTGCTTTATTCTGGAATGGGGATTGAGGAACAAACATTGTAGTTGACATCGTCAAAGTTGACTATTCCTCCCCGCATGGCAGAGCTAGCACAAATGACGATGGAAGACTTGGGCGCCGCGGCCCTGACCTTGGGCAGCAGCTCCTTGACCAGCAAGAAGTTGGCCAGGTAGTTGACGCCAAACTGCGTCTCGACCCCGTCGACAGTCTTGGCGAAGGGGGGCATCATGACGCCTGCCACGGCGACGAGGTGGTCGATCTTGGGGACATCATCGAGGTCCCTTGCAGCTCTTCGTACATCTTTGAGGTCGAGGAGGTCGATCTTGAGGAAGCGGATGTTGACGGCGGGGTTCTTGGCCTTGATCTTGGCGACGATGGGCTCGACGCGGGACTCGGCTCGGGCCGTGAGAATGAGGGTGGATGGGTTGGCGGAGCTGACTTGGACGGCGAGTTCACCGGCAATGGAGTCACCAGCGACACCAGTGATGAGGACTTGAAGGAGGAGAAGAAGTTGACGTTAGTACTCAATGGAGTTGGAAAGAAAAGGGGGTAAGACTTTGGATATGTATGGGACGTACTTGTTTTGCCGGCGAGGGACTCTCCGTACTTGCTGAGAATGAACTCGGAGGATAGAATGACTTGTGAGCTCGCTGCGGTGGACATGGCTGCTGTATGATGTGTTGGAGTTTGAAGAAATGATGATATTGATTATGCTCGCAAATGCTCACGCTGGTGGAAGGGGTGTATGGAAATATATGAGGATTAGCAAAACTTGGCTTGCTATGAATATCTGTCAGGTGTTTCCAAATTCAAACCAGTAGGCACTCTCCTCGATATATATACTCTTCCATCCTAGAACTGAGCTCCTAAGAAAGAATCTCCCTTTGCGCAATAGTCGTAACCAAGGAATCAACTCACGTCAAACCTCCTCAGCCAAAAAGCATATTCTGCCCAAGAAGGTTAGTTCGCCAGTCAGCATCACCATCCCGCTGTCATTGAATACTGAATGGCTCTAGCTCGGGTTTAAGATTTTGTTAAGTCCTTCAAACGAGTTTCCCATTTTGCCTCAGAGTTCTTCTGTATGGACGTATCGGTTTATTCATAGTTTGGTATGGGGAAATTTAGTGAACTAACAATCTGATGCCGAATCTCCGCTACGATGCGACTTGACCAATTGTGGCTTAGTTTTCAAGTACCATATCAGGTTAGACTTTTGGTCAGCACCCCCATTATTTTCCATATATACTACTCTTTAACCAACCGTTTTCAAGATTTACCTCCAAGACAGGAAAAGAAGAATGGGTTTGAACAAACTTCACAGTTGGGAGAAATGTGCGGAGAGATTAGGAGAGGCCGCTAAAATATACTGAAATTAGCTAGAAAAATAAAATTTAAGCAATAGCCGCGGAAAATGCGGAGCGGAGATATCTTCTCCTTTTTCCTAGGCACTTGGGCCTATCCTTGATTTGGCTGAAACGATTGATTCCAGACTGCTATTTGTTCCGTTACGTCTAATATTCTCATATTAGTGGCATATCATATGTCTCGCTCTCAAAGGAAAACGGCGGAACAGCAGAGGATAAAGCATCATCTGCTGATGCATTATAGAATACAGCACGGCTTACCAAGGCAGCCATTGCTAGACTCCCCTCTATCTATCATTCCACTCTTTGCTTCACAGAGAAATCATATTGAGACATGTTTTGTGAAACTGCACATTGCAAGGCGTATCATTTGCACTTAAAGTATACATAATATATACTCGATGCTCTATATCATATTCAAGGCACTTCCATATCCTACTCTCTAAGCAGGAGATCGCCAATTTTAGGGAATCGCAGGAAAAACAGATCATTCAAGCGTTAGGCTCTTCTCCCAACGACCATGCAAATATTTCGTTCTATCCACACCACTTATGTGCAAGCCACCTCTTCATCCACTGCCCCGGATATATGGTATAATGAGAAACAAAAACAAGAGAACCCCCCTTATGCATATTACGCGTTAATGATAAAGTTTTGGAAAAATCAGTCGCAGAAAAGATACTCCCTTCGTATCAGAAGGATAAAATGAGGAAACAGGTCTTTACTCGGAAGAAGCCTCGTCAGTGGCAATCTTCTCGTTCAAGACGCCGCCCTGAGTGCGAACAGCAGGGCTGGAGCGCTTGAAGAAGGCGTGAATTTCAGGAGAGAACTCGCCATCGTGAACACCCGCCTGATCCTCAGTCTCCTTAGGGCCACGAGCAGCCTGGATGGCCTCCCACTCGGTGCGCATGTCCTCAACCTTCTGCTTCCAGTCCAACTGGGGGTCGTATGACTTGCTGGCGCCACGGATTCTCTCCCACAGGGAAAGGTGCTGGGGGTGGACGGCAACACCGTGGTACTCCTCGGCTCTGCCTTCACGGATGTAGCGCCATCGTCGCTCCTGCTCCTTGAGGTCGAGGCCGGTGGTGTCAGGCAGGAAGAGCCAGGTGAGGAACATACCAGCCAGACCAAACCAGGGAACAACGTAGAATCGGGTCTGGATAGGGATGTAGTTGTACAGAATCGAGGCAAGCAGAGCACCAGCCTTGCCGATACAGGCAGAGAAACCGTGGGCAGAGGCTCGGATGGGTGTGGGGAAAACCTCACCGGCAACGAGGAAAGTGACAGAGTTGGGACCAAACTGGTTGAAGAAGGACGACAAGAAGTACATGGCCTGGAAAGAGTGGATTCCGGCAGGGCTGGAGTAGTACTCATATTTGAAGGCGGGGATGACAAACATGAGGAAGCACATCAAGAAACCGACCTGCTGCATCCACTTGCGGCCGTAGAGCTTGTTGTCGATAAGGAAGGTGGCAGCGTAGTAACCAGCGAGGGAGACAACAATGTTGACCAAGTTCCAGGACCAAGCGGTCATGAGGGAGTTGGGGTTGTCGGAGATGATCTTGATGAACTGACCCTGGAAAAGCTTGTTGCCGTAGAAGAAGACGTCGTTGCAGAACCATGTACCAGCGGTGGCGAGCAGACGGCCACCGAAGTGGGTGAAGCAGGACTTGAGGGCAGTGACGTCGTAGCCAGTGACGCTGGTACGGCTCTTGGCTTCGGCAAGCTGCTTGGAGGCGTTGGGCATCTTCCAGGTTCTGTAGTAGACGAGCCACAGAGTACCAATGGCGGGGAAGGCAAAGGACAGACGGAAGGTGAACTGAGCAGCCTCCTTGCTGTAAGGGGGACCGCCACGGCCGCTGTTGAAGATGGCGAGCAGGACAATCAGGATGACCTGGTTGAAGAACTGACCCCAGCCCTGCATCAGGAAAGCCATGGTGACACGGCGACCACGGTGCAGGCGATCCTCCTTGGTAGAGAGTTTGCCAGCAGTAACGGCGTTCTCGAGGGAAGAAGTAGCAGTGATGGGATATTCACCACCAACACCAATAGAGTAGAAGAAGAGAGACCAGGCATAGCAGATGACCCAGCCCTGCAGAGTAAGACCCCAGGAAGCGGTAAGCATGAGCAGACCAACAAACATGATGATGGCGTCCTGGATGAGACCCCAGCGACGACCGATCCAGTCACCAATGACCTATAATCTCCAAAGTCAGTCACAAGTTATCCAGCGGAGCCAATTGAGGGCGAGTACTTACACCGACGATGACCTGACCAATCATGATTCCGATGATTTCCAAATATGTCACAGCGGCAATCCAGTTGGGGTCGCACACCGTGGCCTTGGAGCCCCAGCATTCGGGCCAGGCAGCGGCGAAAAGAGAGGACAGGTTACCGATGGAGAAGAGGACGTAGCCCTCCAGACCAAGACCAGCACCGGGGATGACAGCATTGCGGAAATACCATGAGATGGGAGACAGAGGGTCCTTCTTCATCATGGCCCAGATGGTGCTCAGCTCCTCGCTGGCAGCCTGGCGGTCAACGGCCGAGACGAACTTGACGCGCTGGCCAATCGGCAGATCAGCCCAGTAGGTGCCATCCGGGGTGTAGCTGTCGTCGGGACGGGTAACGTGGGCGAAGACACGCTGCTCGTCGAGATCCAGCGGGAAGTCATCGCGGTCGTCGTTGTCGCCGTGAGGGCCGTGGGGGATTGGGATCACGCCGGGGATCATGCCGCCCAGGCCATGGTGCTCTCTGGCGGCCATGGCGACGGTATAAGCAGGTTATGTAATGAGTATGCAACGCACAGCAGCGAGAATTGTGCAGCTGCCGTCGAAACAAGCAATGTGATTGGACAGCGAGCGCTGTGGCTGCGGGGGGGAATGTCCGAGAAAGGGAAGCGAGACGGTGCCCTTAGCAGCAAGGGAGGGTTGCTTGCAGCTTCCACCACAACAACACACACACACACAAGAGAAGAAGTGTGATGAAGATGAGGATGAAGAAAGAAAGAAAGAAAGGGAGGCAAGAAACTAGGATGAAGGGCCGCAACTGCTCTATTTGTTTGTCGCAGGCGTAGGTTGACCCCAGATTGGCGGTATCTGCACGCTGGAGCTAAAGAGTCGCCAAAAGGCAGTGTTTTCAAGACATTGTGAACATGCGCCATGTGCTTCGCGGTTTAGGCCGCATTCGACGACCGAAAGACAGCTCCAGCGCAGCCAGTCAGAATCTCGCATTCAGCATCGTGGGTGAATCTTGGGCCTTCAGTGGCCTTGCCGGGGGCGGCCTCGCCTGGTCCAGCTGCTCCATTCCGCCGTCGTCGCCTCGTGGAGACTTGGGATGCTCTCCACAGCCGCCCACACACCTTGCGCGACTGTGGCTCCGTTGGAAGCCGTCGGTCGCTTTTGCCTTTTGAGCAGCCATCGACCCGTAATAAGTGCTACCCAGCTGGTCGTAGCGGAAAGCCAACAGGTGCCAAGTATCGCCTCGTCTTGGATCTAGCGCTGTCGTAGTCGCCGTTGTTAAGGGAGGAAAATAAGATGGCCGAGAAGGTACCTACTTGCAACGTTCGATTCGCCGTAGCCCAAGAGAGTCAAGGTTCGCAAAGCCAGGATCTCAGATTCTACCGCCACTCTGCGTCTAGACGACCCGATGGCTGCGCTGGCGTTGTCAAGCTTCCTTGGGTGAATTCTGGAGCGTTCCTGGCAGCCTGGGCTTTTCTTCTTCTCCCCCAGTCTCTTGTCCCAGTCTCTTGTTTCGGTCTGCTCTCGCCTACGCAAGATCTACTGAGCAAATCGGGCCATCTCGCAGGCCACTGCGGTAGGCATTGTGGTAGGGGTTCCCTGTGCTGATTCTAGGCACAGACATGACGGTCTGCTCGGTAGCCCTTTTGGCATCTGCGGCCGCTGGCGAGTACCCTCTATGGGCTTGGGCCTCGGTCAACAGCGACCGGAGGGTTCCCTGCTTCGATCTTCATGCACGAATATATGGAGCAGCAAAATGTTTACTGCTACTGTAGTACTGTAGTGGTGCTTTGGTGGCATGGAAAAATACAGTGTGACTGAATGGCGGGAGAGCAGAAAAAACCACGAATAAAAGGCGTCTCCACTGGGGCTGGCCCTCAGGGCACCAAGACGAACTGTGATGCACACAATTTAGGTGCCACGTCCCTTCTGGAGCTGATGCTCGCGAGGTCGCTTTTACAGGCATTTACAGGCTATCTGTAGGCTATCTGCTCTCTGCAGGCTCTCTGCAGGCTCTCTACAGGCCTTGGTCAGCATCTTAAGTCGTGCCTACTAGTCGACTCGAAAGGTGTCGCACCAGGAATGAGCGCGAGGGCGTGGTGCGTGGCTCTTTCCTGGTTGGCGCTGCTGCTGCATCCGGATAGAGCGGCACCAGAGAACTGCCAGAATTCATGCCGATCTTGCCCAAACTATTGGGGGCCCCCCAGCAGCGTCCAACAGCCGCACTGGCCGTTTCTGGCACCGACGGTGAGAGTCAGCTCTGGTGTAAATTTGCCCAGAATAGGGCTTTTGAATTGCTTCAATTCGCTTTTGCAGCCTTGCACGCGGCCGCATCGTTTCTCTGCGTCTTCGCGTGTCGTCCAGTCTCGGCCGGCACTTGCAGCCTATCACGCGCGGGATCTGCTTGGCGACGGCTCTTGTGCGTCACACAATCCACCTTGCCAAGTCGAGCCAGCCGCAGTGGGAAAGTTGTCGCGTGAGTCAAGTCCAGAGTCTCGACCTCGTCTCCTCAGCGCTGCTCCACGACGTAAATGGAAAGAGCGCCGGAGCAAGACAAAGCAAGCAACAAAAGAGACAGAGGGCAAAAAAGGTGACATGACTAGACTATCGAACGGTGAATATCCATTTATTTCCCCAAACATGCACCGAGACTCTACAGTAGGTATTGCTTTACTCGCAGTGGTGCCGCTATAGGGTCCCGGCACCTATCAAGGGTCATATTTGGTTATTCGCAGCTTCCGTAGTCAGGGCCATCAAGAGATTTAAAGTTTAATGACCATCTAGTTTCTTGCGGCCGCGCCCGAGCCTTTCTGTGCGTTTGGTCCAATCAGTGAAGAACGTGCAGCGCCTGCTGGCCCGATTTGGACAGTTCTGAAGAGCCGCGACAATCATCCATTCAATTCAATTCAATTCAATTCAAGGCTGGAGAGCATGACGGAGAATGACGGCCGGGGGAAGTGGCCTGTGCAGTCTCACGCGAGCATATCAGGTAGGTGGCATGTAGGAAGCTGCAACCTCGTACTCATTTGCTGCTCGTATGTTCCTGGGTGCTAGCATTTGTTTTGCCAAGCCTTTATTTTTTCCCTTTTTTTTTTTCCCTGTCGTAACGCCGGAGCGGCATCAGGCGGTTTCAGTCCGCAGCTGCAGCATGATTAGACACCGCGTCTCACACGTTGGCAGCGACTGTGCATAAAGCTTGAGCCCCAGCGCAGCCAATGCTTGGCCTCCCTGCGCTCATGCTCGGGGCGGCGCTTGTCTCGCTACGAATCAAGGGATTTGCGACAGCACGTGCTCAATATTACACGTTTACCCGAAGAAAATAGCACAAGTTCAGAGGGAGGAAAAAAGGTGGCTTGAACAGTCGGTACACAAGTACAGATCATCGGTGAAAAAAATTCATGCCGCGGAAAAAAAAAAGAAAAAAAAAAAGAGGAAAAAGATAAAATTAGTTGCCGCCACCGCCGCCACCGCTAGGGAACAGAATAGCAGTCTGACGGGCGAAGCGCCACAATTACTGAATATGCAAGAAAGCTCCTAGGAAAGTTTTTTCCAGATTCCAGATTAGAGATTCCAGAACGTTGCTCTTTTTCCCTCTTCCCCCTCTTCCCCTCTTTCATCTATACTTGTTTAGCCTCACCTAATACAGAACTTAGGATCGTACATGGGATTACCACCACTGAGCTTCGCATAAAAAAAAATTCTCACAGATACGAGTAACAGTAAGGTTATCAAGGGGGCCAGCGGGAACTCCATCCGTTTATGCAGCCTGCAAGCTAGAATTCAAGGTCTTCGGTGAACATCCGCCTTTATCTCATTTTTTTTTTTTTTTTTCCCTCTCTCTCTCTAGCTTTTCTCCGCCTATTCACCGGTTAGAGACGCTGATCTGGGGCGGGGCAGTGGGGCGACGTAGATGGCTGCCTCCACTGACGAGCAATTGCTGAAAAGCTTCTTTTGGGGTAACGCGCTACCCTGGAGAGGCCTCACTTCACTTTTTTTTTTTTTTTCTCGTTTTCCCTCGGCCCTGGTTTTCCCCTCTTGGAGCTCATCGTGCATGCCTCAGCTTTCTGTCTATGGAAAGGCGCCCTATCCCTCCAATAGCTCGTCTTGTCCATTCCCCGTGGAGACTCCAGCTTTTGGCAGCACGATCCGCCACATAATCCAAGATGCTAGCGGTAGTCGCGCACACATATCGTAAAACTCTTTGACTCACATGTTACAACGTCCATTTACCTCGCTACTATACTTTTGTACGCATAACATTTTACTTCTCACCAGTGCATCGAGAGAGTTGAACCGATGTGTACGCCTCTTATCGCCCGCACCTAAAAGCCACACTCAAACTCAACTCTGTTGACTAGCATGTTTGTGCTCACCGAGCATTTCAGCCACAGGCGAAGAGTAAAAACTAAGCGCCCGAAACTCATGGCTCGCCACAGATGCCCAAATAGAGACGCTCGGTATTTGAGAAGATGACCGAAGCTGGTTACAATATGCACGCAGTACTTGTTCAATTATGCCGCGCCGTCATGCGTTGATTCCATCAAACACTTCGGTGTGTGGAAAAGGTCTCATCGTCGATTTGATTACACTCGTAGTGCAGCAGACGTCGATCAGCTCTCCTTCCCCACATCTCAGCTGTATGTTGATATGACGCTATTGATTTGTTTTCCAGCAGTTGCTGTACGACAGGCATATTCGCAAAGCGAGTGGCGAGTTGGCCGCTGGGAGTGCAAGACTATCGAAAAGGATTGGGCTTGTTGAAGGCACATCTGCATGCCAATAAACCGTTGGTTTGTATGTGTGAAGCATGACGGATGGTAATTTTTTTGCTTTAAACATTCAGAGGCAGATGATGCCTCGACAAGTATTTTATCTCAAAGTATGTATAAATGACGGAAGTGATACCTTCGTAGCAAAGCCTCTGCTCTGCAGCTATAGCTGAAGACATATACCTCGTAGGGAGATCGGATTTTCAGGCCTGCATCAAAAAACAATTGCCGGGAACGCCCTTACTGATATGTTCTTCTTGGCTCCGCTTTACGACGCTGTTTGATATGGGGAGGCAAAAGTAGAGCTTGAATGACTGGATTGTGAAATGTCTGTATCTGTTTTTGGAAGGCTGATGTAAGCCTAGTATAGCCTTTGGGAGGATAAATAATTGCTGTGAAATTGTAGACTTCCATTGGGAGCCAATTTGGATTTGCTGCCCAAAGCTCATTTTGGGTTACTCGCACATTCCAAGATGTTTGACCTCTGGGGGGGAAGAAGAAATGCTGTGAAATTGTAACCCTTGAGAGTCAACCTGAAGTGCTCCGAACGCTCATCTTGGCTTACTTGCGCATTCTCGGATGCTTGAGTCAATATATATGGCTCCTATTGGTGAGCCTACGCCATCATCAAGTTTAATCTAGATCACTACATTCTCTCCATGATATACGCCTTTGCAAAGCGAGTGGTAGAACCAGTTACAAGATAACTGGAAAAATCGGATTTGTTAGAAGCACGTCTGGGTATCAACACAACTTTGCCTCGTTTGTGTGAAGTGTGGCAAGTGGTACTTTTTTGCAGAGGGAAATTGCATGCTCTGGACATCAAACAGTAGGCACTGGGTAGAGATGGTGGAAGTGTGCTCTGCAGCTGCATTTGAAGATGTGTAATCCAAGTCTCCCAGACCTATCCTCAGAAAACAGAAGCCGGAAGCAATCTTGATATCCGTCTCATTGGCAACGCTTCACGG
The DNA here is from genome assembly GCF_001481775.2 of Trichoderma gamsii. Classification (NCBI taxonomy): domain Eukaryota; kingdom Fungi; phylum Ascomycota; class Sordariomycetes; order Hypocreales; family Hypocreaceae; genus Trichoderma; species Trichoderma gamsii. Next base: position 483,166 of record NW_020171341.1, on the reverse strand, counting down.
AGCGAATTTAATACAGAGAGGCAGTAGAAGCAACAAAATAATTGAATTGTGAAATATCTGTAACTTGCTCTGGCGAGGCTGATGTAAGCACACCATGGCCCTGGACAGGATTAAAAGTGCTGTGAAATGGAGTCCTAAGACTGTTTTTAAGCGCCAGCAGGGGGTACATGCATGTGAGCAAGCCTTGGAGTAGAGTAAAAATGCTGTGAAGGCGCAGCGCATGTCCACCATCTTCACTCATTTCCCAAAATCTTCCGGATATTCGAGCACATCATCTCAATACGCAAGGCTCTTATTGGTGAGTCTGCGCCATCACCAAGCTCTATTTGTATCACTACACCTACGGCATGCGCTTGGGGAGCATTTTTGTAGTGGATCTTGGTATTCGCAAATGGTATAGATATAGATATGAGATTTATATGAGCGTATCAGGCTTCGAACAGGCTAGGCAAACAGAAACAAAGGTAACAAGTGTGGCATGGCTGTCTAAAAGCTATCAAACAAATGCTCAAATCTCAGTCACCTCAGTAAGTTGGACAAAATACATCTACATCTGATGTATTGTGTATTGGGCCCTTCTATTCATAGGCGAGTGGCTTATGCTCATGAAGATTCATTCTCTCTCTCTAATCGAAGGTGCAATTCCTCATATGTTCAAGTAGTTGTAAATGCATACGTCGACGTCTATCTATGTCTTTCTACCCGATAGTATCTACGTAGAATCTCTATACGGCATCTTCTCTCATCAACAACGAAGAAGAGGAAAGAAAAAAAAAGTCTAAGCAATTCTGCAAGAATCTACAAATCACAAATCTCACAACAGAGCAAAGCAGACCAGCCATACGCAACACACTCATCAGAAGCTAGACAGTTTGTTTTTCATTCCCATACGTCAGAATCTTCTCTATATGTACACACATCAAACACTAGGTAGGATAAATACCGCCTCCACGACAAAAAAGAAATGGAATAAATAGTCAAGTCAGCACCCAGCACACCAAATATCATCTAGCTTGCCCATGGGCAAAAAGAAAGCAATCGTTCATCGATAGCCCTTTGTGGCACAAAAAGGAAAAAGAAGAAAAAAAAGTTGAGAAGTCAAAAGGAAAAATGTGAGAAAGAAAACACAATGGAAAAATAATAAAGGGGGGAACAGGTGAGTGGGACAGCGAGGCTCCCTAAGTAAGTTAATATCATCATCATCCATCCCAGTCAGATAAAGCATGCTTTCGCTTCGTTTTGCATTTCAACTTGACTTGTCATTTCCCATGTAACGCCTCGCTGCTATTTTGTTTCAAGACAAAGAGAAAAGACGGCTTTTTCTTCTTCTTGCGCTTTCATTCGTCTCTCTGAGCAACGTACATTTTGATAAACGGGAGGGATAGAAAAAAAAAGGGAGACGTGGTCAGGGAAACAGACAACGTTTTCCTCCAGCGGGGAAAATGTAAATTGAAGATAAGTGATAAAAGAATGAAGCGGAATACATAATCGTTAATTGAGGAGAGCAACAAGGGGAAACATTTGTCGTTCCTATTTCCCCAGAGGTCGTGGCGTTGTTTCCTCCTCTCCGTCTAGTTGGATTTTTACCACTGTATTTCCGCTGCCCGTCTTGTCTGCATCACTCGTAACTGCAGGCGGTCTTGGAGTTGCTTCAGCGCTCCCGGGAACAAACGCATCTTCTGAGTCCGCTCCAGCCACATCAGATTTGCTCGGCGTGCTCTGCACCGCTGCTAGGTCGGGAGGCATGCCAACTAGTTGCCTTTCCAGCTCTAGGGAGGGCGTTGTTGCTACCTGCGTTACAGCCTCAGATGTACTGTCTGATAATGTAACGCTGTCGTGACTATCCGCTCGCATCATCTCAATGCCCAGCTTGGAGCTCGGCAGCGTGCTTTTCCCAATGATGGCCTTGCTCCCTCGCCGAAGCTGCATATCTCTCCTGCCCTCGAGATCTTCGTCTTCATCATCTGCCGACTCTGTGCCTTCTGAAGCTTTCTTGTCAAAGATATCACGTCTGACTTGGAGCCGATTATCTGAACCGCGCGACATGACTTCTAAATGTGCTGGTGCCGACTGCTGACACACGAGCGAGGGTGTGCTTTTGGTTGGGTTTTCAAGCCCAAGCGTTGCGTCAATGTCGCTGATTCCGAGGCCGCCGCTGTCTTCCCAGTCGCCAGTCGCCTTGCGACTGATGACGACGGGGATGTCTTCCGTAGTATACGATTCCGAATCAAACATGCTAGAGGCGATGGAATCCTCTCGACTTGACACCATGGCTGACCCATGCCGCCCTATAAAGGCAGATATGCTCGATGTTGGACTGTCGTCCATTTGACGGGGGTGTGCCCTCCTGAGATTGAGCGGAATAGCCGCTGTTATGGACGTCAAAGGTGGCCTATGGGGGGATTCAGGTTGCCACTGGCAGAGGCTTCGGAGCACCTCTGAAAGCTTCGACGAGCTGATGGGCTTCTCGATCAGAGAGTCAAAGTGGTGCGGGGCCTGCAGCTCCTTGAGATAGGCTGTAATGGCTACAATTGGCGTGTGCGAGTTGGCATTCTTGGTCTCTCGTATCATACGAGCCACGTCAACCCCGTTGATCTGGGGAAGCCTGTATTCGATAAAGATGATGTCAAATTTGATTTCGCTCATCGAGAAGCGCACCGCCTCCGACCCGTTAGCCACGGAAATGGTGCGGCAGCGTAGCTTCTCCAACAGTTTCTCCATCACCATTCGCGACACAGGATGATCTTCGCAGATGAGCACGTCCAAAGGTCGGAACGTGGGGCCGCTATCAAAAGCAATCTGGGAAAGTCGTCGTGAGCTTTGTCGGCGCCTCTGGACTCTCAGGAGAGCGTTGTGCTTATCTCCTTCGTTATCAGACGATGAAGGGGACATGTCGAATACCTGGCTCCGACGGTTACGGTGGTGATGCTGGAGCATATCCGTTGCGATAGGGCTAGCCTCTTGCGACCCTACAGTCAAAGACCTCGACCGGCTCGTTGAAGACGTGCTTCCCTGCCGGACAGGTGTTGACAAGACCTTGCCAGGAGATAGGGCAAGCGGAGGTGGTACAGTGCCTCCTCTTTCTCCTCCTCCACGAGGCTTGGCCGGCGATGAAGCTGCGGACGTTGCAGCTCTCTGCAGACTTGGAGGCACTTTTGGTACATCAATGGCAACATTTGGCTGCAGAGAAGACGACGTTGACTGGTAGGACAAGCTAGATGAGTTGCTCGATGCCTTTCTACGGCCATCTGGCGGTCCATGTCCAGCTATGAAGGAGTTCATCAGAGGAGATGAGGGCTGTGAAGGCTGCGAGACCTGAGAGATCCTGTTAGGAGATGCAGTTGCGAGGCTAATGCCAGACGGCGACTGTGGGCGGTTGCCAGCCTTTGCATTGGACAGAGTTCTTTGGATGTGGCTTGCTACTACAGGACTGCCTTCGAGGGAGGGCGCTGGAGATGGCATGCCTCCGCTGATGCCCCCGGGACTAACAGAGGTTTGCTTGCTCTGGACCGCCAATGCTTCCGCGCGGAGCTTCTGTATTACGTCCTTGTTTGCCTTTTCCAGCACCGGAAGGTTCTTGAAAGAGAAACTACCAAAATCGTCGGCAGCAATGGGCTCGCTCAGTCTCCGCGACTTCAGGTCTCTCACGTGAGGGGGGATGTGTAGTGGCATCAGCTTTCTCCCCATCGAGTTGACCTGCGAACGAACTCGTGAAAGGGCATCGTGAGGTCTATCTGGGTATTCACTGGACCCGGCTGTGGACGATTGCGGCGAAGTCTGATCTTCAATCTCCTCTACAAACGAGTGGAGGACAGCGCCTCTCGCATCAAAGTACTCTGTATCCTCAGGGTTCTCTGGCTGAGGAACAAATTGTGCCTCGTCTTCCAGTAAGTTGTCCCAATTGATGCCTTCAAACCAAGGATGGGCACGTATTTCTTCGCCGCCCGAAGCAAATTTATCCTCGCGATTGGATCCCAAGCGCAAAGGTGGGTCCATACATAGCAGCTTATTGATCAGATCTTTTGCCTCGTCAGATACAGGCTCGCAGTCTGCTTCATCCGGCCACTGGATCTTTCTTGCCAATATGTTCTCAAATACTTGCTCAGCCTCACCAGCATGAAATGGAGGAATGCCGTAGAGAAACTCAAACAAGATACATCCGACGGACCACCAGTCACTCGTCTCATCTTGCTTATCGCCCTTGATCGTTTCTGGGGCTAGATAGTCTGGAGTTCCGACGAAACGTCGATTTGTATCCTCCGGATCGAATAGTGCCATAGGGGGTGGCACCATACCTGGTGGAGGGAGAGATCCTCTGCTGTGGCTATCCATACTAGTCCTGGTATTAGAGTGATACGGTGCCAGGTCTGGCGAAGCATGAATTACAGCATCTTCATCTAAGAACATTCTTGCGGTCGGCGGCTGGGAGCCGGCATCGGGGTCATGGATGGAGAAAGTTGTAAGCATGCGGCTCAATGTCTCACTCCCACCGCTATCGCTCCGATGACTATTCGAAATGCGGCGTGGATCTGGCTGTTGCGCGGGGCCGAGACTGAAGTATGACGGCTGCCATGGGCCGCCGGGATCTGGAGTCATTTGGGGAGTTGCGCCGGGGGAGGGGCCGTGGACGTCGAGCGAAGTTGATCGAGAAGATGCCATTGATGTAGATCGAACAAAGGGGCCCTGTTTGAGCAAATCTGGAGTGGAATCTGCCTGATCACTGTTCAAAGCTCTCTTCTGTCGACCTACCAAGCCCATTCGTGAAAGCCCAAAGTCAGTCAGCTTCAAATGGCCCTTTTGATCAATCAACAAGTTATCAGGCTTAAGGTCTCGGTGGATAACCCCCCTCTCATGGAGATGCTCTACTCCCAAGACAACTTCTCCCAGATATTTTTTGACCCAATCCTCAGGAAGGCCGCCCAGTATCTTGATGAGAGACGCGCAGTCGCCTCCATTGAGATACTCCATGACAAGATATAGGTAATCTTTGCTAGAAAACGTCCAGTATAGTTTTGCAACAAAATCGCTTTGCCCTTGCCACATCATAATAGCACGCTCTGCTTTGACATTTCCAACTTGATTCTTGGCAACCATGTCCGCTTTTTTCAATACCTTGATAGCGAAATACTCTCCCGTGGACTTCTTCTTTGACAGGTAAACACTGCCAAAGGCTCCTTTACTGATGGGCTTGATAATCTCAAAATCTTTAATTGACGGCTGTGACGAGCGTGGCTGTGGAGGTGGTTGGTTATTGGCATTGAGACGCGGAGACGGCGGTGGCTTCATGACGAAATCCGAAATGGCTGCAGACGATTGTCTCCTATGGTGTTTGGACGGGTGGGTAACTGGAGAGGAGAACTCGCTGCTCGGGAACATTGGTGACGCTTCGGGAGAAACAATCCCTTCGTGGCCAAGGGGTATCACTCGAGCCTTGATCCGAAGGGGGGAGGAAGGCTGTGTCATCATCCGCGACGGAGATTCTTGTCGTCGAGGAGAAGACGTTTCCGGTATGATCAAGCTCCGTCTATGCCGTCTGGAGCTGGCCGCACGCCGAAGGTCGCCAAAATCAGAAATGGGGGACTCGGTCCTGTGAGGCCCTCGGGAAGCCACCGATGATGATCGCAAACTTCCCTCGCTTTCGCCAACGTCACTCTCAATCGGGAGAATAGACGCTCGGCGCGAATCTCGAGACTGGTTCAAAATACTCAGTCCTCCCGGGTGGGATCGTGGAGTTGGGCACTCTCTTGGGCTGCTGGATCGAGTAGACCCCACAAACGACGTCGGACGAGATCGACCAAGTCCAGTCGACATGTCCACCTGGCGAAGGGCAGCTGCCAAGGCAGAAGGGCTTGTAATGGAGTGTTCAAACTGCTCGTCACCAGTACGGCTCTGTGATTCTTCTATTTCACTTCTCGCATCAATCGCGTCAATATCTTCAGTGTCTGTTGGCTGCTGCTCCTCGAGGTCGTCTTCGCTGGAATCACTAAACCTTCCCTCAGCAATGCGAGTAGCCTTTCTGGTCGCTTCATCAATGCAGTCTTGCACTAGAACCGCAAATTCAATCCGGATCCTCTCTGCATATTCAATAATCTGTCGATGACGAAAGACAGCATCCACTTTGGTTCGGGCAGCTTTTTCGGTATCTTCGCAGAGCAATGCCAGGCCCTGTTCTTGCTCAAGAGTGTTTGAACTTGGTGACGACCATTGAAGTACTTGTGATATCCTCGATTCTGATTGGGGCGACTGGGTGCGTAGTTCCCAGTGACCTTGCAGTGAAGAACTCTCCTTGATCCCTGGACAGCTGATTTCAATGGCGGTATCGCAAAGATCCAGCAGGAGCTCGACGATGCGGGCTTGCGGCCTACGAATGGCAAAAGAGCGGGCTCTAGCATGCCCAAAGCCGCCAGGTCTCTCTCGCGAGCGAGCTAACGAGGTCCCCGGGGATGACTGTGCCGAGGGCGGAGGGCCAATGGGCTGGCCCTTGTATTCGGCCACCGGAAGATTTGGCGAGTCGCCAGAAAGAGATCTGCTTTTGCGTGTCTCCAGTGCGTCGAGGACCCTGACGATGGCGTTTCTATGTTCACTCAAGCTCTCTTGAGCCATTTGCACATCCATTTCGGCGCGATGTTCTTGTAGGCATAGGTCGGTATGCTTCTCGAACCACCAAGGAGGTATCTGACGCTCGCAGATGCGACAGAGAACTGGTGGCGGAGGTTCTGGCTCCTCTGATTCCTCGCTTGCGGCTTCAGCAATGCGAGTGAGGATGCCAGCGAGGATTTCGGCCCCTGAGCCCAGGGAGTCGACAATCACGGCAGGGAGGTCGATTTGAACTTCATGGGGTATCCACGGACGAATCATCCACATTGTCTAAGATCAATTAACCAGTCAATAAATTATAAATTTTAGAAGCAAGAAAAGCAGACGAGAAGATAGTCTCTTGTTCATCTGCTCCAGGACCAAGAGAGAAAAACCTACATGGCTTTCGCCTCCCGATACGCTGTCATATACCATGATGCCCTGTGCTTCGAGGTCGGCCATCTCCGTCGGTGGGACATCTGATGAATCAAGAGGCCCAATGCTGTCCAACGACCGCAGCTTGGAGAGGGACCCCAAGATGACGGAGAAGCGGACCCTGTGGCTCTTGGAGTCGTCCCTCTTCATCGAATCAACCACATCTGTAAAGACACACTTGTTTTCGCTGGCTATCAAATCGGAAATGGGGACGCCTTCGACCGACTTGACGGTTGTGCCAACGACATCGGTCCACGAGGGACTGACCCATTTGATGGTGCCATCGAGGTTGAGGTAGGCAATCGCATTCAGCGTCTGCTCGGCGGCCTCGCGCAGTTCCTCGCGTTCTTCCCGGATGTCCTGGCTGATGGATCTTTGCATGGCCGTCGTCTGCGAGGCTCGCAGCGACGAGACGGCCGGCGGGGCCAGCGAGACGATGGGACTGGATGGCTTGTCCATGGCGGCGAGGAGGGGGCAGCGCCGGGGCTGCTGAGGCGCCCAGTGAAGGCAAGAGCCGGCGGGAAGCTGTCGACAGCAACGAGGTCGGCAAAGGCAGCGGTGATGGCGGGGGAGCTGGGGTTTGGTTCGTAGAGAGACTCGGGGTCTGGCGAGGCAGCCAGAACTACAGACCCATCAAGCTCGGATACATGACTGAAGACCGCCGGCGTAGGCTCACAGCCGCCTTTCGCTCTCGATCGCTGCGTCGTCGTTGCTGGCGCGGGGGGACGTAAATTCGATGACAGGGTATGCCGGGCGTTGCGTTGGGTCGTTGAAGAATGCTGAGTAAAAAAAAAAAAAAATTAAAAAAACAACAGGATGCTGGGCAGGCAATCCCACCAGACCCCAGGCAGACGCAGCACCCTGAACAAGCTCGATGGCCAAGACTGAACAGACAGACAGACGAACCGGTGAAGGCAGCTGAACGGTGCTGAACCACAGGCCGTGAGTTACCTCTGGAGTCGAACAGGCGGCGGACGTTCTCAGGAGCAGCAATCGCTGGACACACAAGGCGGCAGGTCGGATGCCAGTCAGCTCAGTCGGGAGTGGTTCGTTTCACGATGGCTCACAGTCCAATTGCTAATCGAGGTACCAGCCGCCGCAGCCAGGCCCCAGGCCAAACGGAGTATCTATGTGGCCAAGCAGCAAAAACGGCCATGGTCGCGTCCTCTGCTCCCCCCATGACACATTAAGCGGGGGACTCGCCGCCCGGCGGCCAATCACGGCCCACCATCTGCCCAGGCCCTTTACCCGCCTGATCCAACCCTCTGCGGCGGCGCCTCTAAACTCTGCTGGGCCACAGCGCAGGCCGTAGCGTCGATGGGCGCTGCAGCTGCACCAGCGCTGCACAGTGAGCGCCCAACGGGAGAATCCTTAGCGGCCTTGCCTTGGAAGGGTCCCTCGGGAGGCTCTGGGACGGGCCCCCGTGCGTCGAACAGCGCCGGGGAGAAGCCCTCCAGCAACAAACAGCAGCGCAGCGCAGCGCAGCAAGAGAAAATTTCTCCCCGGTCCCCTACAACCAGCGCCCGCTCTCTCTAATCGGCCTGCATAAGGGCTGGCTTGGTGTCCCGACATGCATGCGGCTTCTGCGACCACGCCACGTCACGTAAGCGGGTGGTCTCGACGCTTTCCATTTGCACATTCGATATGGTCATGGCATTAACAACGGAGCGCGGGTTAGCAAAGCCGCCTGGCCAATCGACACTGTACCGGCATTGCTCCTGATATCATTACGGCGTCGCAGCATCACTAGGCCAACTACCCCAAAGCCTAGCCGGGTTCTGCAGAGGGTGTGGGTGGCCGTGCTGGTTGTGATGGTTGTGATGGCAACGGCCTTGCATTCATGCGCGGGCATACAGTAGCCCAGGCAAGGAGACGATGCCGGGACGCAGCAGTCACGCAGGAAACGGCAAAAGCCGTGGGGCCTTGGGCTCTGGGCCTGGGCCGCGTCGGAAAGAATTCATCTAGAACGGCCATGTTGCACCAACCAGGCCTCATCGTTTGCACAAACGCGGGAGATCCAGAGGAATCACCGAAAACGCCTGAGCAAATTCAGATCGGCGGCGCGGGCTGGGATTGGATCTGCCGCCCAACTCTCTGCCTCTCCGCATCTTGGGGTAGTTTCCTCTCTCCTCACTCCCACCTTTGCTCCGTCTTAGCTCAAGCTGGAGCTCAAGCTTAATGGCTGCTTGCCTCCCACCCATTTGTTAGCGTTACGACTTACAAACAAGCAATGGAACTGCTCTACTTATCGTGTTCGCACCGTGTATTAGCTCTGCAGCAGCAGACGTCTCTAAAGAGCCGTAGCGCATCCGCGGGATGCATTGCATATGGCATACTATATCACAAGAACCGATTACCACGTCTTTCTTAAACAACCCATGATGCAGTTGGCTCTAGCTGCTCTTCGTATAAGTGTCTATTTGGGTGTGAATAGCCAAGTACATGCAGTATGGTGCACATGCTCTGCCACGGGATGATTCTAGAATGCCTCTTGTGCCATTAATTGGTCATGGCCATCTTTGGTATTCTATTCTTATTATGTTATTTCCAGTAGCCATTCCGGTGGCTATTACAATTATGAAGTAGATCTAGAACCTCTTGACCCATACTTGGTATACTATAGGGAGGTATATATGTATGTAAGTATTATATGATCTCTCGAGATGAAACAGTCAATGGACACCTAGTAGCTGTGAAGAATAGTCATCTTATGTGCTGTTAGATAATAGCAATACTAGAAACTCATAGTTCAACATGGCACTTCCTTGTAAGCTGCATCAAGAGGCGAGGCACTTCTGTCTCTGCCCTTCAAGCCACTCCCCCTTTTCAATCCACCGCTGCTCCAGCCAGCTGGCCAACTCGGCGTCAGTCTGCGGCAGGCTCTCAATGGGAAATCGGCGAGCGTGTACATGAAAGTGGAAGCCGGCCTCCTCGCTCAGTCTCGGAACGCTCAGCGTGTCCCACATTGTCGGGGCCTCTTGGAACTCATTGCCTCGACGGTAAAAGATGGCCAGGTCGTACACAGCCTTGATATGCGGTGCCCTGCGGAGGTGCTGGACCGTGGCGATGAAGCCCTTGGTGCGGGGATACAGGAGATGCATGGGATGGGGCCGATCGGTCTTCTTGCACCATGCCTGCGACTCTTGGTATTTCCGCTGGCTGAAGCGAGTGGCCTCACTGAAGCTAATGAGCCCTATATAACCGGGTCAACACTTACTGACGAGAGCACGACCTATTGTCGTTGCCGCTGCTCTGGTAGGGGGGACACATAAACGACTTACAGGTCGGAAGCCTCATGGAAACCAGGCCGGCAAAGGCACGATCGAGCTCTGACTTGTCCTTGACCCAGCTCCGGCTCACCATTGGCATGCCCATGGCCCAGAGGCCCCAGCCTAGGAAGGGCACGAGCCGAAGCTGGCGCTTGGCAAAGTAGCGGCAGCGGCCCAGCATGCCCTTGCGTATCGCCAGGGCCTGGATCATATAAAAGTCGGCCCAGGCCAGGTGGTTGGAGACGACAATGGCAGATTCGCCCGCCGGGATGTCGTCACCAGAGCACTCGATCTGGGCCCCGTTGGCGTATTCAAAGATGAGCTGAATCCACCGCCACACCGAGCCGGCGACGCGAGACGACAGGTTGTAGACGAGCTCAGGGGCCAGTGCCTTGAGCGGCAGCATCAGCGACAGCGCTACATCTGCCAGCAGCAAGTACACCAGCCAAGGCGCCGTCAAGGCGAGGCCGCGGACCTGTGTGATTAGCGACATGTGAGTATGTACTTAGTATTGAGTCGTTTTCTTAGAAAAACAGCTAGTGGTAGCAGTAGCAGCAGCAGCTCCGTCAGCGACCACTTAGAACAACTCCTGATGCAGGATCTATTATCACAATTTCCTCTTTGAGAACATGCCCTCTTATCCAGGAGTCTGGATTGCAGTGATTGAGACGGAATCTGGTGGTCAGACCGTCGGTCCACATGACGCAATGCCACAGGCCAGTGGTAGGGCGTAGTGCCAAAGTCTTCGGCACCTTGTAGGTACTTAGTAGTAGGTAAGGTAGCTGTTTGCATCTTGTACCAACCAGTAGTATCAAGAGCTTCAATGGCGATGCTTATTTATGGGACATTAGCAACGGCTTCTACTTCCCATCTTGGGCATTGCTACTGATACTAAAGGGAGAGTGAGGCTATGTTGCTATTATGCAACATCTCGGGCATTGAAGGGTACTAAGGTGATGCTTATCTTGAATATAGGCCTGTAGTACCTGCGTGCGGGCTACGACCCCCATTGAAGGAAATGGGATAATTTATAGTATTCTGATACGCAGGTGGCTTTTACCAATCATCAATCGTCCGTGGCTGCGTAATGGCTGAATCACTGTTTCACACTTGCAACCCACTCCCGCCGCGGTGAAATTGCCCAATGTTTCGTGTCACCACGGCGAGCCGCTGTCCAGAAGGCGTCCAGTGCTTACGGACTAAGAATAAGAACAGCAGCAGTCTCCGGCAGATAGTCGAAGATGGTACACACATGTAAGCATAAAATAATGTGGTCACCGCAGTACCTATTACTCTTACAGGAAAGGTGATGGGCGCCTGAAGGAAGTTCTGGACTTTTAGCGCTGCGAGTCGTCACGCGTGGGCTCATCTTTGGCGAGCATATTCTGGAGTTTGGTCAGGAAAACTTGACGCAAGAGGTGGCTTTGCGAGCTTGGCGGCCGTTGCTCTCGCTTCTCGGTCTTCGGGTTTTTACTACTGGTACATGGAGTGAAGCACCTTGATTTAAGCATTGCCTTTTGCTTATTCCAAGCCTGAGATGTAATTTTGCGTATTCAGGCATTCAACGACCGATCTGCTCCTGGAGGCTTAGCCAGATACGCACGGGTAGTACGGCATCACCGCTACTGGCATAAAGTACATGCGGCAGGTCGGATGCGTCTCTAAAACAAAGTCTTATTACTCCTTCGTCCCTCTTATTTATGATCTGCACGATCCGAGACGGGGGACCCGCGCAATAAGAAGTTGATTCGCTTCTGACATGTTCACGTCCAAGCAAGGCTGAGCCACGGTCTCACGATCCTTTCGAGCGAGTTACCCGTAGAGGGGCCTATCGGAGCGTAAGATCGCACGTTCTCGCACGAAATACAGTGGGTGGTGCTGCTGGCGCTCTCCACCGGCTCGCCTAATTTTGCCAGGATCCATCGAGTCGGGTGCTAATTGCCCCCAGCGAACCCCGTCTTTTAGGGCCCTCGACGCCCAGAGAGCTCAAGAACCCCGCTGTGTCTCGCGCCTTGCACTTCAGTCCTCAACTTGAACTGCTATTGATTTCACTACATCCCGCGGGCATCCATTCACGGGCAATTGAAGCAATCAACTGCAATCGCCGTCACTTCTCCCTCTGTGGCTACTGTCTCATAACTTCTTTAGCTCTTCATAACCGTCTTTTGCGTTGCTGTCCAGCTCTTTTCGCAAGACCCCGACAGCTCCTCAGCAGACAGTGCCGCAGCTCCTCCAGCTAGCCCTTCTCCTGCGGTGGTGCGGAAGCTCTCGCCCTATCGCTGCGAACGGCGTTGCTTAGTATATTCGCAACCGCTATTACTTCGGACGGTCCGCCTTTCTGCGCCGTATCTTGACCTGCATCCTCACCACCATCGACTGTCCAGACAATCTGCAATCACAGAGCTGTGGCAGCGTGCACCGACACTCCTGGACTCCCCTTGAGGTAAGCTTCTACCTGCTCCCTAGATGGCGCGGAGGCCAATTTCGGCATTCGATTTTGCCACACTGTGGCTGCAACCTTCTCGGAATCTGACGTCGCACGGTGGCTGACCTGTCGCAGTCGGCAATAGTATTTTAAACACTTATCGCGCCCTACCGCAAGCCATTGGGCCCTCTCTGCTTTTACTTTACATCGTCCGGGTTATCGCAAGCTACCATGTCATCGCTGTCTCCGGATCAAATTGAAGGAGGCGCCTCCCAGGCCTCGACAGAAGGCACTGACAAGGGTGTCCTCTCTGGCCTGAACCTCAACTTTTTCAAGAACCTATCGGACAAAAAAGTCACCCGCAGTAAGATATCCCGACAAGGCATATTCCCGACGGCGGTAAGAAGACCGACCGACTAATCACCCTCTCTTTTTGACAGCCGGCAATCCCCCCAAGCGGCGTGGACCAAAGCCAGACAGCAAACCCGCCTTGACTAGGCGGCAAGAGCTCAATCGGCAAGCTCAACGGTAAGCATCTTTTGTCTTGCGAGGCATTAGACATGCGTACAGTGCAAAGCTAACCCACTGTTTGCACTCTGCAGAACCCACCGCGAGAGAAAAGAGCTATACATCAAAGCACTAGAAGATGAAGTCACTAGACTGAAAGAAGTCTTTAGCACAATGTCTCTGGATAAGCAGAAGCTGTACGACGAGAACAAGCAACTCAAAGAAGTCCTGGTCCAGAGAGGCATTCAGCTCCCAAAGCCAAGCAGCGTGGACGATTCGGGTATCGGTGGCACTCAGGCGATGAGTGTAAGTGCTTCGGGCAACAGCTTTGCGCACGGCTCGCAGGGCGGCTTCTCGCCTGCCGGCATGTCGCAATCAACCGGCATGTCAATGTCGCCGGAGAACCGCCAGCCGTCACCTGCTGGCAACGGGGTTGATCTTGAGCAGGCTGGTATTGACTTCGTCTTAACGTACGAGAACTCCTCCTCGAAGGCCTATCTTTCACCTCCCCCGCAGTGACCTCAACAAGGTTGCCACTTCACAGCCACGCGAGCCAAACTGTCGGGACTTGATGCGCAAGGGTCGGTATGCTAACGGTTGCGACTTTTGTCGAGGGATCTTGTAGGCTCGAAAAGCCTTGCATGGCACACATGCCATTCCTGGTTGACAGAGCGAGCGACGCTGACGGCGCGCCCTGTGGCCACGCCTTGATGGTGTCTTGCCCTCCTGCGCCGTTTCAAGAGCTGACCCCAGACATCCCTTTCGGCAGTAAACATACGCACGACCACGGCGGAGAGTTTGAGAAGCAAGGCACATGGGAGCTCAGCAAGGCCGATCTGACCACGCTCCTAGACCTCAGCAAACAGCTCAACCTAGATGGCGAGATCACCCCGGTCATGGCGTGGAGAATGGTTACAACGCATTACAGGTTCAACGAATTGGCTCCGGGCGATTTAGAAAAGCTTTCAGAGGAGTTATTACGGAAAATTAGGTGTTATGGGTGAGTTTGTCTTTTGGCGATTGACGATTGCTGCTATGAGTGTTTGATGTACTAATCCTGTGAGCAACAGATTTGGTGCTGTCATGGAGGAGTTTGAATTGCGGGATGCGCTAGAGAATATCTTCTCCGGTCGCCCAGAAGCAATGGTCTTTTGATTTCACTTATTGGTGTTCCCTCTTGGTGTTCCCTCCACTTCTCTCTCGCTCCCGCATTCTAGCTCTCCCTCATTCGCTCACTTCATGCTTCTTGGTGTAAACTCACCATATTGGATCTTTTCCCCTATTTAATGACGCTTTATGTATTTGTTTAAAGAGATTCCAGGACGCACCTTGGCTGCGTCCATGTCTAACGCCAGTTTTGGCTTTGCTGTTATGTAGTTACGATGTATACATATATATATAAATGTTTTGCGTCACTAATTAAATACTTATGAATATCTTTCACTCTCGTATGGAGCCAGATCTACTGCCTACCTATAGTGATGAAGACTACTACGTTTGAAGAATTCGAGAAACGTTGATGGCGCCTATCTCATGCGACATCTCAAGTAAACGTCGACTTCGCGCACTCACCAGCCAATCTGTGGCTTATGTAGCGATAAGATAACACACACAAAAAATCCAGTGGCTGTGCAGCTGGCAGCAACTGGTGGCGCGGGGCTTGCAACTTTTCTCGTTAGGCTGCCCCACCCCCCACCACAATTTCGATTCAATGTTGGAAACCAAATTCATCGCCAGCCGGACGAACGAATCATCACGAGCAAAGGGAAAGCCTCTCTCTCTTTCTCTACCCCGGCCCGCTGCGTTCATCATCTGAGTGAACGTCCGAAAATAAGAGAGAACTCTGGAAAATCAGACGAGATGGCCCAGTCACTGGACTATGAGAAGATTTGCGAGAGCTGCCCGCCAGGAGATGGCTGGGGCCCTTCAGTAACCAGCGAAATCACCCTCAACGGCGTTCCCTATGCGCCCTTCTCCAAGGGAGACAAGCTGGGGCGCATGGCCGATTGGACTGCTGAGGGCAAGGACCGCGAACGTGGTGGACGTCTGCAGTACAGCCGCCAGTACAGAGGTACGGTGGCCTTTCTTATACTAGGCTTTGGAATGCTTGCTGACGAGAGATTCGGAAAAAAAATTAGACCAGCAAGTGTATGGCACCGGCCACGCTGTTGTTTTCAATGCCCCTCCCGCCGAGGACGAGACCAGCTTCTCCGTCGTCAGCAACACCAGAGACTCGACCAAGACAAGATATGGTCGCGGTGCCGTCTTCACCCGTGGCCGAGGCCAGCGCGGCGGCCGTGGTGATACCCGCGGTGGACGAGGAGGCCAGTTCCAGCGTGCCCCCGGTGGCCGACAGGGCTATGGCTACGAGCGCGGTGGACGAGGCGGTGCTGGTGCCCGTGGTGGACGTCGTTTCGGCTGGAAGGATTATGACAAGCCTGCTCGCAACCGTGATGCCAGCATTAACATCAAGGCCGATTGGGAGCTCCTCGAGGAGATTGATTTCAACCGCCTGGCCAAGCTTAACCTCGATACCGACGATGGTGAGGACCTGGACGACTACGGTTTCCTGTACTACTACGACCGCTCCTACGACAAGCAGCCTGTCAAGGGCGCTGAGAGGAAACTCACGGCTATTGACCGTGCCGCCTACAACGTCACCACCTCCTCTGATCCCGTCATCCAGGAGTACGCCGAGAAGAACGAGGCCACCATCTTCGCCACCGACAGCATTCTCTCCATGCTCATGTGCTCTACCCGCTCCGTCTACCCCTGGGACATTGTCATCGTGCGCCAGGGCAACAAGATCTTCCTCGACAAGCGTGACAACGCCAACCTGGATATGGTGACCGTCAACGAGAACGCCGCCGACGCTCCCCTGGAAGCTGCCGATGGCGGTAAGGACGTCATCAACCAGCCCCCTGCCCTCGCCGAGGAGGCCACCTACATCAACCACAACTTCGCCAACCAGGTCGTGAGCGAGAACGAGTCGAACAAGGTCCAGATGGCCCACGCCAACCCCTTCCACGACGCCTCCGACGACACCGATCCTCCCGCCAGCAAGGCCTACAAGTACAGGAGATTCGACCTCTCCACCAACGAGGAGGAGCCCGTCTACCTGATTGTCCGTACCGAGGTCGACGCCGTCCAGAAGAACGCCATCAGCGGCGAGGACCAGCTGGTCACCATCAAGGCCCTCAACGAGTTCGACAGCCGTGCCCAGGGCAGCGGCGGCGCTCTCGACTGGCGGACGAAGCTCGTCGCCCAGCGTGGTGCCGTTGTTACTACCGAGATGAAGAACAACAGCTGCAAGCTGGCCAGATGGACTGTGCAGAGCATCCTGTCCAAGTCTGACGTTATGAAGCTCGGGTATGCACACTCTTCCTTTTTAACTACATGCTTTCCCGTTCTAGTATAGCTAACCTGATGTCTCCAACAGATTCGTCTCCCGTGCCAGCCCTAGAACTAACGATAAGCACGTTATTCTCGGCGTCATCGGCTGGAAGCCCCGCGACTTCGCCAACCAGATGAACCTGTCCCTCTCCAACGGCTGGGGTATCGTCCGCACGATTGCCGACATGTGCCTCAAGCGCGAGGAGGGCAAGTTTGTCCTCGTCAAGGACCCCAACAAGTCTATCCTGAGACTGTACCAGGTCCCTGCTGGCAGCTTCGATGAGGATGACAACGAGGAGGAGGCTGAGGAGGTTGAGGAGGAGGCTGAGGAGTAGATATAGGATAAGGGGGGTGGTTTCAAAATACCTGACTTACATATGGTGTTGTCTTTGTTATTCACTTTTTAATGAGTGAGCTGGTTTTTCTTTTAAAAAAAAACGGCAGTATTTTTATGATGGATGTATAGGCTAGATTTGATCTCATTTCAGGAGCAAGGTGGCTTACTAGGAATGGATATAAGAAGACACAAAAGTTTCTCATCACTAATCTTTCCATCTAACTCGTTCAAACATGGCTACAGTTCCTGTGGATAACTGTGATTTCTTCATTGTCTCTACCAACCAAGAATCTACTACTTTTACAAACTCCAACATTCTATCGTTTCTCGTGATGTAACCAACCGTTCTATCAAGTAACTCATGGTTGCTCTATATTCCGTGCTTCTTAACATTCTCTCCTCGCAAGGAGTAAATAAAATGAATGAGAAAAGACAAGTAACCTCTATCCGTCTACTCTGCCCACTCTTCGCTCCTACCATTGGACTTGTCGCAAATACCAAACTCCAACCTCTTGGAGAAAGTTCATCAGCGGTCTCGACTTTGTAGGCTCGTAGCCCATCTCGCGCAAATGGAATTCCTTCTCACGCAGCCACTCTCGTGCGACGTTGAACTGCGGCGAAAGGCCGAGATGAGTGCTGGCAAAGTACGCAGCTGCAAGAATTTGCCGATACCGGCAACCGGCATCACGATCTCTGGCTATGAACTCACGGGACTCCCACGCGCTCTGAATTTCATCACGGAGGCATCCATCCAACGGTATCGAGTGAGAACTGGACATTTGCTTCCTGCGAGCTGCGTCAGCAAGCTTAGTGCCTAAGGAGCTGATGTAGTCGTTCTGCGGCCACGTTTCCCTTGTAGGTTGCTGATGAGGGTGTAGAAGATCTTCCAATCGATCAACAAAGTTCATACTCGTCCAAAGATTCTCAGCAGGTTGATGCTGCTGCCAATCCTTGTCTGGAACCAGTAATGAAATTGGGGGAAGAACGGGCCGAGAGGCGACATCCTGAGGGATTCTGCTTGCTGTTGTAGAGACAGGATATCCAGATATCGGGTGTGGGATGGAAGCTAGGGGGTAGCCTTTATTGCCAGAAGGAACCCAGTTTCGGTCGTGGCTGTCTCTAGGCTCTTCGATAAACGGAAGCCTTCTATGGCCAGGGCTGAAAGTGCTCCGTGCATCTTGAGCGGGATATCTTGAAGAGATTGCGTCCGTGTATCGAGTGCAGCTGGAAGGAGAGTAGTGTGGCGCTGGTGCCACGGAAAGCGGCGGTTCGATAGGAGTGCCATGATTATGATCTGTGTCTGAAGTTCGATCTTTAGCATCAGTTTCAGGAACCGGTGTGTGTTTGGCTGCTGGACTATTGTCCGCGGTCGACAAGATGGAAGTCTCCGTTGAGTCTTCAGCTGCGCATTGCTCCTGCCCTTGTCTGGTGCTCTTCGCAGCTCTTTGTTTTTTCACCGTGTTTGGCGGATCATCATTGTTTTCCTGGTTTCGGTTCTTTCGTTTACGAATGTTTGGTGGAACATCCCAACTGACAGCTGTAGCATCTATTGTGTGTCTCCGATCATTCTGCAGGCGGCCAGCGACGCAGCATTCTTGGCAAATTGATAACTTGCAGTCACGGCACTTTTGTAGAGTCCCGCAGCGCTGTTTATGACAAAGGTCGCACTTGGCAGTGGATACATTGGAAGCATCCCATCCATTGTGAGCAACATCAAAGCTTGGCAAAGGGGGCCTTTGGTTGGCTAAGACGGCATTAGATCTTGGCGCGGAATCTCCGGATGGCTGAGATTCAGGGATGGCGATGATTGCGTGGTGCCTCTCCATAGGGTCGATAGAGCAGGGGGCAAGCTGCAGGTTTGGATCCGCAGCTGGCCTATTGCCTGTGTTCTCAGAAGAATAGCTTTCTTTACTAATGAGAGCTGGCATCTTTCGAGCAACTTGTCCCAGAATGAAGTGCGTTGATCTCCGTAAATACGACTCTGTTCAAAGTTATCGCAGGTAGCAATGGATATCTTGTGGCGGCGTTGAAGGCTGGAAATAACTAGTAGAAGTAAGAACGAGTTCGCAACTGACAAGAGAGATTCATTACCACACAAACAATAAGCGAATGACTGAAAGCCAGATTCTTTTGAGGTTCTCGAGAGTGGGTGCAACGTAGGGAGATGGATAGTCCCGTGAAATATTTGACTGCAGGCAGAAGGGAGTTGAAATAGGTAAGTTGGGAAGAGCCATGTCGCTGAGAAGATTTGTAGTCGCCATATATAGAAGATTCACTGCCATGCACAACACGCTTGAAACAAGAGGCAAATGCATTTCGAAGGACAGGCGGTCAAAAAGGGATGATTTGTGATTCAATGCAGGCGTTTTTGGCGACTTGCAAGATATGTTGGGGGAGAGCGAAATCGGAAGCGCCGTTCCAGCGGATTGTGAGATGATCACAGCCGTTTGGTTCGAACAGGCTGTGCACAGGGAGAATAGGATCCGCCTCGGACGTGTTGTTATCAAGTAAAATTCGACAATGGTTTGACTAGCCACTGAATCATGGCCACAACGAAGATGGTCCTTGAGAAAAGAAAAGGAACCGGAATCATGAATTTAAGAAAAAAGTTCAAATGCTGAGATGCGATGACGGACCTGCAGTTGGACGTTGGAAGGAACGAGGCTGCAACTGCCTCTGGCAGCCACTCATAGGTACCTAGATATGTAGTCAACAAGAGAGAGAAAGGGAAAGAGAGGATCGATGATATTGTTTAAGATTTTTTGATTCTCTCCCTTGTGATTTAGTCCCAATTATTGAGGCTTCCAACTTGTTAAGCTCCAAAAATGAAGCAGGTGTCGTCTATCGCTTGAATAACCAAGTGCTCAGCACCTGCTTCACCACTGGCCCCAACACCAATTAACAGTGGTACTGTACTGCGATATTCAATATATGTCAGGCTTTCTCTACTGTTGTTCTATACCGGCACTTACAAGCAGTCATAGCACTGTCCCGATTTTTGTGAGCACCTCATCCAACAAAGAATACCTTTAACTCGCGAGGAAACTACCCCACGGCCTATCAGTGCAGAGGGTTTTTGGACGACAAAGCTACGAAGCATATGTATTTGTTGCCTCTTGCTACTCTTGAGTACAGTAGTGTGGTCTTTGGCTTGCTATGTGTGTTTGATAACAATTGACGATGAGCAATGTGACTTTTCCGGGGATCGGGGCTCTCTGATTGAACGAAGTCATCTGTCCCAAGCAACTGCTTCTATCAGACTCATTTTGCTACGGCCATGAGGGCTCATTTACTACTGTGAGTTTGAATAAATTTCACATCTGGCTAGGTCATGGCACTATAGCTAGGTTAAAGGTTTAGGTGACTTCTAATATAGAAACAAAAGTGCGGAGGTCAATTGATCATCTAGATAATGATATGCTTGATCTGACTAGATGAAGCAGATCCAAGTAGATGAGATGAACAGGGCCCAAATAATAGGGTTGTTATGGTCAGAGTGCCTTAATCTAGCCAAATGAAGTGTCAATTTCTTTGATCAACACCCCGTCCTGTCATACATGTCCGAGTCTCATCCTGAAACAGAGACTTCTAATAGACCTCGTGCATTATTCAGGACGCCATGCCAGTAACACAGCGCCGGGAAGTACAAAGATACACCCACTAGGAGAGACGAATAAATCCCGACGATGAGCACCGGCAGACATAAATTGGACCGAGAAAACGACGTACTCTCGCCACGCCATCAAGAGGCGCTGTGGTTCGAATCTCGAGGCCCGAGCACCGGCATGTCACCTGCCACTGCCCTACATAAGTTCATCTCGTTGGCAGCTCCACCTCGTCGGTGCGGAGCAACAAGTGAAGCAGACTTTCGCTTTCGTCGCTCATCGATTACACGTAAGGCAGGTCTAGTCTGCTGTAGTCTGCAGATTGTCAGAGCATTTGCTGCTGCTAGTGGCTCGATTTAGCGCAGATACTGCTGGAGATGGTTAAGTGCTCGCCTATCCGTGGCTATTTTCATTCGTCCAGTGTGATTAGTGCCCGTTGGTGGGAAGTAAAAAAAATAACCTGGAAGTTCAATGGTGCTATGTAGGTACGCATCATGTATCCAGGCGTAGGCCGAAAACGCTGCTGCTACGCCACGTCCACGCAAGACTTACAGCAAAGAACACGCCAACGCACGACCGCATGAGAAGCATTTGATCCATCCATTGACCCAGTCCAGTCTCGCCCCTGCCTGCGCCCTTGCATCCATTCTCCCTCTCCAGCCATAAAAAGTGCCGCCACACACAGCCTCGTCAGCGCATTGGTGCCGAGCCAATGGAGCCAATGGCAGCTGATGCGACAGGGGTCCGCGCAGGATCGTTGGGTTGACGCCTGGCCGGAATCACGGCACGTCGCGGGCGGGCTTCTGCACGGGCTTCTGCAGCGGCTGGCCAACCAACAGCCAGCAAAATAAGTGGCGATGGCGTATGAAGAGAAGAGCCAGGAAAAGGGTGGGTGTGGCTGATGGATGGGTTCGCAGTGGTGCTGATTTGATACCGGGCATGGCTGAGAGACGATCCAGCTGGCTATGCTAATTGCATGTATGTTTCTTGCTTCGTGTTAGAGTTACATACTTGGAGTACCTACAAGCAGCGATATAAGTTTGCGAGTGCCGTTCTTCATTTCCCACTGCCGCTCACACGCTCGATTACACGTACACAAGGCCGTGCTCCCTTCCCCCTTTTACATCTGGTGCTACTGTACTACAAGCTTCATTTCTTTTCTCCCTTGGAGGCAACCGACGGCATTCACTAGCCTCTCTCTGCTCTGTTTGCGCTCCTCTCTTACGGCATTGATTGATTGATTGATTGACTGATTGATCTCTTCATGTATGTACCACTTACTTGTACTTATACCCAGCAATAAGTAATCCTCATCTCATTCTCGTCCTGCCCTTCTCCCATGACTCTTTGCCCCACCAGTACGCTTCCGCCTCCTCAAACAATCCCCGTCTGGCATTGACCCCCGGCCTTGTCGAGCTTCATCCTGAGCCAGGATCCTCAACCGCGCAAGACGGGCTGGTGCCTTTTTATGTCTCTTTTTAGCTGGGACGTCAAATGATACTTGACGAGACGCCTGGAGCCAGTATAGGCGCGCGCCGTCTCGGAACCTGTCCAGCCCCTAGCATAACCATCTTGACAGCAGCATTGCCAGCCGGGGGGTGTCCTCAACTTTGATTTACATTAGCGCTGTAGCATGGCGTCGCAGCGGCCCAATTTCAGGTGCCGCCGCTATGGAGCATCCATGATAATGATGGAACACCAGCCCAGCTCAGCAGCTACAGCGGCCACACAGCCTCCCTTCCTTACCCACTTGAATGCTGTAACCCGCTAATCTTTATTTCCATCTGTAGCCCGCCTTTTTAATCGTAACCTTGCATCCCTCCGTACTTTTTGAATCCATACCATTCATCGAACTCTGCTACTCTCGTTGCATTACCTTCTTTGCTCCAATTTTACTCTCTCTTCGACCTTCTTTTTCCAATCCTAACCCTTCTCTATACTATCGCTGCGCGATCTACGAGCCAAACAACAACAATGTCCAGCCAAGACTACTACCATCAACAGCAGGGCTACCAGGGTCCGCCACAGGGCTACCCTCAACAAGGCGGTTACAATCCTCAGCAGCCTCCTCAGGTAAATAACGACCCTTCCTTCGATTTCAAACCTCAAAATGCATATCAAATGGAGGTCGCGAACCGATTGCCAGGCGCTAGTTCGAATACAATTCCCTGCTTGGACGAAAGAGCTCGGCAATCGATGTTGCGACCCAGCAGTTGAATGAATGAAATGCGCGTGCCTACGAATTCGTGAGCAATTCGCTAACGAGACGCGCTCTCCCATATCTTAGGCCTACGGAGCTCCCCCTCAGGGCCAATACTATCCTCAGGAACAGCAGCAGTACCAGCAGGGATATCCTCAGGGCCAACAAATGAACTACCAACAGCAGCCGCCTCAGCAGGAGCAGCGCGGTCGTGATAATAACCAGGGCTGCTTGATGGGCTGTATCGCCGCTCTCTGCTGTTGTTGCGCCGTCGAAGAAGGTTGCGAGTGCTGGTATGTGGCATTTTGTTCTATTACTTCTACCAACTTGCTAATGCGACAATCACAGTATCGACCTTTGCGAATGTTTCTTCTAAATCAACAGCACCACATATCTTAGGGCGACAATGAAAAGCGGAAAAAGGGGGGGCTATTATAATGTTTAGTGTGGGAAGGGGGACGGATTGAAAACGAAAGATCAAAAAGGATAGGAAAGAGACCACCTTCTTCTTACCTACTGGAGTCGCGTTTGGAGATGGAATGTAGCGCCGAGCTTTGTTTACGAGCGCAAGGTTTTACATGAAGATGACTGGCTGTGGTATTGTGTTTTGTTACAACGCCGTCTTGATTTATCTTTTTTTCACTTAATCTTTTCATACCCCTTCAATTTTCTTCTTATACAACAAAAGAAAGATATCCAGTCCAAGGGTAGTTACTTCTTCCTCTTTGCTGTTTTATGAATGTTTTGAGGAATAGTTGGGGAGAAGATGGTACCAAAGCTTGAGAAAAGCTTGTTTTTTTACTTATAGATCTTTGATTAACGAATATTCCGATATTCAGTTGGCTCTATTCTCTCTTTTCCACAATCACTTCTTGACTTTCATCCTCGATTACATTCGCATCTAATTTACTATGGCATCTTGGGCCATCGGCTTAACAATCTTGAGAAGCGACCAGAATTTTGCTATAGCCGATACCTAGATAATTGCAAGAGGGAGCAGTATTGGTTTCAAGATCTTCGAAAACGACGCGGTAGACATTGATGCTGATTCTCACTCTAAGTCCTCCAACACGTGTGAAAAGGAAAACAGACTCGACTTCTACTTCTTCTTGACTGCTGCGATCAATAGTAATATAATGAGATATGTAACAGCCGCCTAAAAAATACCTCGCCAATACTATTACCATAAGCACACTCTGCTTTATTTCTTTTCTTCGCAATGATCGTTTGTTAATACTAGGTAGTGCAAAAGCGGCCAACAACTAGTATTGCTGATACTACTATTTCCGATATTTGGTACTGTAGCATTCCTCGAATACCTAAGCACAAAAGCGACGGGGGCCAAGGGAAGATTAAGAAAACACAACAGAAGTATATGAAAGGCCTCTGGAGATTCAGATTCGATTGGATGCCTATCTCGTCTCAGTCCAACAGGAGCTCAATATCGACGGGGTAAAGTACTATATTTGTCAAAGTCATCGCAGCTGCTCAGGGAAAGCAGATTGTAAAAGTTTGAGAGCGCCAACTGTTGACCTATAAACACTCAGGACGTGATCTCTTGGAAACCTTATCCTAGACAGTATTCCATTCCCTAATCTCCAACGATATAAGGTTGAGGGAGTCTAGAAGTTTGAAATCGTATGTAGCAGTATCTCTATTGTACGCTCAAGTGTAGATGCATTTAGGAACAGATGCCATGGAGCTACGACGGGGCCAACGGCCCCAGAGCTCTTTAGGATAAATTTATTTGTAGAGATTTCACATATCAAGAGATGAACTTTGGCAAGCAACGAGTTGTAATCGCGTTGTCTTCGTCCAAGCACTAGATGAATTATCCACCCGCAAGAAAGCACCAGAGTGACGATTATAGGAAAGACGGGGGCATCGATAGATTCACTTTCATCACTCAGCACTATTAGCGACAAGCCAGCCAGAAAACCCATCTCGTACTGGTCTAAACGTTTGCTTTCTTGCTGAGAACCATTAGAGTACATGATGATATCGTCTCAGTGTTTTGCACGTGCTTTAGCGGCCTTGTGCTTCTCCAGTGAGCGGAGGTCTGTCGCCTCCTTGGTCATACTTCTTATTATTCCTACACTTTCAGTCTTCTAAATAAATATCTAAGGCTTAGTAGCTGCTTGAGCCTTATCATTTTAAGGTATTTGATGCTGTTAATTGTTTCGGGATGCTTCTTCCCAAGTAACTCTCGTTGAAAGTGCAACAACTGCCTTTGTACCTGCTCAGCTTTATCAAGTTGGCCTTGGCAAACATATGTTTCTGCAAGCCATCCTAAAGTTGCTAATACATGTGGATGATTTTCCCCAAGCGCCTCCTGTTGAATAGTTAATGCTTGCTCGTAAATCCTTCCAGCTTCATGATATCGACCTTGCTTATGGTATGTTACCCCGAGGGTTCTCCTGGTAGCATTTGTCACCGGATGTTTTTCCCCCAGTAACTCCTGTTGAAGGTCCAATACCGGTCCTATTAGTTCTTCAGCTTTGTCATACTGGCCCTGCTCAATAAACGCACTTGCACGCCATGACAAAGTTGATAATACGTCTGGATGATTTTGCCCAAGCTTCTCTTGTTGAAGAGTTGATGCTTGCTTATAAATTCTTTCGGCTTCATGATATCGTTTTTGCTTCTGGTATATGATTCCAAGGTTTACCATGGAAGAAATTGTATTCGGATGTTGTTCCCCAATAATTTCCCGTTGGAGGTCTAATGCCTGCCTTTGCATTCCTTCAGCTTTGTCGAATTGGCCCTGCGCACTAAATATCCATGCAAGGTACGCCATAATCATAATTGTAATTGGATGGTTCTCTCCAAGCACCTCTTGAAAGAGATCAAATACTTGACTCTGGATCCGTTCAGCTTCAGAAAATCGGTCCTGTGCACAGTATACTATCGCAAGGGCTGCCATGGCCCATATTGTTTTGGGATGCTTCTCCCCCAACTCCTCCCGTTGGATATCCAATACCCGTTTCTGTAACTCTTCGGCTTTATCATAGTGGCCTTGTGCACGGTATATACTCACAAGTTTTTCCATACTCATAATAGTAACTGGATGGTTTTCCCCAAGCACGTTCTGTCGACAATCCAGTGCCTGCTTACAAAGCTCTTCAGCTTTACTATATTGGCCCTGCCAATCATATACTGCCGCAAGGCATGACATAGTCCAGATTGTGTCAGGATGTCTTTCTCCAAGTAAGTCGTATTGGAAACTTAATGCTTGTTCATAGATTTCTTTAGCCTCAGCGTATCGGGCTTGAGTCATATAGGCTGTCGCAAGCAATTGCATGCTTCGAATTGTGTCTTGATGTTTTTCTCCAAGCAGCTCTTGTCGATAATTCAATGTCTTTGTATAGATTCTTTCAGCTTCGTCGCACCGGCCTTGTGCCAAGTATCCCCCCGCAAGATCTGACATACTCCTGAGTGTTTCTGGATGCCTTTCCCCAAGCGTGTCCTTGCGTAGATCTACTAACCTCCGGTCAACTGGCTCCTTCTCTCTCCACCGCCCTTGATCATAAAGAAACAACGATACTTTGCAGAGTAATGTTGCTGTTTCAATCTTCTTCCCGCTCACCTCTGCCCATTCCCCTACCCGTATAGCATGAGCCATATACTTGTCGCATTTTGCCCACGATGTTTTCTCTGACACTGGAAACGTATCATCCACTATCTGCAGAGCGACACTGGAGTAATATGACTCTCCACTCTCTGCACTGTTTTGCCCAGTTGTTGTAACCCCGCCTGGGGCCATCTCCATCTGCCCTTGAACCCACAGCCCGTATCGAACTGCTTCTTGTACAAGTTTATGCATCTCGTAGCTCTGTAAGCCTCCCTCCTCTCGACGCATATCAAGAAATGAAAACTCCACTAGTCGCGTAACGGCCTGCTGAACTTCAGTCTCGGGGATCTGCTGAGCTTTACCCTTGTCGCCAACATCGTACTGGCTAGCTGCCATGACCAGCTCGAAGGGTATATCTTGGTTGTCCAGGTATGCAATTACGTGGAGAATGCGATATGATAGCTCGCTTTCCTCTCGAATTCGCATTGTCGAGATCTTCCACGTCTCAAGCACACTATTTGATACCTCCGGTCGCCTATGCCGATCAAAACCATTCATATTAAGAAGATCCCGTCGGCTTGAGCCGTGTATCAGGAGTTCAAGGTATTCTTTAACCGTCATCGATGTTCGCCGTATGTATGCTCCGGCCTGTGAGACCGCTAATGGAAGTCGCTGTAGCTCTTCTAGAAGCCGATTAATTCCTTCGTCGTCCACAGCTAACGTATCACCGCTAGCTGCTACAAGAAGACTTGTCGCCTCATCTCTTGTCATGGGCGGAACCATAATGCCTCGAGTCGCGCCGACAAGTGTGCCTTCGATTTTCTTATCACGGCTTGTCCATAGTACCGTCCCGTGTGACCCTTGAGGGATGTACTTGTAAAGACTTTCATTCGTCCGATTTTTATCAGCCACTCCAAACAACTTTAGATCATCAGCATTGTCAAAGACAATAACCCATCGTGGCTGTGCTTCAATG
Source organism: Trichoderma gamsii (assembly GCF_001481775.2). NCBI lineage: Eukaryota > Fungi > Ascomycota > Sordariomycetes > Hypocreales > Hypocreaceae > Trichoderma > Trichoderma gamsii. The sequence goes on along the minus strand of NW_020171341.1, from coordinate 455,872 downwards.
CTGCTGCGCACTGCATCGAGTAGGTCTGATCCATCAAGCGTCTCACTGACTCCGAGCTTCTTGCCAATTATCTTATAATCAGTTGTAAAAGTCGCTTCGCTGTCGGCATGCACCCAGAAGACGCAAACTTCACTATCGTTGCACCGTTGATACACGTAATGAAGTGCAAGCTGCGTTTTGCTATTCGTATTGATTAGTACCTCGACTCTTGCTAACAAGACAGGATAATCGGCCAAGAGAGCATACCCTGAGCCTCCTAGGCCCCAAAGCGCGGCGCTATAGAAGCCCGGCGTTTGTGGCAAAAGCTCATCTAGCTTGTTGATAAGGTCCGGACGAGAGACTAAATCTTCGTTGCGCGGATATGGAATGGCACGGACAGCTTTGACTTCCGCACGGGCCTGTTTGTGGGGCGCGTGGAGGTGGAAATCGCCTTGGTAGATGATGGTGTTGTCGCCAAATTGACTATTGCTGATATAGCGCCGCTCGTGCCCTGAAGCCTCCATCGTGAAGTCGTACAGTCACAGCGTCACTCAAAGTCATAAAGTCACTCAGTTTGAAGCCTGAGATGAGGGACTAAACTATACCTACCTGTACCATCACGAAAGGAGGGGCTCGGCCCAGACTGCGGCCAGGATGTAAGAAAGACATGTACTACCAACACAACCAAGTACCTACGCGCCCCAGAGGGGTTTCCGGACAGGGTCTATACAATGATTTGACGCATACATGGCCTACCTTTGCCCCTTATGAAACAAGATAAGTTGACGCCAGCGGGAAGCTGACCTAATGAATGCGCAGCTGAAAAGACCGTTTACAAAGGCCTATAGGCACCGCGAAAGTCTAGGAGCATGCATATTATTCGTAATCACTTTGGACAACATGAGACAAATTGCTATTGCCTATATTGAACTTCTTTTATTTTTTACAGTTATAGCCAGCTCAAATAGGTAGGTTACATAACATGATGATTTATTTGTTTGTACATCTACACTGTTTACTTATTTCCATTCGCTCTCCCTTTCAACTCTCTCTCCGCCTACCATGTCAAACCCCTCTACTCGTCGAGCTTCACGTAGTTGGCAGGGAAAAGACCCGAGTGGCCGCCGTAGTGACCAAACCACCAGTCCTCGTCGGGGAACTCCAAGTTTGTGACTGTAGCATCCTCAGGGAAACTCAGTTCTGCCACAAAAGTTAGCCATCCATGCGTGACATCATTTACTCGGACCTTCTCAGGGGCTTACCGTTATCTTCTGCAGCCTCGTAATCATACAGCGCAGTGGCTGTTGGACCCGCAGCGGCAGCGGCTGGCGCTGCTGGCGGAGCTGCTGGTACTGGAGCCGGCTCGGCGGCAACGGGGGCTGCCGGGGGAGCTGGCGCAGCGTCTTCGCCCTCAACAATCTCTACGTAGTTGCTGGGGAACAAGCCGCTCTCTCCCCTGACGTTGGTTCCCATCCACCAATCCTCGTCGACCATGTCGATGTTGGTTACATACTCACCCTCAACCAAGTCAATCTCGTTGTCCTCAGCCTTCTCGTAGTCATACTGCACAAGAGCGCGCTTTCCACCTTGCTGGTCCTGGCTGTCAGCCACATGAGGCGCGTGCTCAAATGTCTGCTCGGCCACTGCGCTGGCCGCTGCTCGTGCGACGTGGCCAGCCTCCCGTTCATCTTGAAGCTCCTCTTCTCTAGGAACGGGAATGTCCTCCACAGGCACAGGAGGAGGTGCTCGCTCCTCTGGCCGCTCAATGATGGGCTCACGAGCAACGGGTGCAGCGACACGAATTGGCGATGGCGAGCGTCCCGTCTCCTCCTCCACGGTTTGATACGCTGAAGGATCCTCCTGCTCCTCTTCCTCTTCGTCCGCAGGCGCAGGTCGGCTGGGAAGACCAGGAAGAGCGAAACCTCCAGTTGGCCTGGAGTTGTCTGGGACAGGGGGGGGAGCCTGATACTCTTCCTCAACTGCTCGTGACGTTGGGGGAATGCCAGCTCCGATGGGAGCCGTGTTCTTGAACCGATCTCTCAGCGCAGACACGCCACTAGGAGCTGAGCCCTCTTCCTCAGCAGCCTCCCTGGACTCTGCTTCCTGCTGCTCTTCCTCAGGAGCAGCACGCGCGGTACCTCCAATTTGTACTGGTGCCCAAGACTTGCCTGTGTAGCCGCTCTTCCAAGAAGAGGAGCCTCCGGTAGTCTGTTGAGCGACTGGCACTGGAGAAGCCGCGGCGGGGATGTTTCCAATGCTTCCGCCTTCTCTGGCCTTCTTCTCAGCCCAGATCTGGGCCGGAGTCTTGCCGCCTTGGTCTGCGAATGTCCGGCTAGCAGCTCCAACTGGGGCAGCGGCAGGGGCAGCCGGGCCGCCGAATCCTAGACCTCCTGGAGTTGGGGCCTTGGTGCCGCTGAAAGCAGAGGCTCCGGACCATTTCTTGGCGACAGTAGGCTTGGGCAGTGAAGTCAGCCGTCCTGCGCTTGGCTGCGAGAAGGCAGCAGCTCGATCAGAGAAGGCTGGAGGTGCTGGCTCTTCTTCTTCCGCTGGTGCTGGTGCTGCACCAGGCTTTTGTGCTTTGGCTCTAATCGCAGCAATGTCGACTTTGCCAACTGGCTCATATGCTCCTTTGACGGGCGTGGGTCTGTCATCTCCGGTCTTCTGAGCCTGTGCTCTGATGGCCGCGATATCGACCTTGCCTACGGGCTGATAACCGCCTCCAATAACATCGGAGGGAGCATCCTGTCGGGGTGCGCCGGTGAAGCGCGATGGCTCTTGTTTCTGGTTTGTAAGCTCTGCAATATTCACCTTGGTAGGTTGATAAGCAGGCGCGACCTTTTCGATCTGGGTTCGAGTTACGGGAGGAGCGTCAGCTCCCCAGCCATCCGCATCGACAGAGGAATCTTTCTTGGATCGAGCGGCAATAAGAGGGTCAACAGGACGACCAGCAGACGATGAAGGAGTGAAGACTGGCTTGGCCTTGACAGGCGGTGGAGCTGATCCGAAAGCTCCTGCGGATGATCCGGCAGAGTACTTGGCACCAGACGCATCGGCGACCTTGCGCATGATGGATTCAGGCTCGAGGTCGCTGTCGGAGCGAGCGGTAATCTGGACATGGTATCCGTGAAGAATCTTGGAGACAGCAGCCAGGTGGCTTGTGAAGTAGCCCTTTGTGCGTTCGGGAACACCTCCTCCGCACCAGCCGATGAGAATAAACTTGGGAAGGCCCGAGTTGGGGTCCTTGACCTTGACAAAGGCGAATTGGATTCGGCCCTCGTTGAAGTCTTCAATCAGCTCGGTGAGGTCGCCATCTACACTACTGCGTTAGTATGTTTATTCCGAGAGACATCACTCATCAAACATCAGGTCTCGCCAATGGCTCGCGTACCGCCGGTGCTCTGGACTTTGAGGATGCTCTCTTTGGATCCGCTGTCCTGGAAGGCGTTGGCCAGGGGAGCTTGGACAGAGAAGAGCGCCCACTGGGCATATGTGGGAGAGCCGGAAGCCGGCGCTTCTCCGCCAACAACAGCATTGTAGCTGCTCTTGATGGAGGGGCCGTTTATGGAAAGGTTGAGAGACGCCATCGCGAGGCTGGTATCGTGGGCGTGGTGAAGGATGGAGAGAAGGAGGTCGTCGTCAAGAGTGGATGGAGAGGGATTGCGTCCCAGGAGCTCCGCTGACTAGCGACGCCGGTTAGCATGCAACTCAGGGGAGGCTACGAGGCGTTCGGGCTAAGGTGGCTCTCACACAATGGCCGAGTTGATTGCAGCAGCACCCCAATAAATAGCACAGCTATGGAGGAGCGAGGCTTCGCTTCGGGTACAGAAAGATCGGGCGCAAAGGGGGCCGGAGATTTCGTGGCGGACTCAGGAGCCAAGCTGGCAGGCAAGCTGATGGATGCTCTGGCGGGACGTACGTCGACGCTGCGTGTCGCTGAGGCGGGGACGAATAAGCCCGTCTGCTTAAAGGCATAGCCCCGGCGGATTTGCTGGCGACAGCTGCGGCCCTGGCGGGGGGTTGCAGCTACCGGGTCTGGAGCAGCTGGGGGGGAGCTCAAATGACGCAAATGCCCCTCTTCGCCGCCGCCTGCACCGCCGCCTTTCAGCTCTCTAGCGCTGTCACTGCGTGGCAGGTGGCAGGTTAATTTTGGTGCCTGAGAAAACGCAACTGCCTAAGGACTGAGGGCTTGTTTTAAGAGGAAGCCTGGCGCAATGAGCGTCGTCAGAAGATTAACGTAAATATTATGCTTGCAGTTGATTTGGAAACTCTGCTTCGCCGTTTGTGGAAATAAGATTATCTCACTTGATTTTATTTTACCGAGGGCGAAGGCATCCAAATTCGTTGATGTAATAGAGGCCTCTGTCAAGTACCACCCCAATCTGCCGACATATCGCTACATTTCGTTCAAGTACTAGCTGCCATCACCATGGTTTTGTATTCATCCTTGCTGAATTCTACTCGGGTACACCACATGCATCATTGTAGCGTTTACTGCAATGCCTAGAATAGACTTGTTAGCGCCAGGCCTATGCAAGGGGAGCATAAACACTTGTGCTGCAAGCAGAAACTGTGCCTTGCCGCCCTATCGGAATCTCGGGCTGTTGCTTGGCCCACCTCCCTCAACGTTGGAATCAAGATGTTACAAACATGTATAGACGCGCAATAGGTACCTAGGGCATTCGGTGGTTTCGACTGAAGAATCAGTAATTGCATGTTTGGATAGCCTGGAGACTTTGGGCTGCTGCTGAGCCACTTTTTACGACTGCAGCCTATTAATAGCGACACTCGTTCTGGGTGCCCAACCTGAGGCTAATTGTGGATCGTAGCCAATCGGGTGGATTCCCCAGAGATGGGAGAGGTATTCTGTACGATTTCTTCGGGGGTCCTTACGACTTCTTTTATATTCTCCGTATGGCATCTTAGCTCAATAAAAAAATATCTGAAGAAGCGTTTCGAATTAAGTTTATTCTTCGTAGCAGTGATCAGATAGGTATACATAGGCGTCGCTTCCTCCTCCGCCTGTTGTGGTGAGAAGGCTTGAGCACGAAGGCACATCAATGAGTAGCCGCGCTTTGGGCACTACAGTTGGCGTATACGAGCACTGGCAAACATGCAACTGCTCCTTTAGTTTTCCGTCGGGAAAGCCTGGTTTATCTTGGAAGCCATACGCTTAGAATTCCAATTCTTCTCCTGTCCGGAGCATGTCGGGAGATCAAATTTGGTATGTGAGATGACTGCAGACTTCGGGTCTAAGCAATTTATAACTAATAGGTGCGCACAATACGCTTCTCTTTATCATCTACATTTCCTGAAATAGGCAGTTGATTTGATAATTAAAACTTTTGAGAAGGTCACCTATCATCACAATGACAGTTACAGAGAAATTCCTTATGTAAGGCAGCTCGTGTGCCTATCAGATGCTACACCGGATATACACCGGGGTACAAGTATCAACGGCTCTGATTTCAAATTGCAAATGCGCGCGATGGCCATTTACACTTGCGCCATCACTCTACCCCGCTAAAAATCCAACCTTGATATCCCGAACACAACGCCGGTTCTCGCTCTTATACCCAAATCATCGCCCATACGCAAAAACAGAAATCATCTGCCGTTTTACGATCAACATTTCGACCGATCAACAAAAATGTCGACGATAACCGAGATCGAGACCGACGAACAGTGGCAGCAGGTGCTCAGCTCTGCCCCTCCGTCAACGCTCGTCATCGCCTCTTTCCACGCTCCCTGGGCGGCACCATGTGCTCAGATGGCGACTGTCCTGTCGACACTGGCATCCGAATATCCCGTCACCGAGCCTCCCAGCACGAAGTGGGTGTCCATCAATGCCGAAGAACTTAGCGATATCAGCGAGACCTACGATGTGACGGCAGTTCCCTTCCTTGTTCTGCTACGAAACGGCGAGGTCGTCGAGACCGTCAGCGGCAGCAGCGCCGTCAAGGTCCGAACGGCCATCGAGAAGCACGCAAAGAAGGACTCGGCTGCGGCAAAGGATGCCGGCGCAACCAATGGTGTCTCGAAGCCTACAGAGGCCGCTGAGGTTGACCCGGCCAAGGCAAAGGAGGAACTGTTCAAGCGCCTCGGCGATCTGGTCAAGGCTGCTCCCGTCATGCTCTTCATGAAGGGCACTCCTAGCGCTCCTCAGTGTGGCTTCTCCCGACAGTTGGTTGGGCTTTTGCGAGATAACTCTGTCAAATACGGATTTTTCAACATCCTCGCCGACGACGACGTCAGACAGGGCCTCAAGGAATATGCTGAGTGGCCAACTTTCCCACAGCTGTGGATTGATGGCGAGCTTGTAGGCGGTTTGGATATTGTATGTTGCTTTCATATAAACACATGAAGACGAATGTGCACTAACGTTATCAATAGGTCAAGGAAGAGCTTAGCAGCGATACCGACTTTTTCAAGCCATACAGCGTCGCTGTCGAAGCTACGTCATAAAAGACACATAAAAGAAAAGTGCAGGCAACACCTTCTCGTCGAATTTCTGTCTCTGGCACCTGGCATACAAGCTTCCCGACTGCGATCAATTTGGAGTAAACCGAAGTCAACCGATCACAGAATAAGGACATAACGATATTCATAACAATGCGACTTCTGAGTTGCAGCAGGATATGCGCGAGGCCGGATCGGAACGAGAGAGCAATAGCAAATTCAGCCTTTGCATGTTTGAAAGTTATACAAGTGAGATTGGGATTCAGAACTTATTGTGGCTGCTGAGGGTTCTATAAGCCGGAATTTTATGCGTGCGCGTCGAAGAGTAGGGGAGGTCGTTCATCTGTGGTTGGCTGCATGTATCGTGTTCGATTATTGCTGAGAGAAAGGGAGCAGAGGATGATACAAAATTGCAAGGTAGCCTTGAATATCTATAAATAAAGTAAACAAACATCTCAACTAGCATCTGAACAAAGTGAATGGCGGTTTTGAATACTACCTAGGACTGGAATAGATATTAATATTTTTTCTTGGTAGGAATAGCAGCAGCGTATTGGACTGCTCCCATTGCCTCTATTACATCTGCTGCATACCTATCATATTGATGTTACTAGTTTAATCCACATAGAGGTAAGAGGGGTACAAGTTCGAAGAAATTGATGCGCAATTGGGCTGTCAACATTCAAATACTAGGTTTTCCGCTTTCAAATGAGAGCTGTCAACTCCGTGACATGGCACCAATCCTCGATCAGCTGTTTCGACAACCCCAGCATGAAACCAGGATCGGTCCGTCTGCACGCATCAGTCCGAAGTCCACCCAGTTCTCTCGGTAACCAAGTGCCGCTAGCACTCGCAATCTGCAAGCAAGGAGACAGATGACCGCCTGCTGCACCGCTCGTACGAAATTCAGCGTAGCACTCGAACGGAGCTCTCACGGCCGCAGGTTCCGCTCAACACCATTAGATGGAAATAAGGGGGCTTGCAGTGCTAACTTGCCCGCTAACGCTTTGCTGGGTGCGACGCTAGCAAAGGCCGCTAAAATTCAACAGCGCGCATGGTGAGTCACAGAGTTGCAGGAACGCAAGCGTCAATACGTAAACTGGCTGGAGCCTTGTCTCGATCTGGGCTTGTAGGGGACGAAGATTGTGGCGCGGCTTAAGTCCGGCCAGGGCTCATCTCGCTGGAAATTCCCCTCAATACGCTCGTCTGCTCTAATGGAGCGCTCGTTTGGAGGTACGTGCAGTAGACATTCGGCATGGAATCCGGGCTTCATCAGCCCTCCGCAGTGGTACAGGCAGAGATTCCTTGCGGCAGTAGGCTCAGTGCTAGCCGAATATGTCATAAGACGGACGAGATAGAGGACGCTGGCGCCATGGATCAATAACCGGGCCGCCGCTGAAGGTTCCCCTCGAACGGATCCGTCAGTTCAATGTTGCTAGAAATGCTGCCACATGCCGCACTAACAGAGGGTACTTGGTAAAAGCAGCTGACAAAGCTGAGATTTCATCTGGAGATGAGCTCCCTCCCGCTGGGCGTATCGAAGGCTGTAGCTGCGATATCAGAATACGCCCAGCTGAGTTCCGGCTCATACCTAGTAGCAAGTCACTAAAGCAACAGAGATGTCTAACAGACGCCGCATCTTACTTCATATAACCAATTACACCTTTTTTCGTACCCATCTAAATGCCATCAGCCTGCAACTACGTGAGAACTCTGCTTACAGCAACTCTACTGCCATTGGGTGCCCTTAATATATGGGGTCTAATAGCAGCTGCCGTAGGGCTCCACAAGAGAAAGTTGGCGAGTACCGCTTGATAGCATCACGCAAAGGAACCAGTCTCGACACCCCACCACCGCGATCCTCGGGGCTATCCTTTATTATAATTTCGAGGTACCAGACGCTTCTCTTCTTTCTAAACATCTTTTCTTCCCAGACTTCATCGCTCGATCGCTTTCCTCTGCTATAACTTATCTCCGATGCCACAAACTCTCGTCAAACCAGCTCGCCCCTAACAACTCGACGCTTTCTGCTGTCTGTGCTCTGCCTCCCACGCTACATACACGCTTCAGGCGCCCCTCTCCGCCTCCCACGCAATTCATTCAGTTGTTATCCAGCCAAAGCCACCAGGTCAAATCCGTTGCCCGCTCGTCGTGAAGTCCCAGCGACGACCAGCAACAATCGTCCAATCCCGCGCCCGAAATCAGGTGACCGTTGCTGAGAATTCCGTGTTCTTTACAAATCAGCTCCAGACAGCACCATCTCATTTATTTCCGGCTCATGCTGCGCTTTTCTCCCGGCTGTCGGCAGATCGTCTAAACGTCCAACCCTCACTGCCGAGTCGCACCCACCGTCGCGGTATCTTGTTCATATTGGCCTGGCTTCAAGCAATTGACAGGCTGCCTCCGTTTGCTCTCGCCAACATCTTCAGAGGTCTAATATATGCGCCGCATCATTCATAACCGGAAAGCCGCTTGTGAGGCCGGCTGAAGATCAAAGAATATCTCGGCGCGATCCTTAAGTCCGAATCGCCTCATCAGTCGACGACGTTTCGCAACTACGAAAACCACCAAACTTCCTCCTCTTCCGCAATGACGCCCACTCCGCCTTCGACCAACTCCTCTACTGGGGGTCGCTCCCCCGAGGAGCAGTTCCGGGTTGTGAGGAAAAGAAACCGTGTGCCTCTGAGCTGCTATCCGTGCAGGACAAGAAAGTACGTCTTAACCTCCGGGCTGTACATAGACGAGAGTGTAGGCGTGCTAACCGGTTATGTAGATTGTGAGTTTCTGGCCGCATGATCTTGCATAGCAAGGGCGACAGCCAGCGGCATCCATCCGTTCTTTTACTAGCTAACACGACATAGGAAATGCGATCGGAACCACCCGTGCAGTAACTGCACCAAGCGGGAGGGCAACGATACGGCATCATGTTCCTATGCGGCTCCAGTGACTCGCAAGAAGAGCCAGAACCAGGCCGACGCCACTCCCGATGATATGCAGAACAGGATCGACCGGTTAGAGGGCCTTGTGTTGTCTTTGATGCATGGCGGGGCTAATATAGATCCTGCTACAGCCTCCGCGGCCGGCCGCGCTGCTTCTACGTCGCAGTCATTGACTGACAGCAGCTCTTCGGCCAAAGCCGGCCGTGACGAGGCTGTAACAATGGCCGAGGATGATAGCGACGTGGAAGAGAGCCTCGCAGCTTCACTCGGTGTTTTAAAGGTCGACTCTGACAAGGGCAAGTCGATGTATATCGGCCAAGAGCATTGGCACACGATATTGTCCGACATTACCGAGGTGAAAAACTATTTCATGTTCCACAAGAAGGAGCTAGAGACGAGTTATGAGCGTGTCAGGAACTCAAAACCTATAGCTGCGCGGGAAGGGCCGACATTGTTACTTGGTGCCCTGCCAGCGTCTGAGATTGAACTCCGCGCGGAGCTGCCCCCAAAGTCAAGTATTCTGACTTTGTGCAGTCGCTATTTCAATTCCATGGACAACGCTGTTTGCATAATACACGGGCCGACCTTTTTCAAGCAGTTGAAAAAGCATTGGGAGGACCCGTCAAAAACACCAATCATGTGGCTGGGCCTCTTGTATTCCGTGCTTACCCTTGCCATGCTGAGCTACCACAAGGTTGGTGATGAGCCTCCTGAGTGGAGGGGTCGAACTTTGGAATTGGCTTCTGAATATCGGCTACGCACTGTCCAATGTCTGATCAAGGCGGACTACACAAAACCAGTCGAGTACACAGTTGAAGCCATGCTTCTATACGTTTTTGGAGAATACTCGTCTCGGTGGGATGCTGATCTTGGCCTCTGGTTGATTGTTTCCGTCATAACGAGGATAGCCTTCCGCATGGGATACCATCGCGATGCGAAATGGTTTCCCAACATTACCCCTTTTCAAGCTGTAAGTGAAGAGTGATATTTCCAATGCCGCGTTGTAATAAACAACAAGACCGAAAAAAAGACTAACATAAGACGATGCAGGAAATGAGACGAAGAGCGTGGGCGCTGGTCCGAATGTCGGATGTCGTATTTTCACATCAGGTGTCGTTGCCCAACATGATTTATGAGCATGACTGTGATACCCAGCTTCCGAATAACCTGTTTGACGATGAATTTCACCCTGATATCAAGGAATTGCCCCCATCCCGCCCTGCTTCGGAACCGACGCCGATATCCTACATGATTGCCAAGGTGAGGCTCTGCAATGAGCTAGGCAACATCTTGCAGGCTACAAATTTGGTGGGGAGACCGGTCTCATACGATGAAATTATTCGATTTGACGCAAAGCTTCGCCAGGTGATGCAGGAGCTTCCTCCCCATCTCAGACTTGGCTCATTGGATACATCCCAAGATCCAGTGACCTTGATCATCGCAAGATATAACATCGATATATTGTACCAAAAAATGCTTTGCCTACTACATCGGAAATATCTCTCCAAGGCTCGGCATAACTCGAGATATGCGTTTTCGCGGCGAAGTGCTATCGAGGCCTCGATGCAAGCAATGGACCATCTAGCCAAACTCCATCGCGAGTCTCAAGGAAACGGGCGGCTACGTTCCGTTTCATGGTATATCAAATCCATTGCAACGAAGGAATTTACCCTGCCGGCCATGCTCCTTGTTCTAGACCTTCACTATGATAACATGGCAGCACGATCATCTATTCCTGCGGATGAGAGCAATTACAGATACACTGAGGAGCAGCGAAGTAAAATGATTGGCACACTCGAGACTGCCAAGGGTATATGGGCAAATCTTGCCAACACTTCGATGGAAGCATTCAAGGCCTGTAAAGTTATCGAAATCATGTTGGAAAAGATTAAATCGCCTTCTGGAGAAGCTATGGACCCCAACAGCGACTCATCTCTATCCGACTCTCTGTCTGCTTCAATTGTAGGCACAGCAATGGATCAGACGCCTTCGTCCTTGGGTCTTGGTACCCCCATTGGCATGCCTGGCTTTGGTGGCCAGGATCCCTTTACGCAAAGCTCCGCCTTTATGGGTATGGATTTTGGTGTTCGAGCCGGAAACGCGGCCGAATTCCCTCAATTTGATGGCCTCAACGCCGGTGGCCCTGCCTCTCCGCTCTCCATGTTTACCAATCTAGGTGGAGCGGGCGGAGCGGGCGACCTGGCGTCCAATTTTGACTGGGTATGGCTACAATTACCATCTTTATCCTCCTCTTTTTTCGCACATTCGACGTGGATATTTGCTAACATAATCTTCTGCGATAGGGGGCATTTGAAAATTATGCACAAATGACAACTTGGGGAGCTGATCAGAGTTTCCAGATCTACGGCTCTGGCGACCAGTCCTCTCCAGAACAGGGGCTTGGTGATGGTTCGATGAACGGACAGCAGTAAATCTACTTGTATATTTTGGACAATCTTATGTGTAAGATAGCTCACATTCGTTATCAAGTGTACTCGGGTTTTTGAATATCTGGATAAGGAATGCAACGCTTCTATACAGGGACTTGTTTGTAGCTATAGGTACTCTTAACTATGCAAAATCTACCCTTCTCTCCATATGATTATTGAAGACGGTCTCACTCTCAATGTGATAACATGCTGCTCGTAGAATGACAGTGTGACGTCATGGCCACAATTTCGGGAGCAGTGCCGCTGCTTTTGAGAGATTTGCGCCAAGCGCTGCTTAGTCATGTCTAATCGATAAAAAGCATCAATTCAGATGCCAGCTGCCACTCTCCGCCAATGCCTGCACCCCTGGTTAACAGGCTGACGTGACCTTGTCACTGCTGCAACACACACAAAAAAAGTATTGAATGTTTCTTGAGAGCAGATTTCTCTTTCCATGCTTTTTCTCCCAAACACTCTCTGCAGCTGCAGTCAGAGCTTCTCCCTGATGATTTTCCTTCGTGCCTGCCCCCGTGCACAAGGAATCTTCATAAGAACTCCCAGCAGGGGCTGACCCTGGATATTGTTCCATTCTAATTTTCCAGGCGTCTTGGTCTGTTACGCCGCAGTCTTGTTTGTGCATTTTCTCATTTACGCTGGCTTCTCGTTTTCGATGCAACTATGGACGACGATCAGCAAGAGCATGTAGCGGACGCGAGTCTGCTACTTCCACGGGATGTTGGAGGTGTTCTGCAAGTCCCGCGTGGAAGCTCTTTGATCTCGCTTCACCAACTTGGTTCATCGGACAACGGCAGCATCATGGTGTCTCCAAGCAATGCCGGACGGAAGAGGAAGAGAATGAGTGTCCCCAATCCAGCTGGAGATGGACCGCCCAAGAAGATCAAGAACGTCTCTGCTGACCAAGGCTCTCTTGATTTTGGCTCTTTGCCAGCTTCTCATCACGATGTGTCGTTGCAACTCCCAGCGGAGGTGTGGCAGCATATCTTCTCCTTCCTGCCGCCGCATACGCTTGGAACCCTGCTGCGGGTCAACAAGTTGTTCAATAAGTATCTCGATCCTGCATCCCCATTCACGATTTCTGCTCCAGAGTTTCGCGTGCCTTCCATAGTACCTGCGCTTCTCCCCGACGCCATATGGCGGGCGTCAAGATGTCTCTTTTGGCCAAGGATGCCTGCACCCCTCTCAGGGAAATCTGATCTAGACATGTGGCGGTTTGCCTGCTCACGGTCTTGCCAAATATGTGGCCAGATAGATGAGACTAATGTCGCCTGGGAATCCTTACCGTGGCGGCGTGGGCCTGGCAACAACACTGTTTCGCCGATATTTGTTTTCTTCGTCAACTCTTGTGGGAAATGTTTGGCTGAGACAAGCGTCAAAGTGAGTGCAATGCCAGATCAAACTCTGAATACTACCAAGAGGCTGATGCGTATCTGTAGGAAGTTGATGTGCTGTTGTCAACATCCATACCTTCAGTTCTTATACCCGGACTTCCTATGGCCTTTTTGACTCCTGATCTCAACGTAGTCTATACACAGTCGATAAAAACTACCCAAGTGCCTACTTCTGTTCCGCTAACGAGAACATATTGGCCCACCCAAGTGGAGAGTCTTCGATTAGAATTTGAAGATGTCAAGCGATTTGGTCCTGCGGCGGCTGAAGAATGGATTAAGGGTCTAGAGGCTCGTGGCGCAGACACCATTCATAAAGCATTACGATGGGAGAAGTATTATTTGGCTGGAGGAGTTAGCCAGATGCTCATCCGCTCCTCTTCAACTCCGCCACAGCCCACTACCCGTGGCGCGCTCAAGAACTATGAAGCCACCACTCGCCCAATGCGACGAGCTCGAGAGGTAACAGAAGAACTAAAATCCCAGAGACGAGCGGATATAGAATGCCGAGCAAAGCGGCTTCAGCCTCCCATACCTCCAGATGTTCTGGTCGATCTTCCATCTTTCCAGATCTCTTTAGAGAAAGCTGAGCCCTTTCGCGATGAAGAGTGGAATAATCTAAAACAACAGCTCATGTCTCAGTATAAAAAGGTGAGAAGAGCGGAGAGAAAAAGTGCGGCAGCTGCTAAGGGTTCCGAAAAACACCAAGCCAACAGTACAGCCAAGAAAAGCACAGAGACTGCGCTTCAAGGCGAGCATGATGCTGAAACACTTGCAAAGATTCGCATAACAACCCTCACGGACCAATTCATCGGCGATCATTTGAGCGAAGGCCAAAGTGTTGAGCAGAATGATTATGCTCAATTCACCATCGATCTGCTGGCCTATGTTCACAAACATTACTATGCGGAGTTCTCGAAAAAGAATACCACTTCTTTGGCGCCAAAGCTGACTTTGGGCGACATGGTGTGGATATTTGATCACAAAGTTAGGCGAGTACTTAAAGATACTGATGAGGACCTTTTCTCTTGCAAAAGATGCCTAAAATCCAGAAAACGATTTGGTTTCAACGCTTTTATCCAACACTACCTTTCGAAGCACGCTCCGAAGCCTGGCCAGAAAGGGAAGAAAATGCGTGACCGTTTGAGAGTTGAATGGCCCGGAGAGATTCCATTCGGATCATCTCCGATCCAGCAAGTGTCTAATGTTGACTCCAAGTCGCCTTCCTCTCAGACTACAGAGGTAGACGATGCATACAAGCCGAGAATCGATGCCATGGCAAAAGCTATAAAAAGCGTGTGGAAGATCATGAAACACGTCGAAAACATGTCCTTCTCGGTCAAGATATTTGTCTCAATCTACCACGTCGCTAAAGTTTTACAAGAAGATGATCCGGAACTTGTGTCCCTCGACACATTCGTGCACGTCTTGAATCACTTCAAATCTTCTTCTGCCCTTGCCACCTACCATGGCTTAACATGCAAAATTTGCATGTTGTCGCAGGCGCGAGATGAAGACGAGAAGGGTTTATTTACGCTTCCTGGTTTAGCCAAGCACTTCCATGACGTCCATGAGAAAGGGAGGACTTCGCTGACAGATTGGCGCGTTGATTTGATCTCGATCCCGGACTTGCAGATTTCCCAAGACCTGCGAGCAAAAGTTTGGGAGAGCAAACGCGCTTTTAAACTAACTTCAGAGGCTTTGCCATGGCTATTTACAAGTAAGGGAGAAACAAGCCAAGATTGCCCCTTACCAACCTCGTCGAACGCTCTCAACAAAGGCTTGGAGGCAGGGGATGCAGCTTCTGGGCAGAAAATCTATCAGCGCGATGAAAACTTACACGGAGATGTACCGAGACTTCTGCCAGCCAGTGTTGTCTACGACAGATCAGACACAATTCAAAAGCAAGCAAGATATGATTCTGTTGTCGCTGGGGCGGCGGGCATAAGTAAGAGAATGCCTCAGATTTACGAACCGTTTGATAGAGTAAGAGCACATCGCACGGCCACCGAGGGCAGCTCAGTTTGGGGATCGTCTCGCACCAACTCACAGACTTTTAGCCCTAGAGAAGGTGGGCCAGAGTCAGGAAGACATTGGAGCTCTTTCCACCCACATGTTGAGCACGACACTCAAGTGGTAGAAGAGCCAGACGAATATCCCTACTATCCGGATATGGAGATTCAAAGGGCACAGAGCCACATAGAATTTGGAAACGGACTGGATGGCAGTTACTATATTCCCAGTGGCCACCACCAGCCGATTCCTTCCGCACGCCTCTACCACTATGGTGGATCTGTTTCATCATATGATAGACATGATAGAGTTGACGCACGCCATGCGTCGAATGGCTATTATACGCAACATCCAGCTATGATGCGGGAGTACAGAGTTATTCCAACTGCAGAACGTTTCGATTATACCCATCCAGAACCGCACAGAAGTATTGCCCCACAACGAGCATATGGTTCTTATGCTTCACGATATGCATTGGCCAATAGAAGGCCAGGAATTTGAGATGAATTATAGATTAGTAGGGTTGGCAAATGGAATTATTGCTTTCTTTGTTTTTGGGCGCATCGGAAAAGGCATTCTACGCATATACAAGCAAGAGCTTTTCAGCAGGGAAATGGAGGGTATACCACAAGGGGAAAAGGAATAACATACAGGTATACATCACAGCTAGGGATATTGGCATTTCAAGACATGCTCATCATATAGATAATCGCATAAACTAATACGGTCAAAAGTATATTTCTGATAATTGGAGACGTGACAACAAAGTCGAGTGGTGTAGTTATAGAAGATATAGAAATCGCTTGCAGCCATGGTCGCGGATATTCTTCCCCTTTCTTCCGGCGCCATTGCCATCATGTACAGTTGTTTACATTTCAAAAGGAAGGAAAATGCGCCATCGTACACTGCTCTCCAGCTCTCTCTCCCTCTTCTCCTTTTTTACTTTTTTAAAAAGAAAAAAGACAAAAAGAGGCAATTCTTGTTTCTTTTCCCTCTTTTTTTCCCCCGTCCTACCTAGCCTTTTGACCTTCAGTGAAAACCCCGTGACGCCTTCGTTGATCACCTTTTTTTTCTTGTCGTCGTAAATCCGCCGCCTCGTTTGTTGACTTGATTTTCCTATACAGACATTTGTGGCCTTCCGCCTCCCCTTTTATTTCATTCCCCAGATATTTTGCAACAAACACACCAAAAGAAAGGTATTATTGGAGCCGTGTATTGTGAGGGGGAGAAAACATTGAAAGCGAAAAGAACGTAGGACAAAGAAGACGAAAATGGTCTCTCGCCCTTTCCTAGCAAAAATTTTGATTTTCTCTTTTTTTTTCCAATTGCTCTTTTTCTTTCATCTTGGCTTTTGTCTTACAAAACCTCGCCGATAATCTTGGCCGCCTCGCGGTACGTCTGGAGCAGCTTCTCGCACTTCTCACGCTCCTTCTTGACGCCGTCGTCCTCGTAGAGGAGTTCCTCAAAGAGAGCCTCCTTGTAGAGCTCACTGACGAGGCGGTTCTGGACAACGTCCTTGCAGTGGTTGACGAGGAGGTGCATGATGGCCTTGGGGACCTGGTCGGCGATGGACTCGCGGACGATGTTGAAGTAGGAGGAGATGAGGGCGCGGATGAGCTCTGTTTCCATGGCTTCGCGCTCGGTCATGGCAGGTTCGTTAGATTCGCCCTGTGAGGAGTCAAGTTAGTTGGGATGAATGGAGGGAAAGGCTGAGGGGTGTAAGAATTACCAGATGTGATGCTAGGCCATAGCTACGAGATGACGGGTCATAATCATCTGTAACAGATGGGGGAGCTGTCCGGATTGGCAGCTTCTCTTCACGCCGCAGACTTTGTGAGAAGCTGGGCTCGGAAGGGTGGCTGGTGTGTCTGCCGTTGGTAGTGGGAGTGATGGGGGCGCTCACAGGCGTCATGCCATCTTTGCCAAAGAAATAGTTCAAAAACGTATCGCGGGTGCCGCCAATGCCTTGTCCGCCGTTCATGCCTGGAGATGACGGGCGAATGCCATTCAGAGATGCTCCGAGGCCGACCATGGCGTCTTGGTGGACGGCTGGCGACATGCTCCTTGAAGGTTTTGACGTTGCGAGCTTGCGAAGGTTGGGCTGCTCTGCCCGCTCAGCAACCGGGCTGTCCTCGCTGTCTTCGTGCGCGTCTGTGCCGTTGGGGCCTACCTCCTTGAGGCGTCGCTTCTCTCGGCGTTCACGCTCTTCCAGAATGAACTTCTTGCGCTCCCGCTCTTGTTTAGCGCTGACAACATTGCTCATTGCTGCTGCTGCGCCTAAGAAGTTGGGGTGGTTTGTGTTGATGTATGCACGTTGAATCGAGATGAGCGACTCAACATACTGTGAGGAAGGGCCTAACCGCTCTCGCAGGAGGTCTGATACAACCTCGATAAGCTTGGCCTGGAGCCTCGGGAATCTAGAAAGTTCTACTGAGCCGCAAGTGTGGCAGATCTTGATGAGTTCTTCGTAAACGAGTTCGACGCAGCGCTGGCTAGGAATCTCTAGAAGCTTGATTTGGGGCTTGACGAGAAGGTCAAAAGCCATTTCGGGCACGAACAGACTGGGTCGAGGACCAGTGGAGTTGCGGATTGCCGTCCTAATATCCAATGCTGACAGATTTGACGTGGGATCAATGGTATCTAATGAGCTTCCAAAAACAGAGTTGAAGATGTAGTAGATACGGGCACCACCGCAAAGCTCCTTGGTGGAAATTTCGGTGGAAGTACCGTCAATCGAGGAGATGAATGAGGTTGCGAATCTCGTCATCTGCTGCAGAATCAAAGAGCCTCGGTGCTCCTTTCCGCTAAAATGCATGTCGCCATAACCGGCGAGCTCCTGTTGTGTCTGACCCATCAAAGTGTTGAGACGTGCCTTGATATCGGGCAGACGCTCTCGAATGTGTGCCATAAGAGTCGTGTTAAGCGTCTTGGCCAAAAAGTGGGTGCCGCATCGGCTAGAGATGTTACGATAAGCCGGGTGATGCTTGAAGAATTCGTTTTCAGCTTTCAGAGCATCATCCATGGGCTTGTTGCCTTGAATATCCTGCTGGGAGCGGTTCACCACGCCAATGAAGCCGAGCTTCAACGGGTACACTCGGCCGGACAGAATGTCGAGAGCATTGGTGCCGTGGTCCATCAAGTCGAGCTTGGTGAGAACGCCGATGGTCCTCCGGCCGAGAGGATCCACATGCCGGGCAAGCTTCAGAGCCTCCGAGTTGACGAGATCGACATTGGCCGGTGAGACAGCCAGGACGATACTGTTTGGCTTGGCGATGTACTCGGAGATTAAGTTTCTCGTTTGTTTCTCAATATCACTTGGCTGATCACCAATTGGTACCTATACGTTATGCCTCCCAGGTTAGCCGAAAAAAAGAGCAAAGCAGGGCGGGGAGACAGCAGATGGAAAACAGAGGTGCAAGACGAACCTTGGTTAAGCCAGGGAGGTCAACCAGCGTCAGGTTGAGGACATGCGGCGAGTAGATTTTCAGGTTAATGGGCTGTCTGTTGATGCCCTTGTTGGTGCCGGCAACTCGAGACGTCTCATTCTCGATTTCTCGCTTGACATCTATGAAATCGGTGTATCTTCGATTGGGGATGTGGTGGAACTCGGCCCATTCTCCGCGGCGCGCAGCTCCAGGCGAGCGGTAGGGGTCGTTGTAGGGATCGGGGCCAGGCTCGTCGTCCTCTATGATGTTGATGAGCTGAAGGATCAGCGGTCGTCGAGTCACAACGCCGCTGCCTCGAGGCAAAAAGTCGCGGCCGACGATGTTCTCGAGGACGGAAGATTTTCCGGCGGACTGGGATCCCACGACGACCTGAGCGGCGGGGCATTAGCAGCAAGCGGGGAGACGAGGATTGGGGATTTTGCAGCCACGCACAATTTGCGGGAGATCAAGCGAGTCGCTGCCGATGGTGTTGAACACCAGGTCCTGCAGCTTGTTGACCGTGGAGAGTAGATCTTCGCCGAGGGCGGCCATTGCAGCGGCGTCTTGGGAGCCTTTTCTGGATTTTTCGCTCTCGTTTCGATTTGAATGCGGCGCAGTCAGACGACTCAATCAGACGAGGCTACCAGGATGATACAGCAGCACTGATGCCTCCAGACGATCGATACAGGCACGCACAGGCAATGCGACGACTTGCGCTGTGGCTTTTTGCAGGCTATCAATTGGAGAGAAGCAAATGGCTGCTTGGGTCTGTTTGAGCGAACCAAGGCACTACGTATTGGATTCACGTGTAACGAGGTGGGTCTCGTTAATGGCTTGCCGCAGCGCATAGAGAACGCCACAAGTACCAGGTACGCCGCGGCTGTATGCAGATCGGCGTCTAGAAGGCAGTACAGAGAACCTCGGACAGCGTCTCCCTTCGTCCAAAGCCTTGGTCGATACCGATAACAAAGAGCCACTGGAACAAACGAAGAATTAAGTAGAAGCCCAACTGGAGTCAGCGCTGTCACACAGACAAGTGCCAGATCTAACTTTGTTTTGGCAGTTTTCCATTTGTTCAATAGGTCTTTGAGACAAACATGGGGCTCTACCCTCTACGACAAAGCGACTGGGGTTTGTTTTTCTGTGAGACTTCTCTAGGATAGGGCTGTTTACGGTTTGTCTTTTCTCTATACTATATCATTGCATACTACTACTACCTACTAGTCAACTTGTTTTGCTGAAGCTTAGCATTCCGGGCGAGCGTTTCAGGGCATTGATCAGCTGCCAGATATAGTTCAATATCAGATGTTATGCGCCGAGCCGACATCATGTTGTACAGATGCTACCAGGCGTGGTTCAGGTTCAAGTCAGCTCTAGCGTGTTCAACAGAAGGGCTTCTTGGTCGGTCTCCATGGCCAGCATAAGGTGCTGATAGCATGTCGAGCCATGATCCTTGATTAGCTCTGGCGACGATTTTCGGTAAACCCACTGCTAGTGCCTCAGCATCTATGTATTGAGGCTCTAAGCTTGGAAGCTGCGTTGTCGGTGGACAAGACATCAACCATACCGCACAAGACACCGCTCACCTGACTGTGATACTTCTCAAATCGGGCTTCGCCAAAGAGGATGCATCGTGGTCCATTGCGAGTTGAGAGTCCATGATTCAAGGGCGGAAAGCAGGCAGAGAGCGGAGCGCAGCGTCACGATGCTTTCCGACTTGATGGAGCGAGAAGTTCATCCTAGCTAGCTAGCCAACCAGACAGCCGCCGATTCCTGGTCATCTCTGGCTGGGCGCCTGTGGATACAGTCGTCGACAGAACACGACAGCCCTGCAGCTAGCGGTTGAGTTGGCTTGCAGTGTGTCACGACGCCAATGGTCCGTTCAAGGCCCCGTAGGAGCCATGCGAGCACGGGAGAGGGATTGGCGGCGAGAATCTGCGCAGGCTTCTGCGTCAAGCCTGCATTGCTGTTGCTAGCGCCCGTTGCGCGTTGATGGACTGCTTGCTCATGATGCTGCCTGCTTGGCTGATACAGCAGGATAAATGCAGGCAAGTAGAAATACTTCCGCCGTAGGTATGCGCGGAAGAGGCCCTCCGAATCACGGCCGTTGTCTTCCCAATATGCAGCTATGCGGCCTGATTCGCCACCCGAGTTGCTAAGCGGCACATCCAGGCTTAGCTAAGCGATGCGTGCCGCTGTATCGGGGTCGGGCCCCACACCTCTACAACCATCATGCGAGACAGAGACGCTTTCAAGTCTCGTCTCGAAAAAAAAGACGAGAGGAAAAAGGGACATGCCCCTGGTGCAGCACCTCGAGAAATGAGCACATACGGCAGTCCTGGAGCGCTGCCACAGACGAGGCCAACCCCGTACGTGTTCCCTCGACGCTGATTTGACGTCCAGCTCAGGAGTTGCTGACCCGCCGTCCCCATAGGCCACAGCGAGGGAGCTTCCCCTTGGACCACGATGGTAAGCCTGCTGTAATTTTCCCAGTCTAAATTGCCGCCCTCTCCTGGCTGGCCCAGATCGCCGTCAAATATCAAATCAAATCTAACTATGATAGGCGAGTGCAAGAAGGCCATGACCAGCTACCTGGCCTGCATGAAAAAGGTCCGCGGCGTCAATGAAGACGAGTGCCGCAACCTGGCCAAGGCGTATCTGTCGTGCAGAATGGACAGGTAAAGAAAGAAAAAAACCAAGACGCAGCGTGTGAGGCAAGATGCGGGCTAACATGTCGGCGAAACTAAGAAACCTGATGTTGCGGGACGACTTCAAGAATCTCGGCTACCAAGAGCCTGGGCCGCCGGCTAAGGCCCCAGAGCCAGAAAAGGGCGTCAAAGGCGAACTCCGGTGGTAGCAAAATCGAGTGGGCGCCCCCTGGTCGTCACGCCGCCAGCAAGCATGGAGTGCAAAGGGGGAGGAAAAGCCATTGGTCGTTCCCATGGTGACATTGCCCAGCCGTATCTGTACATATTCTGGCGGCGATCTGGAACTTTCCACGCCAGCTGTATTATAGGCCCCCCCTGCTAGCAAATCTCTTCTCTCCCTTTATCGTGCCCTGTGCCGTATCGTGCCAATCGACCTATTGTTGCTGTGATGTGCTGTACCGTGCTATAACGAGTGTGTGCCATGCCAGCTCAGACTCTGGGTGGCGTTATATCTGAGCTGGATGGACTAGTGCTACCGTCCTGCCGACTAGCGGTCCAGATTACAGGCACACAGCGCTGCTAGCCAGCGCTACAGGCCTTAGTCTGGGGTTGTCTCGGAACATGCCAAGGGTTGCCCCGTCAACCCCCGCTAAAATCGACCGCTGGCTCGATTCTAGGTGCAAAGTACCGAGCACCTAACGCTTCTTATTTGCATACAAAACGTCACGCCTCGCATGCGACCTCTCTACTTCACCGCCGGCCTCCCAGTGCTGCGACAGCACGTCCATTGCACGCTTAAAACTGCCGTAGCATCCCTCTGATACTAACATTTTTATCTCTTTTTCGCTTTATTATTATTTGTTTCGTGACGATCCCCGAGAAATAGGAGAAGAAAGGGCAGGACAAAATGCGGCAATCTGGCGAGGTCAGGTCGAGTAGGGGGACACCGCCGTCGCCCTCCTACATGTCCAAAGACGAATTCGGTACGGCAGAAGCGGCAGATTGACCAATGGTTCGGGCTGGTCGCTAATCTACACTGTCATGAACAGCAAGCTACCTCGCAAACCTTCGAAGCAAGCCCGTGGGAAGGCCCAGCGGTGCCAGGCCTCCGCCTCCCAGCACTCGACCGCAGATAAACCGGAACAGCATGAGCCAGATCAGCTACGACGCATCTACAACATCGCCAGACACTCCTGCTCAACATGCCAGCCATCAACGATCGCAGTCACACACGCCCAGCCTCATTGGGGGAAGCACGGCTTCAACTCGCATTTCCATGATTAGTACTAAAAGCCGTGATTATTACCCTACCACTCCGACGCCGCCCCCCTTGAAGCCAGATACAGTCGTGCCTACCGCTAGCTACATGGAACGAGGCCAGCGTTGGATGGAAAGAGAAGAAGCTTCGTCACTACGAGATGCCATGGAAGAACTGGACTTTCGGGAGAGCAGGAAGAATACCCCTGCCCCTGACGCTGCCATCGAAGACGATGACACTCGCATCTACAACGCTGCTCTCAACGAGGCTGCTGAGCTCGTGTGGGAACACCAGCACGGCGTCAAGCCTCGGCCCCCGGACGGTGCGTACCTGTATCGACCACACCTTAGAAAAGACAGCTACGCACATGCTCGGGCAGCGACCGTGACAGGGGGTGGGTCAACTGGTGCGAACAACTCAAACAGGAACTCGTATTCCGAAGTGCAATCGCCATCATCGACCTCATCTGAAGGGGACAACAGCCCCAAAAGAAACGATTCCCCCGAAGAGGCAGCCCGATCCGAAGAGTCTCCGACCAAAGCAAAGTCGTATGGGGGCGTCGGGGGGCGTTTCACGGGCGGCAGGCGTAGCAGCATGAAAAGGAATATCAGTGGAGAAGTTCAGCGGCCCTTTTCTGGTGACCAGATATGGGAAGAACCCGAAGCTCAGTCGGGCGAGGCGTCCACGCCAACGACGTCTCCTCAAAAGGATTCTCCCGTTTCACTCAAATCCAAGCCTTCGAATGCTGTGAGACGCAATCCCTTTCAACGCTTCCAAGGAGATTCCAGCCCGACCAAACGATTGGAGAGGGTAGAAATTCACAGGAATCCTCCAACACGATCTCGCAACGCCCAGTATCAGGTCAACGCTCCTGTTTCCGCCGCACAGCCGCTCCCTGATGCGCAGCGTCTCAATGGAGTCGAGATCCGCGGCGATGATATCCGCGCAGCTACTAGCATGAGGCTCAAAGACCGCAGCTCTAAACTACCGGAACCTACCGCAGTCAGCGACAGCCCTGGAAGGCCCATTGTAAGCTTCGATGCTAACTGGAAAGCCCCGGAGGAGTCCTCGTCCACTGATGCCAGCTCAGACCGACCAAACTCGTCGACCCCAGCATCAAGCCGCTTCCGGTCCCAGTCACAAGCGCAGCCTCAGTCCACAACCCAAAATCCAAGTCGGCCTGTGGATATCCCTAACATCGTTGTGGCGGAAGACCCTTCGCCAAGGCCAAGAGCGCAAACGAGCGCGAGCGTCCCGTCGATCTCGATAGCGGAACCAGAAGAGACTTCGAAGAGACCAACGCCCACGATCAACATTCCTTCCATTGCGGTGGACGAAGCGCCAGAACCCCGCAAGGTTCCCAGCATTTCGACGCCAAAGGATTCGCCCGTAAGAGGCTCTCGCCCTCTTCCGACACCAGGAAGTCGTGGACCACGGGGTCACTGGTCCCCAGCTCCAGCTCCAGGCGCCGCTGCAGCTGCAGCTGCAGCTGGTGGCCGAACAGGGACTCTCTGCAATCAGTGTGAGCGTCCTATCGAAGGGAAATTTGTGGCATTGGCTGGTTCCTCCGAGCGATTCCATCCTCAATGCTTCCGTTGTTATACTTGCAATACTCGGCTTGAGGCAATGGAGATTTCTCCAGAGCCAGACGCATCGCGGGCTGAGCGACTGGAGAGAATTCGGCGTCGCGCAGCGGGAGAGATACTGGATGAGAAGCCTGGCATGACCATGGCGGAAGACGGAGATGAACGCCTCCGCTTCTACTGCCATCTCGACTGGCACGAACTCTTCGCCCCACGCTGTAAGCACTGCAAAACCCCCATCCTCGGGGAGCACATTGTAGCTCTTGGGGCGCATTGGCATTACGGGCACTTCTTCTGTGCCGAGTGTGGCGACCCGTTCGAGCACGGCATGACGCATATCGAAAAGGACGGATACGCTTGGTGCATTAACTGCCAAACGAAGCGAACCGAACGTCGTGCGCCCAAATGCAAGATGTGCAAGACCGCTGTGATTGGCCAGTATATCAAGGCACTTGGTGGTGAATGGCATGAGCACTGCTTCCGCTGTGCTGAGTGCAAGGGAGGATTTGATGATGGGCAGATATTCCCCAAAGAGACTGCAACGGGGGCGATTATACTCTGCACCAAGTGTAGAGCCAGGGAGCTCAAGTTTTAAACAATACGATACGATGATGCCGTTTACGGATTTTGTGTATGCATTTTTGATGAGGCGTTTCTATCATGGGGGCGACACTGGGATTAATAGCATTGGGATATAGTGATTGAAATAGGTGAACCTGGTTTATGGCTTGTAATTGCATTTTCATCTCGTATATCATTTCCGTCTCCGCGAAGCAGTCAGTTCGCCACTTTCGTATGAACGGACGAACAGGCGTGAAGACAAGCATGGGGCCATAATTGGCCGTCGTAGAAAAGCAAGTTCCCTCTCTCTCTCTCTCTCTCCTCTTGATTCTAATGTATTACACAAGTCATTGGTAGATAGTATGTGGGATAGAATGTGAACCCAATTACCCAGCTCAGATGCGCGCACAGCATCTTTCCATTTTCCGTATTCCGCTTCGTCTTTCCCTCGTACTCAAAATCATCGTCACTTCTCCCCCGCTCTCGTCACAGCGTTGTCATCCCAGCAGGCGTCCTCCAACTTGTTCTTGGTGCACCTCGAGAGTGTCACCGTCTGCCATCTCGAGCTATATATTCCGAGGAGCAATACGTTAGTCGCAAATGAACATTCAAAAGCACGGGTAAGAGTCAAGGATAGCAGAAAGAGAATTCGTAGCGAAGCAGCAGAGGAAGGAAAGCATACCGCGTCCGGGGTATCCGTTGGCTGGACTCGTGTGCCGTCAAACAGGAACCGCACTGAATTCAGAGACTTGCCCTGGCGCTCACAAAAGGCCGTCATGAGCTTCTCGAGCTTGGTGCTGCGCTTGATCTTGAAGAAGACCTCGTTGTTGTTGTCGGTGACCTTGATGTTGAGATGCTCGCTGTTGGGAGGAGGGTCCTGTCGGTCGACGGGGGACTGGTTCGCATCGTTTTCAGACATGGCTGTGGGTTGTTCTCTGTTGTGATTTGTGGTTTATGGGGGAGCGTCTCTCTCTGGAGAGTGCTTTCTTTGTTGGATTTGGGGGGTATCTTTAAGGAAAAAGAAAGAAGTTGGTTTTAAGAACTTAGGCGCCGCCAGAGAAAGGTGATGCGATAGAAGGGCGACGAAGAAGGCGCCCAAAGAGGCTTCTAGTGGAAGAAAGTGGGGAGGGCGGCCTCTGATTGGGTGGCTGAGCGCTGGAAAGTACAGGTACAGTATCCTGCACGGCTGGGCTTCAGTGATTGTGCGCTGCGAAAGGTGAGGTTTGCGGTGCTGTGAACGTGCTAGGTACATGCTTGATTGCCCTGGCGTCGCGCTGTTTGTGGCCTGCCTGAGTGCAGTACGCTTAACCGTATAGCCAGAACTTTGGAGACAGGTACGGATGACATCAGTGACGGTAATTCTTAGGCTGTAAATGCAGGAACAGCGTGTTTAGTCCGGCATTTTATCTTTATTTTACATCAATCGAAGGCATCTAGTGGCTGGCTGTGTCATTGGAAGATTGTTTTTAAATCTCTTGGTTTTGCAAATCTGCTCCCTTGCTAAAGTACTTGATCATGGTTCGTTTTCGTCGTTTCTCAGCTTTGGTGACCTTCTCATCTGTTGGGATCTTTCATTTGACCGCTAACCACAGCCGCCAATGCTATAGCCATCTCCCAAAGACGATGTTGAAGCGCGTCCACCGTGTCATCCACGAGCAGTGAGTTTATAATGTCAATGCATATCTCTGTGAGACTTCAAATACTGACAAGAGGGGTTTTACTCTATTTCCAGTGTGCCATCCAGGGTAGGTTGTTATTCCAGAGCTACAAGTCGAGCACACGAATCGCGAGGACATTCAAGCTGAGAACCACAGATTGCCTTGCCAAGAACAATTACAACGAGGCTCGTTGTCAAAATGCCGTCAAGGCGTTGTACGAATGCTGTGAAGCCTTCTACCAGCGGTATGGCGACGACGCATCGTCCCCTAGCTGCCCGCAGCCAAAACTGCTGCGTCTGAAAACTCAGCAGCAGAAAGAGGGCAAATAAAGGCCGAGAAAGGCAAAACATGAGCATTTCACAATTACAGATAATCTATGCGGCTCTTTTAAAGAGCGCACAGCGGTTTACGGTGTATCTAGATGGATAAGGTAGATTGTACATAGAGTACATAAACAGGAGGGGAAAGGGAATGAAGAAATGTACGCTCATCGTATAGTATGTCAACCAGTGTAGAGAATTTTCAGGCAACTTGATGAGGAGCGAATTTTTCTAGGCGATGGTTGAGCACGCAAGAGATCCTCATGGGACCTGAACAAGCATCGAATCGTCTTGTTCCGAGACTCTAATACCAATGCCGATGACATTATGATGAGGAAAAGGAAAAAGAAAAAAGAAGAAAAAAAATCGAGACGAAAATTTGCTCTAGTAGTAGTGGGATTCACCAGGCACAGAGCCCCGTTTTGTTGCATATCGCAGTATGCCGTAAATTCAGTGCTTGGTCGCTGCTGGGAATTTACATATTACCTAATAGTACAGGCTACTTTCTTTCGCATGTGCCAAAAGCCTGTCATTCGGGTATAGTCTACTAGGGACCTAATCGCAGGCTAGAAGGCTGCCCGTGTGAAGCTCAAGCGCGCCTTGAAGCAACAAAATATTGAGAGCTGCTGAATTTCTGCGCTGAGCAGCCCACGATCTCGCCAACCCATATTAAACTCCCTTGATCGACGGAAAAAGCCTAGATAATAGCAGCGACGTCGGCTTCTTTGAGATACCCAATTGCGACTTCCATTCGTGTTATGAGGCCAAGGCCAACGCCCTGAAAAGTCGGCACCTGGACCCCAGCCAGACTCTACAGCCATCGCCTGGTTGGGACGCTCTGCGCGGCGAGATCCATACATCGAGCGGCCCTGGACGTGTAATTTTCCCCTCTTCGACATAACTGCAGCTGATAAGCATTCGACGTGCGCGACTCGACAATCGCCATGGAGCAAGGGCTGTTGGACGACCTCAATGTCGGCCCCGAGGTGGAAGAGTTTGCCAACGCCCTTGACAACTGCCTTTCACCATTCTTATCGCTGGAAGACAAACGAGCCCGACTTCTCGACCTCCCCCGGAAATACTACGAAAATGCATCCCGACGACTGCAACAGGCGCGGCCGAAGCGAGCTCGCAGCGGTTATGACGATGTAGACATGGATGCTGATGAGCTTGAGACGGCAGATGGCCTCTCTGGAGAGGATGATGAGATTAAGCAGCTGGAGAAGGAAGTGCAGACTTGGGATTTGATTCGACGACTATTACCTCTACGATACGCAGCGCTAAATTCTAATGCCAACGATCGCCCATCAATAGAAACAGGCTCGACCCAGTCCGATATGCTGCTCGAGTTTCTCCTTGCGGATCCTACAGCCCAGGAGCGCCACGCAGTCCTCCAGTGGCTTCAGAGTAATGCGGCTGCTGGCCCGGATATTGATGATCTGGCACGAGATCTCCTGAAGCAAGCCGACAGGGGAGACATCGTTGCTCATGGCTGGCTCCACACCCGCGCAACTATCAAGCTGCGGAAGAACTTGACGACATGGCATGGGCTGCTGGACCACCAGGGCCCCAAAGTCATGGAATCTCACGTTGGCAAGGACGGTGCTCCCCTGATTACGCAGCTGGATCCCGATGCTATCACTCGCCAGGGACGGAAACTCGAACCCGCCGACGAGTACTTTGAGCGCGCTATTTGGCTTGGCTGCTTTGAACATCTTCGTCGTGGCAGCAGCCTGGAAGAGCTGCGTGAGTGGTGCCAAGAGCGCACTGAAATGTGGCGCGCTGTTTCAATGTCTGCCATGCCTCTCTCTGTTGATGACAGTTCCGCCCCTGTCGACGACTTGAAACCCGAGGCGTTGGCTCTCTGGAGACGGACGTGCTTTGCCTTGGCTCGTCAGGGAGGGTCGGATGATTACGAACGTGCGGTATATGGGTTACTCTCGGGCGACATTAGTAGCGTTGAGAAGATTGCTAGGAGGTGGGACGACTTCCTCTTTGCTAATTACAATGCACTCTTGCGAACTCAGTTTGATACCTATGTATTGAGCCGATGCTCACCAACTATGAGCTCGACTCTGACTCAAAACTTTGCCTCGTTTGACGCTGTTCAGTTTCTGGGAGACCCGCGAGGTGTCGAAAAGAGACTCATTCGCTCGCTGGAGTCACAGGAAAGGATCCGCGACGAGGCAACAGAGCCTAGTAAAGCTCTGCAAGCCGCGTTTATTGCCAAAGAAGTCGGGCGTCATCTGTACGAACAAGGTCTTGTCATGACTGCGGATGCAAATGCGGACGGTCAATCCATTCTTCTACCTTCTTCCAAGCCCATCGACTCTACCATTATGAAGAAGAAGTACTTTAACCTGGACCAGCATCAGGGACTCCGTCTTGTATCCCACGTCTTTGTGATCACCACGCTGATGGAGAAGCTCAACTCTGCCCAGGGAATCATCTCTGGCTCCTTAACGCCGCCACAGTGGTTATCTGGCCAGGAAAGTATCCTAGCGGGGTATACCGACTACTTGCGCCGCGCCGGCCTTCAAGAGCTCATCCCTCTGTATTGCTCAATACTACAAGCACCAAGACAATACGACGTTCTGAGCTGGAATCTAATCCACGAAGAGGATCCTGAACAGCGTCTGCTGCAGCTGAAACTGATCAAGAAGGCTGGAATTGACGTGTTGAAGTTTGTGGAGAGGCAGGTATGGCTCTTTTACGACGCCTTGGGAGAGAAGGCTCCCCAGCAAGCCTCCTTTAGCATCATCAGCGACGCACCCTCAACACCACAGTTCGGGAAGCTGATCAAGGCGGACTTTTTCGGTTATGACGAGGGTGTTGTGCAGAATGACCACGACCGGGTAATCTGTGCACTGGAGTGGCTTATGATGGTCGACGGGATGTGGCCTGAAGTCTTTTCCATGGGAACAAAGGTTTACAAGTTTTTCCTGCGTATGTGAAACTGTTGGATGAGTTGACATGGAATTATATGACTGACAACTTGATAGGGAACGCGAACTTGGAAGCGGCCCGACGGCTCGTGGAAAAGATTTCCTTCAACAAGATCATTCAAGGGATTTCAGGGCAAGAAGAAACTGATATTGCATGGTATGATGATGTAGAATTCTGGGCCAGGCTGCTGGAGCGCAGCGAAATCTCCAACATGAACCCTGAGCGAGTCATGGCAGAGGCACGAAACTTCCGTGCGCTCGAAAACCTCGTCAAGGCTTTGGATGCCTTGGAAACAGTAGCCTCACTGATGGTTCTCTCGACTGAGTATGTACCTGCTATCCCGATATTTGAAGTAAACGTTGACTAACTTGAGGGCCAGACTCACTCATGGAGACCGGGATTTCTGGGGTCCAGCCAGCGAAGGGATCAAAAATGTCAAGGAGTTTATGAAGCCCTTGCTGAAGGGATGGCTGATACCAGCAATCAAGGGTATGCTTTGTGACCAACAGTTTTAAAGATTTTGACTTTGGATAGCTAACAGAGTGGATGTTACAGGTGGAGACGAAGAGCTGCGAGACATTCGAGCTGCATACCTGCCAGAGACCGTCTTGGCATACATCAGCGCTCTCCAGTTTGCCGGCACTGGCCTATCGCGAGATAACTTATTAGAGTGCATGGAGCTCGCATCTTTGGTTGCAGAGCGCGAATCAGACCTGAAAGACGCCTTTACGGACGCTCATCGCATGACGGAACTCGTCGAGGCCTTTGCAGCCTGCAGCAAAGCGCTGGCAATTGCCACCGGAGAGAAGAGGCCATCTGGTTCTGGCAGCAAGAGGCTGCGGGAGATGGGATGGTCGCGAGATTTGTGGTCTGTCAAGTCAGGGTCTGGAGATGCGAGCGTGATTGGGCCTGCGTAAATCTTTACTGGCAGCAAATCCATTTCTCCTTTGCCTCCGATATTCTCTCTTTGTATAGCATGTGTGGAATTTTCACTTTTTTTTTTTGGGACCAGTTGGGATAAAGCAAGGGCTTTATAGGATTTACTTATTTCTTCTCCTTCTCTTTCCCCTTGCTATGTTCTAGGTGTTGTATGGTCATTCTTTTTTCTAATAGGTGGATTGGAATGGAGAGAAAGCATAAACAAAGCACTGGGAGATTGCTCAGTTTCTAAAATAAATGAAAAATAGAAAAGAGGAAAAAGAGAACGGACGAGGGGAATACATTGTTGTGTATGTGTTGAAGATGTTGGACGGCTTTATATGTACGCGGTCATATATCCATGCAGATAATAGAAGCATAGCGTAAAAGTCATATTACTTGAGATAATCATAACAGATGCCAAGTGTAGGCGACTCTAATTTTGATGCACAAAAGAACATCAAGTAGAAAGTTAAGTTCAGGGTATTAATGAATTATATATATACAGTTATAGAACACATGTTGCTCCAAGCCATTGCCCCGCAACTTCTCATAAACCATAAACCTGTTTTAACCTTTGTACATTACACAATGCTAGTTAAAAAAAAAAAAAAAACAAGGAACAATCTTCGATTGAGAGAAACTTCATCCTAGACTCCTCATGCGAACAGCGTGCAAGCCGTAGCGTTGAGCTGCGTGCAGTAAGTCATCTGGATGGGCATAGCGTTGACACCACGCGCAAGCATACGCTCACGGAACTCGTTCAAGCGAGGCGTCACCTCGAGCTGGCTGCGGTTCTGGCCGGTCGCGGTATCAACGTTGCCGGACCACCAGACCTCGCCGGCGGCACTGCCACGGGGCCAGATGATGTTGTCCATGTTGCTGCCGTCAATCATCTCACTCCAGATGGCAAGCTCTCCTCCCAGGACGTTCTTGGCATGTGACTTGGAGACGCCCTTGGCAGGGTCGTGAGAGTAGATGAGTCTCCAGTTCTTGGTGGGAGCGCACCAGTCGCCGAAGGGGTAGTAAGTGTTGAAAGAGTCGCCGTTGGGGAAGTTGACCCACTGGCCACGACCGCAGTCCAGGTACTGTATGGTTTCGTCAGCAAATATCCAGCTACATTGGATTTTTCAAAAGGTGCCAAACTCACGTAAAAGTTGTAGTCGGTGTCAATGACCTTGTAGCCAGACTCGGCCAGGTTCTTGACGGCATCACCACCCAGCCAAGACTGAACGACAGTGTCGTTGCCCAGAGTGATGTTCCAGGTGGTAACCATCTCCTCCCAGACAAACGGCGACAGACCCTGTGCGCGGATCTTGGAGTGAGCATGGGAGATGAACTTCTGCAACAGAGGCTGCAGCACATCACTCGAGTTGGTCTTGAGACGGGGGTCGATCATGGAGTCGTTGGCGTTGAGCTCATCACCACCGGTGTGGAAGTAGGAGCTGTAAGGCGTGATACGGGGCAAAAGGTCGTCAAACAGCTTATCAACAAAATCGTAAACCTTGGAGTCGTTGAGCGAAAAGGCACCACATGGCGGCTCGGCGCAGTAGTATTGGTAAGGCATCTCTTGGTAGGCTACAATGAGGTCGCTGTAGGCAAGCTCGACAACGCCAATGTGACCGGGCATGTCAATCTCGGTGATGACCTCAACACCGCGGTCAATGCCGTATTGAAAAATGCCTGCAAGATCGGCGGGAGAGTAGACCAGGCTGGGGTGGTAGGCACCCTCCTGAGACAGCTTAGGCAGTGAAGGAATTACCAGAGGCCACGACTGGGAGTCGGTGATGTGCAAGTGCAGACGGTTGAGCTTGTTCCAGGACATGGCGTCAATGGTTCTCTTGATATCGGTGACTGTCTGGTAAGTACGGGCAAGATCAAGCATAACTCCTCGGTGAGGGTAGTTGGGTGCGTCCTGGATAGAAACGGGCACTTGAGTCGTGTAGAAGTAGTGTCCAGCAGAGTGCTGGTAGAAGAGCTGGGAGAAGGTCTCGAGAGCGTGCAGGATACCGGTAGAGGACTTGGCACTGATGTTGACCTGTCCATTCTTTGACACGGTCAGGCTGTACGATTCGTCGACGTCTCCAGCGCGCGGCTTGAAGGTGGTCGCGGTATCCTTTCCGGTCTGCTGAATCGCAATGGTCTGGATTCGGTTCAGAGGAGCCAGCTTGGGCTCAAAGTTGCTGTTGCGGGGGTTCAGCTTCCATGGCACAAAGTTGTTGCTGAAAATGGACTGGAAGGTTCGCGAGACGGCGCCCTGAACAATCTCCTTGCTGTTGAAGTTGGAACCAGCAGGCGGGTTGTAGCCGATTGTAATGATCTATTAACAGAGTGTTAGGTGCTGCTGCGATCTATCAAACTTCACCACAGAGCGGCGTATCATATTCAATCACATACCTGCACTCCGTTATAAGTCACTCTCACAGCCTCGTCAATGAAGAGGACGCTGTCTCCAGTTGTGATCTTCTGAGGAATGGGCCACAGCGCATTCGCAGGGCTGAAGGCCAGTGCGGCAATCGCGAGGATCGCCTTGGGCAGCATGATGGACGACCGAAGGGATGGCAATACTATCAATTGGTCGGATCTATGGTGCGTCTCAGGATTCTCAAAGCAGTCCTGCCAGCGCTACTACTACTGGATCTTCAAGACGCGGGGCCAGCCAAATATTTAAATACCTGGCCTGCCGATGGCACGACGCGATTCATTGAAGGGATGGGCGGATTTCTCAAATCGACATGCGTCCCGAAGAAGCAGCCCACAGCTGGACGGGAGCACGGCCCCCTGACACGCGACAAGGTCGATGATCCAGTGGCCAATGCTACCTGGCACGCGTGAGCCTGTCCATACCAGGGACCAGCGCCAGCGGCTCGGCAGGTCGGCAGCCAGCAGACTGGGAATGCTGGACAGAGGCTGAGGTTGAGCGTTGGCTGCATGCGCTCCGATGATGGACGAGACCTCCCTGTTGATAATGAAGCTGTGGCGTTCTGCCGGGGCCGGGTCGACTTGGGTGGTTTTGAGCGCGCAACGTTACGCTGATGGACTTTTTTTCACTTCTTGGTGGTGTCCACGGGATGCAGCACTCCGCATGTCTAGCAGCCAACGTGCATCTCTTTCGCTAACAGCTGCATTTGTTCTTCGGAAGAATGCTCGGCAAGAGGAGCTAAAAGAGACAGTGACCAATGCTGGTGTCGAAAACCAAACGATGAAGCTGGATGGGCACACGATTGGTGACTGGAACTCTGTTAGAGGGTCTCAGCCCAATCCTACTGGCAAGTCGGGTAAAATGGCAGTTCCACCCTGCAAGTACAGAAAGCTCCGTGCCCCCCAATGCCGCTGGCCACTTGAAACGTACCTAGGCAATGATATCCAGGGGCAAGGATCTGACTGGAGATCTAGGTACTCCAAGGGCCATATCAGCAGAGTGCTGACTGTGGCGGCCGCTCGCTGGTTAGGTACATGTCAGTCCCTGGTGCTCTGTTAAGAAGTCCATTTTCTTCTCCCTGGATCGTATCAAAGCGATCCTTGAGCAATGCAAAGCAATGCCGCAGCAATAGAACGATCGAGGCCAGAAGCTGAAAGCTGCAGTGCGACACGCCATCTAT
Organism: Trichoderma gamsii; assembly: GCF_001481775.2. NCBI lineage: Eukaryota > Fungi > Ascomycota > Sordariomycetes > Hypocreales > Hypocreaceae > Trichoderma > Trichoderma gamsii. The sequence goes on along the minus strand of NW_020171341.1, from coordinate 421,731 downwards.
CCATCGAGAGGTCATTTGGTCCATCCAGCCGCTTGGTGGGCAGAACTCCATAGCCCCGACGTTGCTTCTTGCTTGGTGGCGTTTCTCTGGGGTCGGTAATCAGCTGGTGCGATTCTCCCCGTGTGCCGCTGAGGCCCTGGGACTTTGTTCTGCTTCTTGCTTGTTGTCTAATGCCAGCCTGTTGGAGTGAAATGGCTTGGAGAATCCCTGGACGATCGTCGTGCGGGGACGCCTCCCCACGGGCCGTTATCGCGAGCCAATCAGCGCGCGGAGGAGCCTTAGTCCGGGGCCGCCACAGAACCCCCAACTTTTGCTTATGCCATGTGTTAGTCCATATCAGGCATCTGTCAGGATTCAATTACGGCGTCGGTGGTTTGCCGGGATATTTTGCGGGGCCGTTGGGGGGCTGGACTGGGACAAGGGACGGAGGAAATGAGGAAAAGAGGATGGGAGACAGCTGGACTGCTCTGCGAGGCTGACGGATGGTGTTGCACTGTTGCTTCCAGAGTGAAGTGCTAATTTCAACCTCTGGTAGCGGGCTCTGCTGGCTCTGTAGGGCGCCGAGTTAAATTACCAGTACCACCACCACGCATAGCCGCTTGCTCCAAGTTTAGTTTACATTCTCTCGCGTTGATACCTGGTATTTTACTACTTGTAAATCGAACCAAGATGTTGGGCCATCGTTGTTTTACTGGCTCATACGGAGCAGAGTTGCTCCGTGCATAACAACGGCTCCAGTCGCTTGGTTATCAAGACCCTGGCCTATAGCCTGTACCGACAAAAGGCCCTGTAGACCCATGAGTTGAACTGGTATCTGTATATAAAAGGCGGGAGAGGTATCTCTAACCCTCTTATCGACGAGCAACAATAGAGTTACATAGGACGGAGTAGTGCTAGATACGTGCATGTAGGTACTGCGGGTAGCATTTACTATTCCATCCTTGCACGTACTTATCCTACCCTTGGCATTGTGGTAACCTCACTTCTCCAACCCCTCTTGTGGCTTGTACTTGTACGACAATATGCAGGACATGTTGCTGCCCTGGCGCTTGATACAACGCCGGCAGCAGTATAGTAGTAGTACGGATCTGTGCTATTGCTATCTGAGACCTGGGGAGCCATCCGACGATGTGAGCTCAGCTCGCTAGACGTCTACCACCTTGTTAGGTTACACTCTATAGCGCTGCGCAGGCATGGTTGTTTTCGGCGACGCGGCATGTAACACTGGCTCGTGGTACCGTGATGCCAGCCATTCGTCAGTCGACCATGCATGCTGCTAGCCAAGTCGCGAAGAAACGCTTGTTTTGAAGTGTTCCTCTGTTGAGCAGTACTGATTTGGAAATGGTAGTGAAGATCCCTTGCAATCATATCTCCATGTCATGGCCGAGTCTGTGGGTAGAATCTCTGACTGACTCATGGTTCTGGGGCCATTTGTATAACTGGGTAGCACAAAAACAGAAATCAAAACGAAATAGTCTTTTCTTTCTCAGACGATGATATCAAATAACAACTGGCAAGTATGGACGTGAGACCTAAGAAAAAAGTGATCCTATTCAACTGTTGAGCGAAAGGAGTCGCAGTAGGAAGCGCATGCACTTACGTAGGTAGGTATCAATATCTGTGCTGGGTGCACCTTAACAATGTCCCCGCTGTCTCTAAATCTTGCCTTACTACAATTTGTGTACATCTGGGAGCTATACATGATTAGAATTGCCAAATATCCACGGATGCCATTTTCAGTCAGTCAGTTGTAAACGAAGCTTAGGTGATAGCCACCAATGCCTTGCTGCAAAGCACATTGCAGAGTATGGAATCATGTGAACCCACAGCCGATTAAAGCTTTATCGATAGCTGGGTAATAGATAGCTTGCCGCTCTACAATTCGGACAGCTGAAAATCATGTAATGTTTAGCAGCTCTACTATCGCGGGCGATTCAAAGGTCCGAAACGCTTTTATTGTTATTATAGGACTGCTTAGGACTGCTTGCATCTGGTGCCACGTTAGGGTGAGGTAAAGCTACATCTACCTGGCCGTACTGTTTGAGGCCCAGGCACACAAGCATCTAGCGAGATCTATCTTGGGTGGCAAGTGTAGAGCAAGTATATACCTATCTACGTAAATAGGGAGATAATAATGTGCCCTGAAGAGGATGTGCTGTGAAGAGACGGCCGAGATAGCTGTTCTTACAATAGCGTTATAAGTCTTATTTTTACGGCGAATGAAAAGGAACGGACAATCATGATGGTACTAGATTTTCTTATGCGAGGTATTGAAAAATTCCACTCTCTTCACAGATGCTGGGGTAACTGTAAGCATTCATTTCCTCTTTAGCTTCGAGCAGCCACTTGTACTGCACCTATGCTTTCAGGAACAGACCGATCTTGGGCTCTGGAGATGGAAGAACCTAAGTCGGTGTACTAGCGCTGCTAAAATATTAGAGCAGGTACTTCGAGTTCGCACGCTCTTGAAGCAGCTGGTGGCACGTGAGGACTCTTGAAAACATTTACTCCCCAAAACTGGGCATGGGAGCGAGAAACTAATGAAGAGTTCTCGAATTATATCAAGAAAAGTTTCGCTACCGGCAAACAAGTTGCCATATGGATGTCGCGTCAGCCTTCAAACAAATTACAGCAGAAGCGAAAGCTTGAACTGTAAAGCTTATTGCAAATCTTGATGACAAACTGATTCGCCACCAGCCAAAGGCAAAAGCGTATCACGTGACATCATTCTGACCCATTCTTTTTGGCTCCCTGGCAGTCCAGAACAACTTTGAGAACCTCAACTGCTACAAGTGAGCCAGACTACGTCTACTCGCTACACCGACGCCTCTCACATCTGCCGCGATACGCACATCTTCGCAATATTTAGACGTTTACTAGCACGCCTCGAGCGTCAGCGCCGGAAACGAATCTCTCTCAGCGCGATCCTCTCCCGCGATCTAGGCAAACGCGTCTTGGAAGTGGGATACAGGCAAAAAGCTGTCGCAGCACTGGTCGTCCAGACACAACGACCCTCACTTCGACACGATGTCTCTCGAGATCGGCCTTGGCACTCCGCTGGCGGAGGCTCTCAATGCTGCGATTCAACCGAAGCTACTTGAGGTTGGATGGGGCACGGGGGGCAGCGATGACTCTGCCCTCGCCGAATACATTATTCTGATGCTCGTCAATGGCAAGACGCAAGACCAGATTGCCGCGGAGCTATCCGGAGACCTTTTAAACCTACCGCTCGATGACCCCGTCGTACACGAGTTTTCCAAATGGCTATTTGAACAGGTTCATATTCTTAGCGCGCCGAATGGCCAGCAAAACGGCGGCGGCGACTCCATGGGCGACGCTGCAGGTGGAGAAATGGATACGGATATGGGATCCCACGATGTATCTGAGCTGAATGCGTAAGTACCATTCGCAATATCAACGCCTTCATGGCACAGACAAGAGAATCTCTAGAGCTAACCAGACCTTTTTTTTCTTGCAGGCCCACTGGCCCCCGCTCAATGCGCAATGGCAACTTTAGAGGAGGACGAGATAAGCGCATGTTTGGACACATGTCCAAGGCTATGGATCGATCAAACGACAACGTTCTTCATCGAGTTCGTGGGCAAACGGGTGGCGGAAGAATTGATACACATGGCCGTGCTCCCCCAACTGGCCCGCGCGGTGGCCGCGGTGGCTTGATGCGGAATCACAACAACAACAACAACAACCGAGGCATGGCGGGCGGCGTGATGCCTGGTGCCCCTGGCGGACCGGGATTCCCTCAGTGGCAGATGCAAGGCCAACCTAATCAGCTAGATGTCATGGCCATACTGGAACAGCAAAGCCAAATGATGCTGGAGCTGTCTCAGCAGATGATGAACAACGGGAACCGAGGATTTGGCCAGCAGCGACGAGGGAAGTCTCTGTTTGAGAGGACTCAGGACCCGCGCCACAAGAACAACTTCCGCCGAGGTCAAGGGTCGAATCAAGCTGATGCGAACGGAGACGAAGTCAACATGGAGACTGCTGCCGAAGGCGAGGATGTTGACATGGGCAAGCGCGAGCCTCCAAACCCGGATGATACGGTCTGCAAATACAATCTTCGCTGCACAAACAAAGACTGTAACTTCGCACATCAGTCTCCAGCTGCGCCTCCTGGTGTTTCTGTCGATGTCAACGATGTTTGCGGCTTTGGTGCTGCCTGCAAGAACCGCAAATGCGTCGGACGCCACCCCTCGCCAGCCGCAAGGCTTGCGCACCAGAGCGAACAAGACTGCAAGTTCTTCCCCAACTGCCAAAACGCTCGATGCCCGTTCAAACACCCTTCAATGCCCCTCTGCCGCAACGGCGCAGATTGTACGACACCAAATTGCAAATTTACACACGTTAAGACCAAGTGCAAATTCAACCCTTGTCTGAATCCCACTTGCGCCTTTGCACATGAAGAGGGCCAGCAAGGAGGCTTCAAGGACAAGGTCTGGACTTCCGAGCAGGGCCACGTTAGTGAGAGAAAATTTGTGGATGACGACGCTGAGGAGGATTTCATTCACCCCGACGCTCCCGGAGAACCCACGTTGGAAGACATGGTACAAAACGAAGTCATTGGTTGAGCAATAGCAGGGAAGAATGAAAAAGCAAACAAGAAAAGTTCTGATGCATCTCGGGCGGGAATGCTTGCGCTTCAGTTACTTGAAAAAAAGACGGTCATTTAGCCCTTGTATGAAACTGTTTTGGGCTTGGAGGATCTGTACGATTATGCTGGACGTATATGTTTCTTATCACGCTTCCAGGGCATAGAAAGGCGTTTTTGGGCTGGGAGATAATGGGCTTTTTACGCGGAGATTTATCACAAACTTTTATACACGCCCTTGGTTGGCATTCTGTAGTAGCGGCCGGTCAGGCCGGGGCTCTTACAATTCGAGCCTAGAGACGGATAATAACAGATATTTCTTTTTTCTCTTTCTGTAAATTTTCAAGTCTCATCATGTCCAACCCATGTCCTTCAGTGAAGACTGCTTAATATGTCTACGTAGATTCGTAACACCTACCTAGGTATAAATAGATGATGACGCCGAGGCGGGACTGTGTCTCTAGAGTGCGGAACAAAGTGGGACCCGATCTCCGATCATCTAATGTGGGTGGTTCCCGGAAAGCTCCAGAGGTGGCACCACCACGTTTCCACGCTCAACCAGAGCTCGACAATGCGCAATTGAACGACAATCATGAGCCTACAGCGCGCAGAAGGCGCCGCAGTGGCTCTCCTGAGGTCCTCAAACGCCTGGAGGAGAAGCGCCGTCTTGGCGACAGCGACAAGCCGAGCTGGCGCCTGGCGCATTCTAAGCCGCAGCCTGAGCTCAACCAGAAGCAACAACAGCAGTAACGGTTCGACGAGACGACCGCCGGGCTCGATCGACGATGGAGACGACATGCCGAAGCGAAAAAAGGCTGGAAAGCTACCGGACGATGCCTCGGTGGCGGTTCTGGGCGGCGGGTTAACGGGCTTGACGACGGCATATTACCTGGCCAAGTGGCTGCCGTCGACGACCAAGATCACTCTGCTGGAAGGCAGCGATCGGCTGGGTGGATGGATAAGAACGGATAGAGTGCCCGTCAAAATTGGAGGAGTCGAAGGGGTGGTGAACTTCGAGCGCGGCCCGCGATCGTTTTCATCGTTGAATAAGAGCACTTGGCGGTTTGACGATTTGGTGCTTTGGGATTTGGTGCGTCTACGACTTGTTGACTTGTATTGCTGCTGGTTTCACTGGCATTGGGACAATGGATGAAATTCAGTCAAAAGAATAAATGGTCAAGATGCTAACGAGATGCAATTCCATTTAGGCCCTCGATCTAGGTCTCAAAGTTGCCTCGCCGCCCGATCAGCCACGATACATCTACTATCCCGACCACCTCGTGCCTATGCCCCCCCATACGAGCGTTGCCGCCTTTGCTAGAGAGCCCGTCGTTCTCGAATCCCTCTGGGCAGGATTCGGATACGTGATGCGACGGCTATTTAACAAAAAGGAAGGGGTGCCCGTGGAGGACCTCTCCATCGCAGACTGGATCTACCACATCACGGGCAGTCGAGCTGTGGCCGATAACCTGGCCTCGGCCATGGTCCACGGCATCTACGGCGGTGACATTTACACCCTCAGCGCGCGGAGCGTCCTCGATCGTTTCTACTGGGTTCACTACATGCCGAATCTGGGGCCTAATATGCGGCACATGGCTGTTTCGGAACAGACCTTTATGGAGACCATGGCTGAGGATCCTCAGCTCCGGAAGATTGCCCGGCAGCCTAGGGGCGCGCTTTTGCATTTTGGAGAATCTGGCATGGAGGCTTTGCCGATTGCGTTGGCGGATGCGCTCAAGGGCCAGGCTAATGTTGAGATCAAGCTCAATGCGAAAGTCTCTGACCTGGATTATGACACGGAAACAAAGCAGATTCAGGTATGATTTCACTCACGTCTTGACAATATTTCACCTCCTCATCTCACTAAAACTATGGCATCTTAGATAACATCTGGTCAACACTCAGCCGCATCATCTGAGAAATACCACAAAGTCATCTCCACCCTCCCTTCTCAACACCTCGCCAGCATCACCAACGGCATCCCCAGCCTCAAATCCTCCCACTCCGTCTCCATCATGACCGTCAACATCTGGTACCCCCAGACAAATCTCAAGCCCCCGGGCTTCGGCTATCTCATCCCCCTATCCGTCCCACCTGAACAGAACCCAGAACGCGCCCTCGGCGTCTTCTTCGATTCCGACGTCGGCGTCAAGGGCCCCAACGAGCCCGCCGGCACGAAACTCTTCGTCCTCCTCGGCGGACACTTTTACGACTCGAGCAAGCCTCAGACGGGCTCAAACGTGCCCATCCCCACCGAGGAAGAGGCCATCCAGCAGGCAAAGAGGGTTCTCGAGCGCCACCTTGGCATCCCCCAGTCGACGCCTTGCTACGCCATGGCCCGCCTCGCCAAGGACTGCATCCCGCAGTACGACCGCGGCCACCTGGACAACATGATGGCCGCCGACGACGAAATCCACGAGCACTTTGGCGGCAAGCTCGCCGTTGCGGGAGGGTCCTACACCAAGATTGGCGCCATGGGCGCGCTGCGCAACGGTTATGATATTGCGAGGACGGTCGCCAAGGAGGACTGGCTCGCGACGGGGCTGGAGCAGATGGAGTTCCCGACGCAGTTCTGCGGAGTGCCTACTGAGAGGATTCCGGTGAGGAAGTTTAGACGGCTCAAGTAAAATGTATAAATGGAAGAAAAGGGGGCCATGAGAAATTCGTGTAATGTCTCTTTCCATAATATATTTAGACGAGACACCACGGCATCACCACTACGTTCGATATTCGTCACTGTATATATGCCTAGGTATACATAGACCTTGGATAGTAAAGTGAATATGCTGCAAGTGTATATATATATACAATCGTCAAAATTGATTACTAGGCATCTATCTCATTATGAACATTTCCTCCGCTCCAAACAAAGAATCCAAGCAAGTCATGTCTCCTTATTTCCTCACGCCATTCATTATCTCTTGTGCATCGCATCCACCCGTCCTTTTCAAAGTGAGAGAAAGAGTTTACTTTTTATTTTCTTCTCATTGAAGATACTGTAGAAAGAGTCTGTGTCGTCCCATATAGACCAAATCTTGCAGAATCCCTCCCCCCTCCTACACCCCCATTATCCAATGCACTCGCTGAGTCATTAGAATTTTTGTTTTTTGTTCGCACAAGGTATCATTAATTTCTTTAAAAAGAAAGCAAGTAAAGCAAAGAAGAGGAGCACGCATGATGCCACAGAACCCCCCCTCCTGGTTTCCGAACCAAAACCAAACCCGACCAAAGCCCTTTCCAAAGCTTTTTTTAAGAACATTAGTAATTGCGCCTCTTCAACCCCCCCTTTTTATACTCCAAAGTCTATACGGACTCCCCGTAAACGACATCCTTCCAATAGAAATATGAGTGTTCGTCTAACATTGAGCAAGCCTTATGCAACTTCGTCGCCAATGCAAGACAGTTGCTTAGTACGTCCTTTTCCCGGGCGAGGTTGTTATAGCTGCTCTAATCGCCTTATCGATCGCAAGCAGCATGTCTCTCACACCGTCATTAGCCTCAGCCGCCGCGCCTGTGGCAAGTCCGAGCCAGTTGCTCCCCTTGCCATCCCACACGGTTTTCAGTGCTTTGTTAAACTCGTCGTCTGCTGCTGCATCAGCATCAGAGCGCCAGGCGTGCCACCAAACTTGTCCGCGGCGGGGCTTTATCCGCACGTCCAAGCATATGGTCTTCTTAGTCTTCGTCTTGGTGCCGTTGGCCCCAAAGATGTTGTACTTAATGTTCATCCAAGTGAGAGACTTCATGCTGAAGTTCAATCGGCCCTGTCCCTTCTTCGATAGTTCGTCCCATTCGGCATCTAGCTGGTCAATAGCCTTCAGAGCAGGTAATGACACGGGCAGCCAGGCCATCAATGGGCCGATACCGCCTTCAGTGCTCGCCAAGTTTCTTGCGAGATCAATAACACGGAGATGGGGATTACCCTTCTCTATGTGGATATCAATGTCTTCGTGGGACAGATCCATCTTCACTCTCCAACGCTCAGGAGACGGAAGCAGAGCCGCAGTCTCATCTTTTGGTTGTGTGGATACCGGCGCGCTATAGCAAAATACGACCGCCTTGAGTGTGATGGACTCGCCAATAATTGAGCCCTTGGCATTCTCCATAGCTTCGAGAAAGTTGACAAATCTGTCTATAGCCTTGACTCGCGACTTGAGAATATCAAAAATCGATTGAGTGACCGGTCGTTGTATTTGCAATACAAATTCGCCTCGCTTAGGATCATAAGAGACATCGCGATCGACCATGCCCTTCAGAGCCAGAAACTTGGTTGGTTGTCGGACCCTAATCACGGCTTCAGATGTGCAGACAAGGTGATGAGCTGCGGTATGACCTTCGTCTGGCTCTGCACGACTGGCCACTGCACAAACACCCTTGAACCTGATTGCCATCATGTCTTCTGCCCAAGGTTGCTTCGTAGTTGAAGATGATACAGGGCTTGGACGTATCAACGAAAGAGTCTGCAGATCCTCATTCGATTCAATAACACCACCAAGACCCTGGGGCGTTATATTTTCTGCTGCCTCCTGCATCATCGACGGGAAGATATTGGACAGCGCCACTTCAATAGAGGGCATCCTAACTTGCTGCGGTAACGATAGATCGGCACTGCCACTCGACTGGCTCTTGATCTTGAGTCGACGCAGCTCCCTCATATCGACTGCCTGCGCTATTGCGCCAGCCACAAACGTATTCAGGTTATCCCAGAATGTGCCCGATACTTGCGGGGCTCCTTTATTCAGCGGAAGACGGGTTGAAAATTTGGAAGCACTATGTGCATTTGGAAGTGATTTTGTAGGATCCCTGCATGTAATCAGTCAGTTTTGAAAGGTGAAACGGTTCACGTCATTGTTCGTATGCACTTACGTCTCAAGCAGCCACCACTCATCTCCGTCTAAGCTGAGGATAACGACAACAAACCAGGCGGACCCCCATCCTCCATGTTGGAGCCATAGAGTTCGGCTCCATCTGCGCATCTTGGTGATTGACTTCAACTCATCAGGGTTGACGGGCGCTTTGCGGACAGACCACCCTCTCGCCGTTCCCATTCTGCCTAACTCATCCTCTATAATCGCACACCGCAGGTGCTCCAAGAAGTTCACACCGTCATCCAACGGGTTTTTGCCGTTGTTTAATTGAAGCTCTGGCTGCATGGAGAACTTTGAGTGTGGCTTCATGGCGAAGGCGCCACTTATCGGTTCGATCAGGAGCGACACTGTGCCACCGTATCCTACCTGAAGTGCTAAGCAGGAGGTTATTGGATCAGCTCTGGAAAGTTTGAGTGCCACACCAGTGTCGCGATTCTTGTATCTCGGGGTTGCCAACAATCCAGAGTGAATGCTTGAGAGGATAAACTCAATGTGCCGTCCAACGATGTCGTTTAGTAATGATTCCGCTGATAGACTCTCAAAATCCATCTTTATCTCGACATCTTTGACCTCTTTGTTGTCGCGGTACCATTTCACCACCAAAGAGCTTGTTGCTTTCGGATCCGGCCTGCCACCCGACTTGCGCCCACTGCTTACCGCTACAATAATCCAGTTTTTCAGACCTGTAGCCGCCGATCGAGACGTCCAGTATTGAATGGCTAAAGCCCGATTCAAAGGTTCTACTGCCAACGTGCCACTCCATGATGTCCGATTCAGTTGCAGCGCTTGGCGTTTCAGCTCATTGATCTTCGCAGTCAATACAAATTCGTGTAAGAACTGATAACAGCCAGCCAATCCGTCTTTTGCGAGCGCCTCGTTTACGCAGTTCTCCAAGAATGCTCGTAACGTATCGGGAAGCGATAGTGTTGCTGGTCGAAAGGCGAATCTGAAGTCAATGAACCAGAACTGCTTCTCAAAATCCTCATCGGCAATTGTTAGGTCCACCTCGAACTCTCCCGCAACCTTGAAAGTCACCCGGCCCGATCCAATCGTGTAGTTTTGGAATTGGTAAGGAATTTTATCAAAATCGTCAAGATTCAATCGCAAAGAGAGTAGTGTATCCAGATCGCCAATGCCCCTCAGCTGCTCCTCTAGTGTCAAAGGAGGCAGCTCTATGTATTGCAGCTTCACACACAACCATGTAAGAAAAAATTGTCCAACAAGCTGGAATAGGGAGAAGAACTTACATCAGGCAACCATGGTGCCTTTCCAGTGGCAAGAATCTGCAATGCCGTCTTCAAATCAGGGCTTGGCATTCGAGCATAGGTGAGATCTCTCTTGACATTTATAATGCTATCCAGAGCTGCATCGTAAAGTTGACGCTGCTGATCGATGTGAAATTTGAGATCAATGAGCTTGCTGACTTTGGAAGCTTTTCTGCTCCACTCCGTAATAACCAGCGCCTTGACCCATTTTGAGTGCATGTCTTGTATGAAATTCAGCAATACTCCTTTCTTTTTCAAATTCTCCATCGATGTATCATCCGGGGCGCTTTGGGTATAATTTGTACTACCGTTTGTAGCGGCGGTCGAGATTGGCATCTTGGCTAGTTCGGCAATCTTGTCTTGTATCATGTTGTGGGTAGACTGGGCGAGTCGCGTAAGAAGTAGGGATATCGGTATGAAGCCCTGTGTGATGTGAACGATCTCGTCAGGCAGATCGTTCATTCTTGACACTTGTTCGGCCGGGGAATCTGTTCGTAGCCCGCCCGTGGCCCCTCCGTTGACAGCATCGTTCCCATTATTAGCCGTTGCCGTGGCTGGCGCTTTTCCTTTATCCGGTGCAGCTTTTGACCCATCAACGCTCTTGACGCCGTTGACTCCATTTACAGCTGAATCCTTATGATGATCTGGAAGCGCACCATTCTGGCCTCCGCTCTCCATATTGACGACGCCAGGCATTTATCGAACCGCGGCAGCAAATTGCTGTAGGTACCCGCGCAAAAAGCTGACACTGCAGGCACCACGCCCCCCTAACAACGCAATAAGCGCGGCTCCGAGAGAGAAATCAAGCTGGGGCGCGCGTATCATTGACGGAAGAGATTCTGCCTTTCTTGTGAACCGCGGTAGCGGGACGTGACCATTGAGGTCCCCTGCACCGATGCGGACAATCGGGCGCGCGCGTTAGAAGCGATTTCGCATACGGGTGTAGGAACCGGGCTGAGGTTGTTATAGCTGTAGTTTCAAGGATGCCGTGTCAATCCAAAGCGATCGATAGGTATTATCGGGGGCGGTTGAAGGCGTCTGCACGTGTTTGAAGAGATGTCGTTTCGGACGTAGGCTGTTGCGAAGAAGACGGGCACGGGCAGAGTAGCCGAGAGAGTGCGGACGCGGTTTGAATCAGGCAATGATAGCTTCAAGGATCAGTGATTCGGAGCGAGTCGTGGTCGGTGTGTCTATGCGAGAAGAGGATAAAAGACAGGCGCGGGTTTGGGAGCGAGTCGGGTGGTTGAAGATGATGCGCCAACCAAAGCCGCCCTTCTCCGTTAAAGATTCGAGTGATACAACCAAGGCTGACGGACGCCAAACGCTTGTCGACATTATCACGTGACCATCGGCGCACGGGCCACGTATTGCCGGTGCTATAAAAAAATCGACTAGCACAGATGTGGTAATGGAGCCCAACTGGACAGGGAAACTTTATCCATGTTTAGCAAGCAATACCAAGAGTTCTCAAAGCATCACTGGTCAAATGTTTTATGAGAAGCTCTCTGCAATTTCATGACTACATATCATAGAACAGATATATGCTTCGAGCCAGCCATATAGAATTTTTCATATTTGAAGTAAGACCCCCCAATCCTAGGAATCCAGTACGACGCTCAAACTTTTAATGAAATCCACCGCACCCCTTACATGCCTTTCCTGACACCGATTATACGTCCAATACGTTACAGTTCGGGACAGATTTATGTATAGATTTTTGTTTTTCGTTTTTGTATGGTTTTTTTTTTTAACTGTATCAAGTGTTATTCTTTTATTCCGCCTAGATCCTGCCATAATATACACAAACATTGCGCAACACATGGTAGCCGACTACTTACAACTTGATAGGGGCACCAGCAGCAGAGGTTGTCGGCCACTGGTAGCCGGCAGCGTCACTGAACTTGTATCCATAGGATGCTGTGAAGTCATCCAAGACAGAGGGGCCTCGAGAGCCTGTCAAGGCGTATTAGCAAAGGTCAATTCAAGGTCTACAGAAGCTGGATTTTGCACATGATCCGGGGGAAAAGCAACTTACCATAGGGGTATTCCATGGGAATAATCTCCTTGTTGTCCTCCAGGTAGTGTAGCAGGGGAGTAAACATGCGCCAGCTTGCGTCAAGCTCATCGTCACGGACAAAGTTGGAGTGATCGCCCTTCAGGCAGTCGAGCACCAGCGACTCGTACGCCTCCGGGATCTTGAGGTCCGAGAATCGGCGTCGGTAGGTAAGGTCGAGCTCAGTGACTACAGTCTGGGTGCTGAGGCCGGGAAGCTTCGAGTTCATCTTGATGTAGACACTCTCGTTGGGCTGGATGCGCATAACAAGCTCGTTTCGGGGAATGTCCTTGAAGATGCCGGATGTGACATCTTTGAACTGGATTCGGATCTCCGTCTTCTGCTCGTTGAGGGCTTTGCCCGCCTTCATGATGAAGGGAACGCCGTCCCATCGCTCATTCTTAATATAGGCGACAAGGGCACAGAATGTAGGGCATCGAGAGTCCTTTGGCACGGTATCGTCTTCCTTGTAGGATGGCTTGCTTCCGTCCAATGATCTTCCATACTGTCCGATGATGACGTTCTTGGGCTCGATAGGAGGCATGGCTCGGAGGACACGGACCTTTTCATCACGGATATCCTCGGAGTCGAAGGAGATGGGGCGCTCCATAGCCAAGAGGGTGAGGACCTGGAGAAGATGGTTTTGCATGACATCTCGGATAATGCCAAACTCATCAAAGTAGCCTCCACGGCCCTCAGTACCGAACGGCTCCTTGAAGGTGATTTGGACGTTGTCAATGTGATGTCTGTTCCAGGTGGCACCGAGGAACGAGTTGCCGAAGCGCATGATGAGAATATTCTTGACCATCTCCTTTCCAAGGTAGTGATCAATACGGTAGAGCTCTTCCTCTTTCCAGTCTGGCTCCAGAGACTTTTGCAGCTCGCGAGAGCTAGCAAGATCCTTACCGAAAGGCTTCTCGATCTGTAGGCGAGTGATTAGACGGCGTCGATGGGAAGATCAGTCAGATCGGCCACAGAAAAGAAACTTACAATAACTCGGGCAATGCCTCGGGTTGGGTAGCAGCATCGCTTCAGGTGCTGCGAGACAATGGTAAAGACACTAGGGGGCAGTGCCATGTAGAACAGACGATGCGCCTCTGGCCATCCCTTCTCCAGATCGTTGAGGTGGTCGTTCAGGACACCGAAGGACTCGTCCTTGTCGTATTGGCCGGAAACGTAGCTGCACAGGCTGGTGAACTCCTCCAGCTGCTGCTCAATCTCCTTGGTGGGCGTCTTGATGTATGACTTAACCCTCCGCAGGTACTCCTCGTGGTCCATCTTTGTACGGGCATAGCCAATGATTTTTACGCCCTGAGGCAGAAATTGGTTTCGGTACTAATGATGGAGGTGGTCAGTCGATGCATCTCTCGAGGCTTCCTACACCCTTCTCAAAGGAAAGAAAGGGAGAAAGCTCATGGCTTATTGTGTGGTTGTGGTTGGGCTGCTTACCAGGCCAAAGAGCGCGGGGAACTGCGAGTTTCAAAGAGTCCATGTCAGCGCAAAGGTCGCAGAGCAAAAGCTAAAGCTGCACAGAAATCCAGGATTCTCACCGTCTTCTTCTTAGCCAAATCTCCGGAGGCGCCGAGAACGACAATTGTCGTGTTCTCCTTGAGTTCGATGGTTTGGCTGCATGGCAATTGTTAGCAAGGCGCGCACGTTGTTGATGCCGTTTGCTGTCGTCTTTTTTGCTGTTGGCTCGACCCCGCCGCGCTGGCAAGCTTGCCGGCAGCATCTGCAGTGACGATAGCTGGTGTCATGGTGGGGTTGCCGGTACTTACGGCTGGGAGTGGTCCATTGCGGCGGGCTGGCCAGATTGCTCTGGATTCGGGCTGGTGACACAAAAAACGGGATGCTCGATGGCAAGAGAGAAGTAACAAGCAGCTGGTCTGCCGTTGAGCGAGGCTTTGGGTGCAGTCGCCGGTGCGTGGATCAGCGTTGGGTGTTAAAGGGAAGAGAGTTGAGAGCTTGAGGGACCAGAGGATCGAGGGGAAGGGACGCGGTGGGCTGCTGGTTTTTTAGGCGACGGGGTTACAGAGCGCTGACGGAGTTTGGAGCTCTACCTGGAGCAACAGGTGCTGTTAGCCCTTTTAGAGCGCCCCCATCCTCCGTTCGTGCCGTGGACGCCATGGCTGAGGCACCTGCTGGGCCGCCCCGTAAAGTCATCATCAGGCTCGGAGTATCTGCAAAGGTACAGCGTCCTGCTAGCTGGACCCTGCAACGCTGTGGTCATGTACATGTAGCCCGCTGAGCTCTATGTAGAGTGTCATCTCCACCATCCCGGCTGGTTAGTAATTTGCCCGGCTGGAGTCTATACCGATGGAAGTTGCCGCTCCTCGATGATGCTATGGTGTCCTTGTGCTGGCAGAGTTGCCAGACAAATAAAAGGCTCAGATGACGGCAGCGGCAAGGAGCCTCAGCAACTTGAATTCATGGCAAATTCCGTAAGATAGTCTGGGATGCTATCCCAAGATGACGATCACCTTGCTACTGTTTCTCCAACTGGAAGCATATATAGAGGCATATACTACCTTGATCACTGCCAGCCTAATTATTTGTAACGGTAACCGCCGTGGGTACGCCAGGTGCATGTCGCATTCTATGCACCGAATGCCTATTTCGGACGGAATACCGAGCGATTATCCGCAAACCGAGTTGGAGACGATTCGTACTACCTAGGCCTACCTATTGCCCGAAAGAGTTTATTTTTTGGGGGTCAAATCATACATGAGCTTGCTAGCACGGTTCTTGAGACTAGGTAGTATCCAGGTTGGGAGCGGAATGTATGGAAGCAACAGTCAAAAATCCAACTCAATCCCGGGGCGCTATATTGCCCATCAAATCCCACGACGACTAGCAACTGCTTGTATTCGATTTCGGAGGCACAGAAACCCCAAAAACCGCAGCGAAGATGGTCGGCTTATCATGAATAAGATTCGATAGCAGATACATTGATACCCAGTAACGAGAGCTAAGACATAGTACCTAGTATCCAACATTGAGCTGACTAACAGACTGCTGATAGTCGCGGTACTACGGACCTCCGAGTACAACTTGAATCTGGCAATGAGCAAACTCCTACCTGCGCACTACGGCAACCCTGATTCAACGTCAGGTGCAGCCATTACTGGATTCCGTCAATGTGTTTCGCTATTTCCGCTGGAGCCGCAATAAGTCCTCCAAACACCGCAGTTGGTGGACCAAGGAGTGGACAGTAATGCGGCCGTCTGCGAGTAATACAGATGCTTCGAGGAGGATTGGTAAGCCTGCTTCCGTTTCCTGCTGGCTCGCCCCGGCCTGGCCCCCTCATGGAGCCGGGAACTTTTAGACGGCCTGTGGTTGATCAGTCGCCGCGCCGTCCGAGACCAGACCGGGCCGGGCTAGAATGGTGAAGGGGCCTCGGCGGTACTGATGCTTGGAGCTTTGGTAACTTTATCCGAGCAACGATGCTGCCACAGGTAATCAAGACAATTTAACTGTATGCTGCCTTGTCTTTCTCTTGACTTGATATTAGCGCCTTGGAAAACGGCAGCAATTTTAGGATAAAGGGTCTCCCATGCTGACTTTTTAAACAGTACATGCATTGTAGTAGTCCACTATTATAAATCCGGCGCTTCGCGCACTCTGCAGTTGAGAGACGCAAGACAAAAGAAATGTGAAATGATAGCAAAAGATGATCTCCAAGTGACCGAGAACTTTGAGGGGAAAAAAAAAAAAAAACTGATGAATAGTTTCAGCGGACTAGGAGAACATACTATTTCACAGTTCTGACAGATCTCATGCTACAAAGCACTAGACACAAATCTATTCAAATCTCTCAAGGTATCAGAGGAGCCCAGATAAGAAGTCTATCATGTCAGTCCAAGATAGCTAGGTATACAATCTTGAGGAGAATAGGGAATGCTCAGATTGTTCGGAGATGCGCCGTTCTCGGCACAGCCAAAAGCTTCCCCAAAGCGGGTTAGTCCATAGAACACTCTAGTGAAGAAGCGAACTGTGGCTCGATATTCAAATTTGAGGCGGTGCAGGTGCACTTCAGCCACGGTCGCTACACACAACCCAAATTGCCCTAAGCCCACACGTGATGCCCCAGGGCTCAAATTTTCGTGCTAGAGCCACCACACACCATATCGCATCCACCCCGTTGCCCTCAGTTCGACATCACGACAAACGACGAGCAGCAGACCTCTTAGTATTTCGGTTACTTGAGAGGGCGGAAGCTACACAACAGTCACGATGCCTTCCGAAAGTGGTCACAGATGTAAGTTGGAATGCTACCGAGTCTGATGAAATGGCATTGAACTGAACTAACTTTTCGGCAGTATACGTCAAGTAAGTAAACGCCGATCGCGACATTTCGAAAAGGGTAGAGGGAGGCAGAGGAGGGAATGGTGCGCTTGAGACTCTTATGAGAATTTATTCATCATATGTCGAAACTCGTTCCTCTTCGTCGAACAACCTCCCGCGACTGCTTGAAATGACAACCGAATCAATCCGAACGTTTGACTAACAGAGAATGACCATAGGGGACGTCACCTGAGCTACCAGCGCTCTCGTAACATCACCCACCCTGGCACCAGCCTGATCAAGATCGAGGGTGTTGATAGCACAGCCGCTGCCAAGTACGTTTTCGCGACTTATCGAAAGTAATGTTCGGAGGGCTTCGAAATACTAATCCCTACGCAATAGCTTCTACGCTGGCAAGAAGGTCGCCTATGTCTACCGAGGCCAGAAGGAGATCCGCGGCACCAAGATCCGCGTGATCTGGGGCAAGGTTACCCGACCACACGGTACATAATAACTGCTCTCGCTCCCAACAGCCTGCGAAAGGATCCAGCTAACGCTCTTCAACCAGGTAACTCTGGCGTTGTCCGCGCCAAGTTCGCCAAGCCCCTCCCCTCAAAGTCTTTCGGCGCTTCCGTTCGTGTCATGCTGTACCCCTCGTCGATTTAAATCGGATTTCGGAAATGGAGTTGGTAGTGAGGGCGGTTCTCATTTGGTTGCATGGGTCGAGGCAAGGATAAAGCATATCGCCTTGCTTTGAGGCATTTCAATTGAAAAAGACGTCAAATTCCCAACTTTCCGAAGGATGCAGAGAGAAAATAACCTGGGCATCTGTGACTTTTGACGTATGTGGCAGAAAATTTTTGGCGAATTGCAGAATGGAGATTCGAAACGAAACGAACTGAGGCTCTGGCAGACCAATTCTTCTTCTCTTTTTTTTCCTGTCTCCTCAAAAATTGGCGCCGGTTTCGTTACTCGGTCTGTGGGCTTTTTTTTTCGTGTATCCATTCCGGCAGGCAAAATGCCAATCTCATGACGAGTTGCATTTCGAAGGAACTGCACATTAAAGAAAAAAAATTGAAAAAATGATACACGACAGAGGGCAGAGAAACGTGATCGATACCTGCTTGTTTACTGTTTTATATTGGCATTAATGGAATTTGCATCGCGGTTTGGCAGTCCAGTCATCCGCCCGCGGTCGTTCTCGTATAGAGAGGACAATCGTTGGTTCATTCTTACGACTTTAATGCTGCTGTGTCACTTATTTCTGGTCACAATTCTTCCAAACATTCCTATTGTGATGAGGCATATTTTGATCGCCCAGAAGGGAGATGAAATGACATTGCTATTGCGCAGTCTTGTATCCAATATGGTCTATTTCGTCCAAACTGAAATGACGTATCCGGAGAAAGATTACAGATAAGCCTTGATATACAAACTGTAGTTATTAGATGATCGAAATATATCGATCAACTAGCGTTCATCGTATCATATAGACTCATCTCGCAGGCAACTATACTCCTCCTTTGCCAGAGATTACTACAGGCACCAATTCCGCAAACATGCTGCAACGTGTGTCTAACTACCTGTTCTTTTCAGTTGAAATTTGCTAAACTGTTTGCATGCTTCTATATATATATATACATATATATATACATAGGTAGTCAGATAACGGAGACTCAGAATTCGTGCCGTAACTAGTTTAGAATCCAGTTGCCACAACGAACGAATACGTAATGTAGCAAAAGCCCTAGATTGATGAAAGAAGGGTATAAATAAACATTGTCCTTCTATAACACCTAGCTGCTATCTATCAACAAGATCGCATGTGACCCACTTGATCCTATTTCACTCTTCTTACGATACCTAGTCCTCGCATATCGACACACAGACATATATACGGAACTAAACGGCTGACTTACAAGGGAGCAACGTAGAACATGAAGAGCAGAAAGTTAGGACGACGTTCAACATACTAATAACAGGAAGGCTTTAGTAGCACCAATCGAAGGCGAGTGATTGAGGCTTCTTTGGTTCAATGTTAGTAGTTGATAATGCAGACAACCTCTGAAATGCATTCTTATACGGTACCATATGTTTAGAGTAACTTAACTGAAAAAATTGACTGAAGATGCACCTTAAGTATAGGAGAGAAGTCATTTGAGGTTTGACTTAACAGACGAAAAGGATCACGTTGTGCTACCCAGGCTGTAATTACGGGGTTAGCAAACACTTGCACTCAAATGACATCAACTAATTATAATTATCATTGATGCAAGGTAAAGATTCCTATAATGCTTCCCTTTTCAGCGTCTGCTTACTGTGATTTTTTTTTTTTTTCGTTTACCTTATCCAAGAATAAGAGGTTATTGTTGTCCGGCAGTGCCTTAGTTAAGAATGTAACAGAAGGCCAGCTGTCTACTACATGTAGGTGCCTGTTTTCTTATACTCAGGGCAATGAACTCCTCTCTTCATCTAGCAATTCCGTATGGCAGAAAAGATTACATACAGCCAGTTTGCCTGTATTGGCATTGGACTCTCTGGTATAGCTCTGGGACGCACTATCAAGCGGTGGTATGGAATCGCTGACATTCGCCTCTTTGAAGAGAATAGCGATATGGGAGGCACATGGTTTGCCAACCAGTATCCAGGTATGCTAATCAGATAGTCAGAACGTTCATTACCAATTAGTGTGAAATTGAACAAAGAGCAGGTATATATATATACTAAGGGCATTGTCAAATATTACCTAGTAGGCTAAAGCTGAGCTGTTACTTGGAGCGGTAGAGAGATAGTTGTATAAAAGACGATTCTTATTAAAGGCTGTTTCATTGTCTCAAGCGATAGTATATACCTTCTTCGTCACATCAGCGCATATCTTATACATCGCAAAGTCAAGCACAGATATCATATAGCAAAATGCCAGAAACTGGGAGAAAGTATGGAGATACGCGTACTCAACCATAGTCCCACTCATAGGGCAATCATCAACTGTCAATTGTGAAATCTACATTTACGACTTACTCGAGTCATTGCCAGATTCATTCTGTTGACTTGTGCGTTTTGGCCAAAAACTGCCGCCTCAACATGGTACTCGCAGACTTACGGTATATTAGATGCCCAGCCAATCCTATGGCGAGTGGCCAATTCACCAACCACCCATCTGATTCTAATCTTACAGCGGCAAGGGGTGTGTGCACAACACCTTATCAAGCGAAAGGAATGCATTTGACGCGTAATGAGAAGACATTGAAGTCGATACATGTACATGTACACAAACCTCCCTCACTTACAGTGCTTGATGCCAGTGCGAACCATTCCTCATACCCAGTATACCTCAGCTGTGGTACAAATCACAATCATACCAGCCAATACCATATCTCATCAATATCATAAAACGGCCTTCCTATCTACACGCAGGTAATACCGCATCAAACCAAAAAAAAAAAAAAAAAAGAATGATAAGCTCATCTATCAAAAACACGCACAATCAAACAAACCAGCCACAGGAAAAGCGCCATTAACCAGCCCCCTCGTCGCCCAAAGGTCACGCCGCATCTGCAAGCCACGCCATCCCACGTCTCTAAACGACGCCTGCGGATTGGACAAGGGAAAAAGCAGACGTGATCCCTGCAAATTTCCCTTCCTTTTCTTCCCCCCTCTCCTCCAAAATACCTACCACAATCTGCCTAAATGCTACACTACCTGGTAAATGCATGCCACTCTTTTCTCATATGCCGAAGATACCTGGCAGAAGCAACACAGCTAGGTCAAAATGCCCGGGAGGCTCGGAATAGGAGCTGTTGTGTGGCGTATGCGTCGATGCAAATCACACTCCTTGTACGAAGTGTCTACGGCCTTGTTTTTTTATAGTTTGTTTTCCTGGGGTCGTATTCTTAGCTATTCTTAGCTCTTATCGTACTTTCGTGGCAACTGTATTTTTGATTGTCAACTGTGGTGTTTTGTCAATGGTATTGGCCATTAGAGCAAGAGCTTATTGCTATAGAGAAAGCCCCATAATCTTACCGTTATACCTTAAAATTCTTTTGCACGAAACAGAAAGCAAGAAATCAATCAGGTAATCAGGAACATCAGGGCGCGCCGTAAGAAAGCATTCCGCCACGTAAAGAGGTGGCTCGAAAGGCAGAATACCGAAGAACCGGTAAACCGCATTCCAGGCGAATCAAGAATAGCATCAACTCCAAGTGCCTGGGCGTGTTAGTCCCACGGCTTTGTATGCTAGTAGCCACCCATGGCGCACCAATTGCCAGGATTCTCCAGAAACAAAGAAACAGAAGAGGATGGAGGAGGACGTTAGCTCTTCCGAGGCAGCCCATAAACCGACCAACAGATGAGCTTTGCTCTTGGATTCTACTGCTGCGAGTACGAGCTGCTTTTTACAATACTGTATGATACGAGTCTCACGGAATGATCGACGCTACCCTCTTGTCTCGGGCATGAAAAAGGGATCGAGACATTGCCATGTAAATACTGTGTGTGTAGTCACAAGGCCTCCCTTACACTCGGAGCTGGTCGCCTATTGTCGATGCTGGTGCCGTTGGGCTTCGGAAGGAAATGCAGCATGTCGTAAACATGACAATTGCATTATGCCGGGGAAGAAAAAGAGCTGGCAAATCATCTCTGCTGGCAGTCAATTCGATTGTCTGTTGGAGGGGAGGCAGCAGAAGATCGATACGCCAAAGCAAAAGAGCAGCACCAGATGCCCCTGAACGGAACAGCTCACCCCGGTTAGTCTTGCAGCACGATGAGGTGTAAATACGTCAATGGAAAAAAAAATCGATAGCACAAGAAAAGGGATTGGGATTAGGCCCCGGTTAGTTTCAGACCCAACGGTCGAATCAGCGTCGGCATGCTTGGTATTAGTTTCGCGCGCATGAATTGTCTTATCTATTTTGATTATTTTGATTGTTCCTGTTCTTGTAATATTCCTTGATTTTTTCACATCAGCAGACGATGGCCGATGGGCTTCCCACTCGGGCAATTCTTGCTTCAGTGGAATTGCGAAAAACGGGACGACGGAAGTAGAACCAGGACTAGGCAGATGCAGCCCGTACTGGCAATGCGTTGATTCGCCAAGAAGACGATCTGGTGCTAGACACGCACCAATTTGGCCTCCATTGCCATTATGGATGGAGGAAAAGTATGTAAGATACGATATTTATCAATGTTTACCCCATGCGGTCTGGCAGAGCAGGCTAGAGGTCGCTTGCAAGGTTGCGGGAAACGCAAAGAGGGTGTGCGCAACTCCAGAACACGAAGCCCGGCTCCGACGCTTGTCCAGGAACATAAGGTACATGCGATACACACATTCATCGCATGCCGTACACGTACTTGTACAGGCAGCGAGAGGCCAGTAAGCAACCTTGGCTGCTCGGCACGGGGATATTGCCGCAAGTCACACACAGCCTGCGGCAGCATGCAGCTGGGACAAAGTACATGTATTCGTAGCACTGCATCCAGTGCCTGTATGTACTTACACACATGCATGTCTGGCCTCGTCATGGCATTGGAGCCGTCTTGCCATTGCGTCGAAACCGCCACCGCCTGTCCACAGCCGTTGTCTTGGATCAACGCGCGAGCCTGTGCCACAGGCGATTTAAGTTTAAATTGCCATCTTGATGTATCCGGCTGAGCGCGTAATGGAGAGACAGAAAGCAAAGACGCGGGGTCAAGCCATTGGCCAGCCGCAAAAGTCTAGGAAAGACGAAGAAGACGAAAAGACGAAAAAGGCGAAAAAGAGTAAAGATGGCAGATGTCGATGGCTCGGTGGCATATCGCGGAGATCAATAGCTCTTGCATTAGAGTTTGGCTCCAGGCCCATCAGATCCCCGCCCCAGCTGCCTATCCCGGCACTTCCCAGCCAGGTTTGTCGACGATTGCGGTTTTGAAAGACAAAGGATCAACCCATTGAAGACACCGCGCGGCAGCCTGTGCTGTGGCATATCGTATCTGTATGAACACTAAGTGCTGTTCTCCTTGTGCAGCCTGTAGAATCACATGCGGCAGCTTCAGTCTTTTCTCCGCCAATATACCTACATATTTCTGTATGAGTGCAAGCAGAGACAGCCAAAAGCCACAGTCGCGGTGGCGCCGTCAAGGCCCAGGGCCAGGGCCAAAGGGAATTGGCCGAGTTCGAAAAAAAAAAACAGCTCGAGCTTGCGAGCTGGCCCTGGTACCTGTACATATTCGGCACTCCATAAAACTCCGTAAACTGGCCAGACTGGGCAAGTCCAAGGCGTCAACGGCAGGTACCTGGTAAATCACTGTGGCTGAGGCGGAGCTGCGGATATCACCGCGGCGTATACAATGTATAAGCCCAGAAAGACATGTTGAAACGGTCGAAACCATATTCATTGGTTGACGTCCGTTCTCGTTCTGCTGCTGCTGCTGCTCTCTAAGTTGTCGATGTCTGGCGCAACAATATTGGCAATTAAAAAAAAAAGATGCTAAGAGACAAATGTGCGGCAGAGATAATGCGATGCCAAGAAAGATTGCGACTCACGCAGCTCAAGCTTGGGCCCTCCAGCTCGTCGCACCTGTTGATCGCAAGTTTCACGGCCAGACAGACAGCCATCATCTGTCTTGGCCACGCCACGCTGTGGATAGCATGGCGTTCGTAGCGGCGCTCGCTTGTTGTTTTGTCTCTCAGCGAGGGCGCATCTAGAGCCCGAATATTGCTGCGTCTATTTGCGGCATCCACATCTCAGATGCTGTGCTTCGAGGTACGTATCATATAGCGGACCCCGTAGCCCTTTTTCTCTGCTTTTGCCGCCAACCTCGTATTCAGCCAGCAATACGGTGCATCCTCATCCTCCATCTTCTCGTTTTGATCTGCCCGATCCTACCCAGCATCGAAACTCTTTGCATTGTAGTGACAACAGCTGCTCTTATAACACTGTAGTTTCCTCTCACCCTTGTTCTTTTCTCTCTCACCTTGTCTGAATTGTTCAAGTACTATCTTTACGACCCGTATTGACTGGGGGTAGCAATCGGCCGATAGCACGCATTTGCATTGGATTCGCTTGCACCATTCGCACATATCCATTCTTATCTTCCTCCGTCTTCTTGCATCCATCTTTTTTTTTCCCATCTTTTTTTTTTCCTCTATACTCTTCTGTCTCGTCGCAGCCGCGCATCTCGATTCCTCGCCCTAAGTGGCGCCAAGACACACACATTCGCAGCGCACACCCTGCACTCTCCACTTGTTTATATTAACTATTCAAAAAACACAACCGCATGCGGTTTGAGCCAGTGCGCGGTTGTGTCATCGTCGCTCGTCCAGAAAGCCGTCAGTGGAGCGCAGCAGGGGGCCGGCCGGCAGACCAGTTCCAGGAGCTTCGTATCGCCAGCTAAGAGGCCAGCTGCGAGGTCCATCCTAGTTTCGCACCTGCTGTAGCGCCGTAGTGGTGTGCAGTGTCTCGGCCTGTTCAGCGCATCGCGTGGTTGTCGCATCTGCCGCAAAGGGAGCCCAAGAAAAAAACAAGCTAGGCCACTCTTCAAGGCTTGCGCTGGTCCTTTTTTTTTTTTTTTTTTTTTTTCCCTCTTCCAAGCTGCATCGCTCGGCTGTTTCTACTTCTAGGCGCCGCCATCCAGACCAACCAAACCCCCTGGGCTAGTACGCTGTTAAAGCTCAAACAGCCCGGGACAGAAGAAGCCTAACGGAGGAACAAAGAACAATTGACGTCAGCTCACGGCCGATTGATGTTACTAGGACGACACCAGCCACACTTTTCACTGGCCACACCCCGTTCTGGGAGCAACGTTCACGTTTTGGCGGCTGTAACACCAAGGCGTAAGCGGCAGGGCAGAAGGACAAGACCTTCCGCGCACGTTTAATTCGCTCGCTCTTGGACAAGTGGGAATCGAAGCATAAACGAGATAGAGGGAGAAGCTCAAGGCAAAAGAAGAAGAAGAAATTGGAGAAAAATTAGCCTCCAATTCGAAAATCGAAAACAAAAAGACAGGAGATAGAAAGCAAGAGGCAAAACGAGAGCAAGCTGTGGCACCCATTCAGCTTAAGCTTAGCTCAGCCACACGAGCTTGCTTGTTTGTTTGCAACGACACGCTACAGCTCATAGGTCGATCTTCATCGTCGTTTGCATCAGAGCGACAAGCAGCAGCAGCAGCAGCATCATCGGGCTCGCCACCTCGCCTTCTACTATTTTCTTTTCCCTCCGGTTCACCTCCTCCTCCCCGTTTCTTCCTTCTCCCCCTTTCCGCCTCGTCCTCGTCCTTATCCTCTGCCCCCTGGCACAAACAGCCCTGCACCGCCAAACCGTTTGGCTGAGAGCTCGTGCTTTCTTGTCCAAACGTCACCGCGCTCTGAGCCCTGTCACAGGCCCAGCCTCCAGCGGGAACTGGTCCTTGGCCCTGGATGTATGTACAAGTACGGCGCCATACCAGCCATACCAGCCATACCAGCACTGCAACTCGAGGTCGCACGGAGCCCTCTACTCTTCTACTCTAGACTGCAGCACTGCGCACACGCCCCCCCGGCCTGTCCCTCTGCTAGCTGCTCGCACTAAGACGCTGCCTGTCTATCGTCACCCACTGCCACGCAGCTCTAGCACCACAAGCCGCTGGGCGACAGCTTCTTACAGGCTGTCCAGTTCCACTTCCTGATAGCCAAAGGCTCCGAAAACATCGTCCGCCTTGCCCCCAAGCCTCTGTGCCGCCAACCTCTTTTCTCTCCCCAGTCCCCGCCAGAGCTTGTTCAACACCATCACGACATTCTTTTCTGAGGAATTGTGTCTGCGTGTTTTCGCTTCTTTTTGGACTCTGCGCCGCCGCTGCTCGCGCCTCTCACGCTCACGCTCACTCTCCCTCTCGCATTGTTTCGACTCGCGTTGCCGTCGAGCCGTGCCCGCCCCGTTTGTGCTTGGGCCAGGTCCCCCCCGTAACATTAATTACTCCTGCTATTACTAGTACGACTGTACGACGAGAGGACTCCTCTTAGTACAGCAAGATTACCATCCACATCTTTGCGACCCGCACTGATCGCTCGATCCCCACGACCGTGCCGAGTGCCCTGGGCACCGCCGTCACAGAGCCCCAGCTATCTCGTCCAGCTTAAGATAAAGAAGCTCCGGTCCCAGATTCACCATGGCGACTCCCGCAAACACGGAGCGCCCTCTCCCAACGCCTACTCAGCAGGCCGCTTCCCAGTCGGAGCAACAGCCGCGGTCCAATTCGCATCGCTTCAGCTTCCTCTCCGACAAAGGTCGCAAGAACAGCGTCACCAACAAGATCGACCTGCACGAAACGCACGCTGAAAAGGATTCTAGACGCCTCCACAGCAAGGCCGATCCCACGTTGGCCATGAACGAAGCGGAGCCTTGTACGTTGCTCTTCTTTCGATTTCGCGTCTGGGCCATCTGCTCGCCCAGTCCCTTGTTTTCGCGCGTATATACTGATATGAGGTGAAATAGCTGTCGAAGCTGTGATGGCAGCCACATCACTCTCTCCGCTGCGCTCCATTCAACACAAAGATACATACGGGAACGTAATTGGTACGTGTTTTTCAAACAGACCTCAATGGTAGCTGTTGCTGACATCTGCTTTCTTTCAGCCGACCCTGATTTATCCAACCCGACTCGCAACCGCTGGGAGCGTCCTCTCGATACCATCCGAAGCTTCGAAGCGGCGATTGAAGGCGATTATGCGCGTAGGTCCATGTATCGCTCAGGCAAGTTTTCATCTTTAAGAAGCTTTTATATCGAAAGACGTATTGGAGCTAATATTCTTGCCTATTTTTAGACACAGACCCTTCAGCAAACTTTAGCCGTCGAAACAGCTACTATAAACGTAAGTTTGCCGCAGTAGTCGTTATTTTAGGTTTTTTTTTCTCTCCGGTTGTTCTAACACCCTGCTTCAGCAACCCAACCACGATTTCCCCAAGATAGCTACTATGGCAGTCGTGCGGCCTCTTTCCACGGTAGCCAGTATGAAGCGCCCGGTCCAGCTTCAGGGAGGAACAGTTATAATGACATCCAAAACTATAGCAACAACAATGGAGGCTATTATACCACGAGCGCAGGCCCCAGCGGCTACAACCGAAACCAGGGGGGCCATGGACGGCCATCGCGCGAGCGCGCACCAAAGATGCCCTCCGATTCTCACCTTCGACCCTACGGTCGAGAGCAAAACGTCTATCCTTTACCTCACAAAGATCGCTCATACGAGACCGTGACATCTGCAGCCGCCAGCGGCAATTCCGATCCTGCGGGCTATCAGACCGATCCTACTAGCAGCGATAACAGCTCCATCCATCGGGCCTCTCCAGCTAAGCACGCGGATGAGCGCGCGAACAAGTTCGATATCAACTTCAACCAGTCCGAGTCTTACAAGACTCCGGCCCTGACGGTGAACTTGTCGCCTCCTGCAAAGGGCCATGGTCTACCGACACCTCCAAACGCGAGCTACCAAAATCCCATCCCGACCATACCAAGAAAGCAGGTTTCAACGCTTAAGAGGCAGGTTTCCACGACACCGTCGGGAGGAGACAAGCGAAAGAGCTGGTTTTCCCGCCGATTCAGCAAAAATGCCTAAAGTCTTCTGGAAAGAAAAAGTCAATACCCCAATACCCGTTTCAACATTCCTTCGCATTTTCCTTTGTACATTTTCCTTGGCCTGACTCGTTCTACTACATTCCCTCATTTTGCGCATGGGAAAAGCTTCATGCTTCTTTACGTTTTTCACGATTGGGTTCTTTCTTATTATTTTCCGAGGAGAAGGGAGGGGGGGCAGAAAGATTCCATGTATTTCATCAAGAGTGTTGCTTATAATAACGCCCCCATTGAGGAGCCAGGGGGAGAGACGTATACGGGCGGGCGGATGTCGTCATTTTTTTTCTTTTGCTTGTTCGTCTTCTTATGATCCGTTGGGAAACCTATTTGTTTGAAGCTCTATATTAGGAGCGTTTAGCACATGACATTGTGGAAAGGGATGGGTACATACTCGGATAAGCTTTGTATGTGGCGTTTGTGGTGTCTATAAATCCCTGCCGTTGGCTCTGGCGGAGAATAATAATCTGCTTTAGATCCGGACAAGAGCACGGATCTGTTCATGGCAATGATGCTGAGTCATTTCATCCACAATCAACTACCAAGCTCATTGTGGCATATAGACGTGGTCGCCTGAAAGAGAGATTACAAAGACTAGCCTGTGGGTGGCGACAGGCTTTTATAAACATAATGAATAGGCGATGTTTTATCTTTCTTGCTTATGATATTGCCTATCTTTTTTCTTATTTCCTCTTTCCCTTTTCCTGTCTAATTGGAAACAAGCCGCTGCTGCTTCTGCTTCTGCTTCTTACTTTAGAAAAATGTGATAATAAAACAATCATGGCGTTGCTGTACATTGCTATTTACTGTGTCTTTTTGCTCTCAGGTTTGGATTCTGTTTGATCCTCCTTCATTGCTACAATGATGTATGAAATGAGCACTACATTGGCCAGAACAGCAGCCATACCACCGGCCATCGATGAATTTCCTACAAAGCAATCAGCTAAGTCTGGCTAATTTGCATGTATGGATGGCATGCGTGGGCAGCATCTTACCGTTAAAGACTGTGTGGACGGTTGCAAAGTATGAGCCGATAGGGACGATAATCATGGCGGCTGAGAAGCCGAGGAGCTTGAAAATGACATCGCTAGTGAAGAGTAATTAGATGTTTGCACTTGAAATAAGACTGTCACGGCTAATTGGATATAGAAAGAGTGAAAAGAGGCAGTGAGATTTAAGAGAGTGAGCTCACTTGGGGACAGCGGGGCTGATGTTGGACTTTTCCTCGGCGGTGTCATCCTTTTCCAGGATTGTCTTTTCCGAGTTGACAATGCGGCGAGTAGCCATTGTTGGTGATGTCGAGACAAAAAGGGGGATGATGGCTGAAACCTTTCTTTGCGTGGGTTGACAGCGCTGAGGTAGGATGAGAGTGAGAATGAAGTTTAGTGCTGGATGAGATGAGCTTGATGGAGCTCTCGCCACAAGAGGGTCCCAGCTACGGACGCTAGGAAGTGTGAAATGAAACGGGGGTCGAGGCCAATTCGTTGCTTCTCGTCTGTTTCCGGGGTCTTGTCTGTCTTGAGCCTTGTCTTTGTTTCTTGTTCTTCTTTATTCTCCTTGTCGAGAGCTTCGAATCTGTCGTCGACTGCTTTTACCTAAAAGAGGCGATGTTGTCCTCCTAAGCTCTCTCTAGGTAACTTTACTCTATCTTTCAGCCACCCCCAGATCGAGCATAAAGTGGTCACGTGACTTCGCGACTCTGGTTTCTCACTACGGCGCGTCTCCGGATCGTCACGAAAATTTATTTCAAAGGCCAAAAAGGGCCACAATTCTTTGCTGCTGCGGCTGCTCCTCCCCAGCACCCGCTGCGGATTCACCTCTTCTATAATTCGGGACACGATCTATCTATACCTTATCTACGTCACCTGTGATCCGAAATATATTGGCAAGCGGGGGCTCTTGGGGATTTTAAACTTTTTTTGGTTTACTCTTTCTCTTTTTTCTTTTTCTTTTTTTTTTTTTGGATTCATTAGACTTAGATTCCTGTTTTTGCTTTGTTGTTCCTCAATTCCGTCTCACTTTCATTTCGGCTTTGCATTAGATCGCCAGCGGAGAGACAGGAGCTTTTTTTTTTTTTTTTTTTTTTTTCCTTCTCACTTTTACAACCAAGAGCTGTCACTTTCCGTTGCCTTTTTCCTCATTAATTTGCTCCTCTGCTTTTTATTAAGCGCCCCCTCTCCGCACCTCGTTTCCCTGACGACTTTACTTCTCCTCTCTTCTCCTCTTGCTCTTATCATGGCACGCAGCTCGTCTCCACTGCCGCCGATTTCACAATTGGGCATTGTGCCTCGAACGCCTTCTCTCAGACAGGGACGACCACACGACGACATGGATGAACTTGCGGGAGACACGATTCCGTGCTCGCCATCCGTCTTTCTCAAAGACGGCGATACCACTCAACCGACTCAGGTGCTCAGTCGCCCAGGACTCGCCATGGTGCGATCTTCGTCCCCGGCAGCGAGCGTCGTCGAAGTGCCCGCCTCGTCACCGTTCCAAGCGAAGCTGCAGCAGACGCGATTGGGCTCCCGCCTGGCACCGGCTGGTACAGTATTTCGCCCGCCCCCCCAGACACAGGCCGCTCCCGCGAGGAGACCGACTCCAGAGCCGATCAATCTCATTTCCGACGATGAAGACGACATTACCCCTCCGCGAGGGGACATCCGTCCGACGACGTTCAAAACCCAGATTGCAGCCTTTGCATACAAGCCGATTGACGAGCAAGAGATGACCAAGCGGCTGCGGCAGATATTCGACGTTTTTGGAGACAGATTCCCGTCGCACAAGGTTAGAGAGGCACTTAGGAGTTGCGGCAACGATCTGGACGATGCGATTGCGTGGCTAGAACGCAATGTGCCGCGCTCGGCTCAGGCCCGAACCTCGCAACCCGCGCCCAAGCCTGCAAACGCAAGGCCTGCAAAGTCAACACCATCTAGCACTCGGCGATTGGTATCCAAGGGACAAATGCTTTCTCTGTCCAGGGCCCCGTCGCGGTCTCCCTCGCCTTCAGTCGCTTCAGTCGCCTCACTCCCGTCAAGCCCTCCTAGGCCACAGCCTCCGCCACCGAGACGCCGACTCATGAAAGGCCTTAAGAGACGAGCATCTACATCACCAGCACCTGAGCCAGAGATAGAAGAAGTACCGGCACAGGCTTCAAGCGACGACCCGCTGATTATAGACTTGGTGGACGACGGGAGAGAGGACACGTATCAAGCAGAGGAATCGCCAGAGGCTTCAGGGGAAATTGATGACAAGGTGCTTGTCTGTATCAATGAAAGTACCTCCCAAGAGCTAGCCGCCATCACGGGCATGAAAGAGGACTTGCTCAAACCAATCATCGCTAAGCGACCCTTCTACGACCTGACGCAGGCCAGGAAAGTCAGTGTCAACAAGAAGCCAGGTGCTCGTAAATCTGCTCGAATAAGTATCGGAGAGACAGTTGTGGATGCCATCCAGATTTTCACGGACGCAGTGACAGCCATTGATCAGGTCGTGACGAAATGCGAGGTCAAGGGCCAGGCAATCAAAGGCGTGTTAGAGACGTGGGACATCAACATGTTTGGTCGAAACAAACGCAGCGCACGATCGACTCCCTTTGAAGACGACGCCCCTCCGACACCGACCAGCTTGAGTACTACCAAACTTTCAAAACCGCCAATTCCTAGTCAGCCACAGATGATGGATGGCCACTGTGTTATGCGACCCTTTCAGGTTTACGGCTTAAACTGGATGTCGGTCCTCTACAACAACGACATTGGCTGTATCCTAGCCGACGAGATGGGTCTCGGCAAGACCTGCCAGGTGATCTCATTCATGTGTCACCTTGTTGAGGAGTACGAGAGTAGTCCTCAAGGAAGACGACCGTGGCCAAACTTGATTGTAGTGCCTCCCAGCACATACAACAACTGGCTTGGCGAATTTAAGAAATTTGCGCCAGAGTTATCCGTAATAGGATATCGAGGGTCTCAAACGGAGCGAATGGAGATTGCCTACGCGGTCGAGCAAGAACCTGAAGCCTATCATGTTGTCCTGGCGACATACTCGCAGATTAACTCCGAAGAGGATATTGGAGCTATGCAGTCATTCGACCTCAACGCTTCCATATTTGATGAAGGACACAAGATGAAGAACCCGGAGACCAAAACTTACAAGGATCTTCGTAGAATCCCGTCTGCTTGGAAGATGCTCCTTACGGGTAAGTGATAATAATGGCAAGCATAATGATGCTTGGCATATCTTATCTAAAATAAGGAGGGGGGGATCAACAGGAGTTTGCTGACATGATATGATAACATAGGCACTCCCGTTCAGAATAACCTGCTGGAGATGACCGCGCTTCTCAATTTCATCAACCCCAGACTCTTTGATGGTTATATGAACCAAATCAGATACATCTTTAGTCAAAAAGTCACGATTCGCGATGTTACCAATGGCGCTTTCCTGTATAGTGAACGGGTCAAGCGCGCGAGGACAATTCTCGAACCTTTTATCCTACAACGTCGCAAAGATCAGGTATTGTCTGATATGCCTCGCAAGATCTGTACCGTCGTCCACTGCGACATGCCCGAAGCGCAAAAGGGAGTATACGATGAATACGAAGAACTATTCAAGATGGAGCCATCCCAACGAGGCGCAAGGGAATCCCGCGGCCGACAAAACGATCAGAATAACGTCTGGATACAGCTGCGGAAAGCAGCTTTGCATCCTCTGCTCTTCCGCCGCCATTTCACAGACAAAAAGGTTACGGAGATGGCCAAGATATTAATGGATCGGGTCGATCAGTCTGAACTCCATCAACCTGATATCAAACATCTTATTCAGGAGCTGAAAAACTCGTCAGATTTTGAGCTTCATCTTTGGTGTCGCGACTATCCCCGCTTGCTAAAGCAATTCGATATTGCGCCTACAACAAGACTCGAAAGTGGAAAGATAAGAAAGCTCATGGAGCTGATTGAACAATACCAGAAGAATGGCGACCGCGTCCTGGTCTTTAGCAAATTTTCACGAATCATTGAGATTTTACAAGAAGTGCTTGCGCATCAAGACATTGATCACCGCGTGCTCGCGGGCAGCACTAATGTGGGTGAGCGACAGACACTGATTGATGAATTCAATCAAGACTCTAGCATCCCCGTATTTTTACTGACCACTGGTGCGGGTGGTACCGGCATCAACCTAACGTCCGCCAACAAGGTTATCATCTTTGACCAGTCGGACAATCCTCAAGACGATATCCAGGCAGAGAACCGCGCACACCGTCTTGGACAGAAGCGAGACGTCGAGGTGATCCGGCTCATCGCAACACACACTATTGAGGAGCTTATTTACAAGGCCTGCCAGAAGAAAATTGAGTTGGCAAACAAGGTTACAGGCGTGATTGAAGAATCCGCCGCGGAGGCGAGCAAGAATCTCGAGCAGGAAGTGCGCAAGATGATGGAAGAGCAAATGACGCCCCCGTAGGACGGACAGCGCAGCCCATTTTAGCCACTGCTGGGCTAATAGTCTGGTCTTCTCGCTTTGTTTTTAGAAAAGAGACACCTTAGAGGACGTGTTCCAGAAGGACCACGAAATGGTTGGCAGCATGATTGTTGCAATGGCGTTGACACATCTTAGCTTGTTTTGGTACTTTTCGACCTCTCTTTTTTCCGTATCGTATGTTGGTCCATCGATCGATTGTCTCATAGTAAGCATACATGGATAAAAAATCACGATATGGAGATGAGTCAAAGGGAATCGTTGGTGCATCATCAATATGGATCGGCACTAGACTACCCTCTTTCACCCTTTTCTTTTTCTTTTTCTTTTTCTTTTTCCTTTTAATGAGTAGTATTTTTTTGGGCGTGTTAGGTTGGAAGGAAGCGGCCACAGGAAACTTGAATGGCTTAACCTCAGCATTGTGGAGTTGCACGGTAGATAGTACGCATATAGAGCGAGATGATGATGTTAATACGAGCATGATGAGCTTGCTATGTGCGTTGATGTTCTCTGCCAATTAAATGTGAATGTCTGTTTATACATCTCTGCTAATTCTGCTACCTCTTTTGATTATAGACATATATGTAGTGAGAGAGAGAGAGAGAGAGAGAGAAACAGTGGCACTCATTACCCATTTTCCTCGTGACTCTTTACTCAGTCACTCAATTAAAGCCATGTGACAGCATTATCCAGCCTCTTCCTCATAAGATGGCTGGGAAACAGTCCAGTTGGCAGGTGACTTGTGTGCAAAAGGGAGGGCGGGAGAAACAGCCAGCCTTTTGGTTTTTGCCAACACTCACAAAGTCAAAAACTCCCTTCCAAGTAGATGACCCGCGAGAAATCATATCTCATGTGGAATCGTATTATAAACGTATGCTTTCTATAAGAGAAATAGTCACAGGCTTCTATGAATGATGCGCGTGGGAAGCTTAAAAGCAATAGTTGAAAATCTCTGGAAGAGAGGCGGGTGAATCCCATAGTTTTATCTTTCTTATCCTTAGTATGAAAAACTCCGTTTTACCTCTCTCCCTCGAACAAAAGGGCTGGTATCTACATTTAACAAAGGGCGAGGTGCAAAAAGCTACAAAAAGCCGGGGGAGGGGCGAAGTTTTGTTTCACACAAACACGTGGATTTTCCCATGGATGTAGTTAAAGGGGATGCATTAGTATCAGACGGACCTCTTTTTCCCCCATAGTCCTTGCATGGATTCCCTCCATCTTTTTACCGGGCTGGGCTAGTGTTCTTGTCAGTCAAGTTGGTAATACGTCACACGAGCAAACGAAAACGCGTAAAGTATTAGAATTATTTTGTAATATTGTTTGTTTCCTTTCTTGTAGATGACAAGTAGGTACTAATAGTAGTAGTAATAGTAAAAGTAGTGGTGGTAGTAGTAATACCAGTAATAAATATCCATGGAGAGCCAGAAAAAGTCTAAAAATCCATTCGGCATGCCTCCTCCTCAAAATCCAAAGTACATGTATGCTCAAGCAACATTGTTGTCTACACTGTAAGTAGATCGGTTGATAGTAGGTAGTCAAATACTACTTCTTAAAAAAAAAAAAAAACTTTCCCTTTCCCTTTCTTTGTGTGTTCCCTTCTCCTCGACGCCAGTGCTTTCAGAAAGACAAAGACAAAAACAGCAAATAGACGCGCTGATACAGGTAGTAGTAGACAAGATTGACAAGCAGATAAAAGTGTTGGTACACAGCTTAGCTCAAAGTCAGAAGCCAAGGGGAGGTTGCGGTTGTTGTTGTTGTTGTTGTTGTTGTTGTTGTTGTTGTTGACCAGACAAAGGAAAAATAAGACCAGTTATAAGTTAGGTAGGTAATATCAAAAGAGGACAGACAGACATATTAATAAGATAATACACCGCTTAGCTTGATCAGAGGCCAACGTCTTTTTTCCACAAACATACAGAGAATATGAAGAAGTAAGAAATCAAGAAGGATGGTAAAAGATTGGTAAAGACTGTGCAATGTTGGAAACTTCATCGCCAGGTAGAGTGCAGTCTTGCTCGTCGACTTCTCGTCTTGACGCCAACGTCGCCATTGGTCATCAGGCTCTTCCAGCGCCTGCCGACGCTGTGCCTGTCTTTGCCCAGGCTACGCGCGCAGTCCTGCCATTCCGTCTTGGACAGCCTCAGCTTCTCGAGCACCAGCTCGACGAGGACGCGGTCGTCCTCAAGGCTCCATTCTGAGCCGTCCGCCTCAACCTGGAGGTCGGTGCCGGGCTTTTCACAGTCTATGCTGTTGGCGCTGCCTTCCAAGAGGTGGATGTCGTGGAAATCAGAGCGCTCGAGTCCCAAGGGCAATTGCTCAGGGGAGATGCGAGCGCGTTTGGGTGTTGAAGGTGCTTGTGGTGATGATGATGGGGATGAGCTGCGTGTCATTTGCAGATACTCGGCGTCCAGCTCGGCCTCAGCGTCCACATCGGTCTCATCGCTCCGCCCCAGGTCATCGTCAACGTCGCGCCGGCGTTTGTTGGCGCCCCTGGGCGGAGCAGGAGGAGTGCGCTTCGCGATCCTCCTCCTGGTTACGGGAGTGTCGTCGCCATTGCCATCTGATTTGCTGCCGCGCGATCGCAGGCGCAGCTTCATGGGCGTGGGGGCATATGCGAGAGGCGGCGTAGGGAGTTGAGTCAGGGTAGGCGCGGGCGCAAGCGCGCCGTGGTCGTTGTTGGAGGCGGTCATGGTGATGAGAGACTGGAGAGAGCGGCAGGTGTTCATGATGTTGTCGATGGAGTACTGCGCCGACAGCGTCGTAGGGCTGGAGGGCGGTGATACGAAGCGACCAGCGTGTGATCTGGTCGTGGGCGCGGCTTGCGAGCCGTCGCAAGCGAAGGCGGATGGGAGGAGCATGATGGCTGAGCGTGGTGTAGTGGTTGATTTTCGCGGACTGGTGTTTAAGAGGTCGGTGAATATGACGACAGACTTCTCGCGAGAAGCGTCTTTGGAAATTATGCGCGTCAAGACACTTCAATATGCGTTGTTGTGCTTGTTATTGCTGGTTGTTGGATGTGGCGCGCGCGCGAGTGGACAAACAGAGTCGATGAGAAGCGAGTGAATGAACGCGGTTCAGGTGCCAGTTTGAATAAAGAACGAATGATATTGCGTGTAGCAGCAGTAAAGACTTGGTTTCGGGTGGCAGCAGCCGTGTGTGGTGAATAGATATTCGCTAGGAATAAAGAATAAGAATGTCGTTGTTATTGTTGTAGGAATTTGGGAGTGCGAGAGCAGGAGGGCGAGGCGCAAGTAATTATGAGAGCGCTGGACGGTGCCTGTGGCAGGGGCTGGGGCAGTTCTTGGTGCTAGCGTTAGCGTTCTGGAGGGACCCTTCAGGCACTAGAGACACTGGCAGCGGGAGAGGGTCCAAGGGCCTAAAAACGTCGGGCACCGTGCGAGTGGGAACGTTGTCTGGGTGGGATGGGAGAGCAGAAGAAAAAACCATCAGCGCTGTGTTCAGTGACCAGGGGGAGGGGCCTCTTGGGTTTAGGGGGCGCTGGAAAGGCCTGGAGAGGGGCCCCGTCCCAGCTTCTTCGCTGCCCTGGGGCAGGGGTTGGCGGTGGCCGGATGCGGCGAACATTCTGGCGGACGGGGGCTGACGCATGTACCGCGTGGGTACTGCGTGGGTACCGGCTGCGCTGCCGGCTGCGTCTAAACAGCGTGAAACAGCACGCATTTGCATGGAGAGGCGCTACAGCAGGGGTACTTGAAAGGAGAGAAACATACTGCGATGTGCTTTTAATTCGCACGGCCTCTTCCGCTGGAAGTCCCAATGCGGCGAGCGAGGCACGGGTACGAGTAATAGAAGGAGGAGCGTTAGTGAAATGAGCGCCTGTTTGCTGATTCACGCAGCAGGTTCTTTTCTTCGCAACGCCAGGTACTGGTACTGGCGTGTCCAGTGCCCAAGAGCACGACGCGTAATGGGCCGGCCGGTAGCAGGTACCTGCGCAGCGAATTGGAATCACTTCCAAATTGTGAAATGAAATCGAACTGAACTTCATCGTCTCGCTTACTGTTCACTGCCTCCCCCGCAAACCCGCCTCGTGTCCTCTCAATGCTCTTGTTTCTCAAGCTGCAGGCACTTTACTCTCGCCTCTCGCCTCTCGCCCTGCAGCAGGGCCATGAGGAAACAAAAACAGCGGAGCATACAGTACGGATTGCGCCCTGTTTGCTGTCTCTGCCGCCTTAATCAGATGCTCAGGCCTCGCTCAACACTGTGCCGCATGCAGAACATGAATGACCATGTTTGTCTTGCTTATTCCTCATCCACGGCCCTTTTGCTCTTGCTCCCTCGCCAAGGCTCTCAGCGTCTCGGCCTCCCTGCGTCTGGCGAGCCTCAAGTCGTCTTCTGCAGAGCATTTGCGGGGGAGACGAGAAAAGAAGAGGCCGAAGTCGATGTCGATGTCGATGTCGATGTCTTGTCTCACGGCAACGCCCTGACAGCAGGAGCCCATCCAGGGAACCTTGAATCCGGCCCATTGAAGAATTACGGCTACCTAGTTTCGATCCCGCCGAAGGAGTTGCCCCCTTTTGCTCTGCTCTGCCTTTCTTCAGCAGACTGCTCGACCCAGCTGCTGTCAGCCCATTCTCTCCTCTTCTTCTCTCCACCCACACTAGCTGCTGGTTTCAAGCTCCAAGGTCTGGATGACAATGTTTAACGGCCTTAAAGAGCGTGATTAGTGCCCGGGGCCAAGAGGCACGGCTCGCCCTGATTAGCTCAGCTCCTCTTTTGCTTTACCTTTTCCTTCTCCAAGGGCAGCAGTTGAGAACCAACGTTGCTGTTTTCAGGTACCAAGCCCTCGAGGCCGTCCAACATGATCGACTCCATAAGACAATTCATCAAGTGATGACAATTTGAGCTGTGAGCTTGTCTCGCTACAGCTTGTGCGCCATGCTCCAGCATTTTCCTCCCATGCCAGCTACACATGAGATCTGCCTCTTCATGCCCGAAAACGTGCGGATCCCGGGCCAGGTTCCGGCATGAAGACGCCACCATGTAACACGATTTCTTTCCAAGTTACTTCGGCTTCTTTTCTGTGCTTCTACCCCGGTTCTTCCGGCCAATCTTCTCGTACTGTATGATGAAGACGTTTCGATCGTCAGCCAACTTGGAGATGCGTGCACGATGCCAGTAGCGTCACCGTCCATGGATGAGGTCAATGTTTGTCTCCCTCTAATGGGAGACGCCCGCCCTAGCTCTGAAGCGCAATAGTCACCCCGAATCGCCCGTAAGCCCTTTGGAAGGAGTACCGATCTATTCATCTCGATCCCTCTTCTCCTTGAGTGGATGACGCAGCTATCTTGGCTACCAATGACGACCAATACGCTTGGTTCCGTAATAGGAGTTGTAAGTCTCCTTTGGAGATGCTACAAAACTTGTCCGCTCTTCACGAGCACACACACAGAGCTGATACAAGAGAGGGAGCGCGATGCCTTTCCTTCTTGTACCAATAGCTCGCAACTATTGGTTTCGGCAACAGCCCTTTCCTGTATTCACGCAACACCACCACCTAATCAGCTTGGCCCTTAGTCACATTCTAACTGTCTTGATACACATTGTTTGGCATCAGCTGACTTCCAGTCCTCCGAATACTGGCAAGCAATATGTCTCCTGCACCGTACAGCTTACACTGCGACGCCGCAAGGTCGTATTCTTAACGCAATGGCTTTGTGTAGCTTCCTGGCCACCACACTTGCCGGAGCTCATCAAAGCTCAGTCTCTCCTCAGGCCTTGCGAGTGACAAACTGCAACACACCACAGCTCAGTACGATGGAATTGAGGCGGTGCCCGACGACTCAGCGCAAACAACGCAAACAGCGCAAGCAGGGGCCAGAGCCATAGTCAAGGCCACAGTCAGGGCCACAGTCAGAGCCACAGTCAGTGAGGATGAGAAACGCGTCTCCACGCGTGTCTGACGCGCTTCGACACGCCCCATAAATGACGCAGCCTGGGAGACTTGCCCAATAATGGGCTGCAGTTTTGCGGGTCGAGTGACCAGCCACCCCTGCTCGCCATCTTCCGCTTAAGAGCTTGCAGCTGTAGCCGCCACGAGGTAGCATCGGCCAGCCATTGCGTGGAATTGGGCAGTATCAAATCTATAGAGGGGAGAGAATGTAGAATATACGATGGCCTCTTAAGGAGACGATGGCTAGTAGCAATATGACTGGATAAGTGCTGACTTGACGATCATTATTGAGCACTATTATGCACACTTTACACAGTACACGCACTTACACCCAAAAGATTCATATACTTCATACGTCCTTATGCCTACCTAAGTATCTTGATGCAAAGTCCCTTCAGCGCTTATTGGCGCATAGACAAGCTGAGATATTGAACCGACAGCTCCTTTAACTGCCATGAGATCGACCCATCAAGGTCTCAGCTTAGTGGGGTCCAACAGGGGTCTCCCAAGATGCATAGTCTGCACGTGTGATTGTGATGATACACTAATTAGCCTCGCCATCAGTTGGCGCATGGCATTATCGACAACCGGTTTTTTGATATTAGAGCTCGCAGCTTAAAAGTTGTATCCGCCAGGCACTCCCGTTTCATTCATTGTCCAATCGAATCGTTCCAGTGACGACACATGTATCCGATCGATTCCAAGGACCAAAAAATCACACTAGTTGATCTACGTCCGAGGTGACATTCATCAGATGTTATCATCGATCAGAATATGTCATCGATCAGCCTCTGCACTACTCAGACTTGTGCTGTTGCTGGCCTCGTCGCAGGTTGAGAATGAGGAGAGTTACAGAACAATGGTTGAAGGTGCATAGTATTCGACACTTTGCAGCAGTCGGCCTCTTCAAAGTGCGATTCACACTTGGCAGCTGTTCATCGGCTATCAAATACTGCCATCTAATGTGAATCTGAATCCAACGCACCTCGAACCATCGCCAAATGCATCTTGCCTACTCTCAGTTCATCTGCAAAATTGCACTTTATTCAACGCCAAGGCCTTTGACGGCGCTTTATTTCATGCACAATAGTAGTACAAGCTTTTAGTTTGCCTAGGCAACTGACTACCCGAAAAGCCCTGGTCAACCACAGATAACTCTTCTCCCTCTGTCTAACCATTGTCGCGCCAACGGCAGCATTCCTCACAGCGGCCAAAGCGCCGCTTCCGCCTCCCTGTCTCCTACATCTTTTCTTCCTCGTGACCAACAGCTACCTAAATAGCTATGATGAGAATAAGAGTGACTTTCTATGGCGCAGCATCTCGGGATGCTTTGTCATGTAAACTTCATATCGTGCATTATATTGGTCTTTTTGAAAGGTGTTTTGCTTGCTACCCCATACCAATCTTGTCTTTCTAACATGCGGCCTAATCGTATCATCATGAGAAACTAAAAGTCTGCTTCGCTTTCTCTGCAAGAGAGAATTATGCATCCCGGTCTTGAGCTTCATCTCTGTCTTATTCCTGCTCTTCATTGGCATAGAATCGCTTCATGTACTTCCCTGCCCCATTGCCACCATCCTTGGCCTTTCCTCCATCATCACTCTCCTAGATCTTGGTTAGGGCTTGATGGAGAATTGGATTTCAAAACACTCGACACTTACCTCCGTTGCCTACCAAACATATGTCTCAAAAGCAACAGTTTCATCAGCCGGATTACGCGGCACCCAGCGAGGCATCTCCCCATTTACAACAGTACGGTACCAGTCTTAAACGTAATTCAGCTTATCAGCACAAATGAGAAAATAAAAGAAAAGAAAAAAGAAAACCGAGAGCTAGTTCTTACTGTCTATTGTCTGGTGATACTCGGTGGAGGAACTGACTTCATATTGTTTGCGCCGCATTTCAACGCGGGTGCCATGCTGGCTGTTATAGTGGTATTGTAAGCTCCTGATAGAAGATAGGGCAGTCTTCTAAAAATCAATTTGCCTTAGTTCGAATGCAACATGCCAGCCGCAGAAAGAACTTTTGAATCTTCCCCCCTTACTTACCCTTTTGCATAAAGTACCGTCGTCGTTTCGCCAGCGACAGAAGACCTCGCCGGGCGCGAGTATCAGCTGGCCGCTCTATGAAGACGAGTTTCTTTTAGTCCAAGGCATCTTCCAGAAACCGACAGAGATGAACTAATGCTTACTGCATTGTATTGCAGACTGGGCATAAGATCGTCAAGACGCTCTTTGCGACCAGTGATGGGATTTGCGTTCAGGTACCGGCGGTAGCTCGGCATGTGTCTGAAGCTTCGTGTTACTGCTCTGAATCTTGGTGACACCATGTTGAGACAGGTGATCAGCCTGTGGGAAAGATTGGGAGGAGCTCGGTCGAAAGTATTCAAGTAATACTAATTCAGATATCGAAGCAGAAGAGAAGCAGAAGAGAAGCAAAGAGAAGCAGAAGAGAAGTGGTTATCGTGCTGGAGAATGAATTTCTGCATATGCAAATGTTTAAGGAGAAACAAAGAGAGGCAGAGGAGGAAGGAAAGAAGTAAAGAAGTAAAGAAAGAAAAGGTTCCTAACTATACGCGCACGTACCTCGGCTGAGTAGGTACTTTTTGGCAGTTGCAACAAAGCCATTGATAAAGATAGGTAGGTACTTTACAAATTACTTTACATGGCAAACAGCAACAACATCAGCAGCAGCAGTGCAAAATTAATTATCCTACCTTAGTATGGTAAACTTTACGAGACAAGTTGTACATTGTATAGCTCGGCTATCTAAGCCAAGAAGGAACGAGTACGTTGACAGCCCGAAAATCTGTCTGGTCGTCTGTTTCTAATGCAAAATCGAAATCCGAACCCTTGTTGGCGTCAAGTTACAGAGATTTGGTCTTGATCAGCCTCTTTACTTTTGTAAGCAATCAAGATGAATAGGTAGGAAGCAGCGTATGAATAAATGTGTGATATTGTTCTGAATCAAGAAAGGGCTTTGGCTACTTGATGCAAGGGAAAGGTATCCAGCATCCCAGTTCTATTATCCAGTACCTTAGTTATATTACAGCACCCCAGCTGTAGCTCATAAAGCAGTTTTAACTACCTATACATAGGTACATTTTATAATTGTTATATACACCAGAAGTAGCAGCAGCAGTAGCCCACGCTATAGCCCGAGTGCAGATAATGGAGCTGAGATACCGGATAACGTCTCTCTTAATCTGTTTTGCTTGCTTGGTTGCTTCACTCGAGTTCCTTAAAACGCCACTATGATAGAAAGGTGCATATTGCAAACCCCCATAAGAAACACCAATGAAAAGAAAGAGATTGAGGACATGAACACCGCATCTACATATCAAAACCTCATCTCATTCCACGTCATCATTCTCAGCGTGCAATGTAGTAAACAAAAAAATAGATAATGAAACAGAAAAAAAGATGCAAAAAGATGCAATGTAGGCTTATTATTTCCCTCAAAAACAAGACATTAATCTCAAATACCAGTCCAGGAGTATCTCCTCCTCAATTCTCCTTCTTCCTTTTCTCCCATCTTCCTTATCTTTGTCATATTATAAAAAAAAAATTGGCGGCAAATTCCCTCCCAGTAATAAATCCACTAAACAATGCCTGCTGTATCGACCTTTTAAATAAATTTCTGTTTGTCAAAGATCCCTCTCCGTACCAAGAATAACCTCTTCTTTTCTTTTCTTTTCTTTTCTTTTCTTTTCTTGTCTTTTCGTTCCTCTCTCTGTGTGTATAGAAAGAGATGGGAAGGAAATACAGGTTTCCTCCAATTTTCTCTAGCCTTGTCCCCTGGCCTTCTTAACCCTTCTGCTTTCAACTTGCGCGCTCTAAACAGCATTACATTGAAAAAGCCAGAATCAACAAAAAAAAATGAATGCTTGCTCTCTCTGCAAGGGGCAATAAACAGTATGAGCCAAAAAGCTTAGCATAAACGTCATGACGGAAGAAAGCACGCCCATGAAACATGAAACTCTCGCAGGCAAGACAAAATGATGTGCGGTTATGCCAGAATGATAAATAGAAAGAAAAGGCAAAAAAAAGATAAGATATTATCAAGGAGAGTTTGGCTTTTCCGGGCAAGAGTTCATCTCTCAAGATATCCAAAGAACAGGCCGTTTGTTAAGTATCCAAAACTCGCTTGTTTCGTATTAGTTGCGCCCATGACCGCCTGAAATCGTGCTTCCTTTTTTTCTTCATAATCACGTTGTTTCGTCTTCTTTTGTCAGGTTGAAAATCGTTGCCTCTCCCCTTTCTTTCTTTCTTCCTTCTCCTCTTCTCCTCTCTTTCACATGACGATACAATCCTTATCGTCCTTGCCTCCCTTTGCTAGTTTGGCGTTCTTCGGAGAGGCAACATCCATGGGAGTTCCTTGGCCAGAGACGGCCGCTTGTATAATGGCCAGTCGCTGCTTGGCCCTCTCATCGCCCGCATCTGCGGCCTTGACATACCAAACATTGGCCTCGAGAATGTCTCGTCGGCATCCAATACCCATTTCGGTAAAGTATCCAACTGCGTACTGAGCCTTGACAAAGCCTAAACCAAAGAAGAGGTTGCGATTAGCGGTCGTGATCGGTTACAGTCTGAAACGATAGAAACACATGCTTGCCAACTTACCCAAATCTGCAGATCGGCGAGCCCATTCATACGCCTCTTCTTCATCCTTCTCCAGCATTGGCGGAGCACCAACCATGTACCACGCACACAGGCCCATCATGGCCGGTGCATGTCCTCGTTCAGCAGCACCGGTATAGAAATGAACGCTAAGTGCCGGGTCTCGGGGGCAGTTGAGGCTTCCATGCTCGTAAGCATCACCCATGCGGAAATTGGCCTCTGGGTGACCCAGTTCCGCAGCCTGTGTAAACAGTTCGGCCGCATAATTGAGATCGCGGAATACGTCGTCACCATAACCCGTCTCATACAAGCATGCCAGCTGGTAGGGAGCAGCATTATACTGCACATCAGCAGACTCAGAGGCCAATTTCAGCCACTTGATACCCTCGCGATATCTTTTCTCTCCCAAATCTCCGGAAAGGCAAGCCTTACCAAGGCGCGTCATGGCACCCGGATGCCTCTTGGCGGCAGCGG
The DNA here is from genome assembly GCF_001481775.2 of Trichoderma gamsii. Lineage (NCBI taxonomy): Eukaryota > Fungi > Ascomycota > Sordariomycetes > Hypocreales > Hypocreaceae > Trichoderma > Trichoderma gamsii. The sequence continues at coordinate 377,602 of NW_020171341.1, read as the reverse complement.
TACGCAAGAACTGGACCGCCTTGGCAGGATCTTTCCGGCATCCCCAGCCAAACTCATAACAGAGAGCCGTTCGGTAGGCAGACTCGGCATGGCCGTGCTTTGCAGCAATCACGAAGAGAGGAAAGGCCTGGTTGTGGTCTTCTTTGCCCTTGTTGAAGAGACCTGAAGCATAGCCGTCGGCAAGATAGTACTGCGCAAAGGGGTAGCCTGCGCTGGACAAGCGCTGCAAGATCTGCTTAGCTTCCCGGACCAGCTCAGGAGGAGTGGCCACGGAAGCCTCGACAACTGGACTGTCCAGGTCGCGGAAAGGCTGTGGGCTGTTCTTGCGGCCTTTGGGGCTGGAAAAGTCCAGTCCCTGCTCCTGGGCCACAGATATCAGAAAGACGGCAAAGGAATACTGCACGGTAAAATCGTTGGTCTTCTTGACATTCTGACGGTACATCTCGAGCGTCTTCTGCACGCTAAGTAATGAGGCGTTGTTGCCAACTACATTTCGAAGTCCCGAATTGTCCATTGTGATGGGTGGAGGTGCTTGTTGAGGGTAAGGCACATTGAGAAGCTCAGCGTACGTCGAAAGGCGAACATCTGGTGACTTTCGCGACTGAACTGATGGAGCGCGCATATGTGAGCCTCCAGGCATCAATGCCGGCGACCGCCCCCGCTGCCCATCCGAAAGAACAGAGTAGGCAGACTGGGGCCGTGACAGTGAGCTTCTCCTGAGGTTATTGGATGTGGGAGTCAGATGGCGCCTGATGTTGCCTGCACTATCAACTAATTCTGGGTTGGAAGGATTTCGATTGGCTTCATTTGGAACGCTGGAGACGCGGGGCGGGTGCTCCTGCTTGCGATACGGAGCGTGTTGGCCTCGAGGCAGGTTACCCTCGATGATGGAGCTGCCGGGAGAGTCTTCTTCTTCAGGGAGATATTCCGGTCCTTCGTTTATGCCTGATAATGAACTTGCGCTTGTCGTTGCTGAAGATTTGAAAGAAATGGGCTCCTGAGAGGTGTTGGTCGCCTCATCAGACTCACGGCTGTTTCTGTAAACATCCTGCTTTCCCATGCGCTCCTGAGGGCTGGTAGCAGCCGAATCAGTTCTGTCAGCCGCAGCTACAGGAGCAGGCGGGGGGTCACGGTCCGGTTTAGGGGGACTGGTAACAATCGCTGGGCTAGAAACATCATCTTGGGACGACTGCCGCTGCGACGCCTCAATAAACGGGAGTTGTAGATCAAGGCCGCCGGAGACGGGAGTGCTTAGCAGTCCCTCAAACGAGTGTTCCTGGCTCTGCGAGCCAAAATCGGCGAGAGACCCAAAGCTAGTGTCCTCTGCAAGTTGAGGCGCGCTGTCAAGACCAAGACTTAGAGGCCGGACTTGAGCATCTTGTTGCGAATTCGCCTGGCCAGGAGATATCGGCGCTTCTTGCGAGAACGAGCTTCTCTCGGAATCGTCGGCCGCCGACAGTTGCGGAACAGGCTTCCGTATAGTTCCTGCGACGGGTTTCCTTGGTGGCGACAGGCTCTGTCGTATAGAAACTGAGTCACGTTGGGTAGGCGAACCGGGAGAAGCTGAGGTCAGAGGCGGCGAGGCAGTGGCTGCGGCCATGGTGTTGGCGGACGGGCCGGCGCACGTCGAAGGAGCTCGTCGTCTCTTTAACCTCTGTAAATACTAGTCAGGGTCAAAGGGGGGAGGTCTCGCAGCACGTGGTATTAGGAGGTATATCCGCCTGGCTGTGGTGTGGTTGCCGCTAAACGACGCCTTTCAACTTGAGCCAGTCTGAACAAATGCGAGGAGCGCAGCGGGCGTTTGGCGTTGGCGCCTTTGACAGGTTTCTTGCCCTTTTTCTTCAGTCGTAGAAAAGAAGAGGAAGATTAAAAAGAAAGTCTGGGTATCGTATAAATCCGGCAAACACCTCTTTCTGGCGGCAGCAAGTAAGTGACGATGCCAAACTGAGCTCTATTGCGCGCCGAGGTCCTGAAACTGCGGTCGTCGGTAGTGCGGCGTCCTACGACACAGCAGAGAAAGCGAGCGACTGGTTGGCCGTTTTGGCCTTTGTAGCGACTGAGAGTCTGGCGATCAAAGGCGCGGATAAAAAGAGAAAAACCCACGGCGAAGAGGTTCAGCGAGCGAATAGTGGCGATAACAATAATTGCGCCAGCAGCAGCAAAGCAGAGACGACGCTGGGAATTTGCTGGCCGGGAGGATTGTGGAGGAGGAGAGGCGACTAGAAGTTGGGGGAGGGCCAGCGATGTTCACCAAGGAGGGAAAATTCCACAGGCCGAGACAGGCAAGACAGGGCCACGGCTTGGGTACATGTACCCTTATGGCAGGTTCCGCACGAGGAGAAGGTGGAGGGCGGAGCGCTACGGCTCAGCGAGGGCTAGGCGCGCGCAGCAGGCTACAGGTCACAGGTCCAGCGGACGGGGACCGCTGTAAGCTTCATGTTCAATTCAATGCCACACGCAGCTGCTGCAAAGCCCGTCTGCTGCGGACTCCCTGCCACTGCGGACTCCCTGCCACTGCATCTGCAGACACCCGGTCAGCATTGATGTTGGAACTGTAGGAAGAATCAAATCTACGCCATCTATCACTTGTATGTTAGCATCTGCATTCACGGCGCCACCCATCAAAGCAGCTGGATAGATTCTGCCATTGGCATTATGTATCAGGCAGTCGCCGCACAAAGGTTGGCCGTAAAGGGGGGTCAACTAAGCTGACGGGCAATATGCGAGAGTTCAGGTACACAGGCACAAGCAATGTGGACTAAACGTGCTATCAAACCTACCGCCCCAAAAGTGTATTCCCCCAGCGGGCGGTAGTTAGCGGGCTCCGTGGGCGCAGTCGACACGTTGTTGGCGCCTGTCACTGGCTGTACTGTAATTAATGTTGATTTTAATTTTAACCCATCGCCAGACTCCAGGCACAAAACACCGCACCGCCAAACACCCGCCAAAGCAAGAAACGGATCCCAAGGGGCAGAGAAGCACCGAGAGAATCACAAAAACACCGTCCATGCACGCCGCCATTGCGTCGAATTCAGGCTCAAGGCTGCCTCGAGCTGCTCCGGCGCCCAGTAGACTCCGGGCTACCGCTGCTATCCAGCACAGCTGAAGGCTAAAGCAGTGGGGTATTCTGGACAGAGAGAGCCTCATCATCCCGCTAGGAGAGGAGGGGGAATCAGAAGCGCCGGGGCTAAAACAGATCAAACAAGAGAAAGGCGCCTCAATCGGGCTCAGAAGGGATCCAGCTGAAGCTCGATTGAGCCTTGGCTGAGCTCCCTTGGATACGTGGCTCCCTCTCACAAGATGGATCGAAAATACTAGTAGTATCGATTATTGCATGCTTGCAGTAGGCACCAGAACAGTATGTGCTCAAAACACCAAAGATCCCGCCGATGGCGTAGAGTCCAAGCTCTTGCTAGCGAGCCCACTTGGAGCACCGGCGCTCATGTTTTAGGCTTCAAACTTAGTCTTGGAGCAGGCTACCGCTCTCTAGCTTCAACTTGCCCATCAGCTCCGACTCCCAGCCGCAGCGCCAGCGCAGAAGTCTTGCGTCAACGCCAAGCCTAGGCTCCATGTATATCGAGTCCACATTCCGCTTTCGTGGCATGCGTGCTACAGTACAGTATCAATCTAGCCATCAGATAGGCACAGAAGGACAACACGAGAAGCTCGTCAAAGGGTGCTGAATCATTCCTTCAACTAACCTTGTCCATGATTCGCGGCTGCAGCGGAGACGTCAAAAGCGCGGGCATGGCGTCTGCGGGCATTATTTCGTAATGCCCATAGTAGCATGTTATTCGAGGTGCCGTTGCCTCGTACAGTCTTTTTCCTAATGCATGCACGTCTGACAGCCGACCCTAGGCTCGCAACCTCCATGCAACGTCCCCAAATCAGCACTTTGCACTTGCAGACCCCATATTGTACATAAATCCATATGAGATGCAAAGTACCTACACCATAGCAGAGCGATCATGTTTGTACCAGTTGACAGGAATATTGGCCAAGGAAGGTTGCCAATGAAGGTCCCTAATACTGCAATTAATAATGCTCCTATACGTACGGGGCACACAGACGACGCCCGCCCAGCACAGATAGGGTCAACCTGTGACCGATTGTTTGTTTTGATTCCGCTTTACTGTACCGGGCATCTGGATCTGACCCAGTCGAGAGGGACACGGCAGCATCAGTCCGGGACAATGCGTGGCGGTACATACTGTAGAGAGCGGAATACAGCCATGGCAAAACTCCATATCCCGTCTAGTCTTGACACTCGGCAGCACAGAGTGCCATTGTTACCTGTCAATGACATATACAACCAATGTACTTCATGTAGTCGTATTCGTGCAGCGTCTATCTGCGTGGAGGAGCTGCCAAGATCGAATTTTTAGCCGTTTCCCAGAAAACGCCCCCCTTTTCCGCGGCACGACATGGCATGGCATGGCATAGTGGTATCATGTCGTATCCCTCCAAGGCCTGCTGGTCATCCGACGCTGCCAGACCTCGTACCGCTCCGTATTACCTCCCCTTTGCGGCCGAGATCTGCCAGCGTACCGGCACCGAGCGCTCTAGAAGCCACTTCAGTTCTTCATATACCATACCAGTAGGTAGTGCTAGTACTACCGGCAGTAGTACCAGTCCCCATCGTCTATCAAAGAGTTGGCTATATTCCCACTCTTCGCGATGGACAACCCTTGAAAGACCCTGCGTCTTTTTTCTCGTTTCTGTTTCTCTGTGGAGATGGGTCGAAGCATCAAAGAGGGCGTCCAGTAAACCCTTGACGCCAAGTCAGTTGCCGGCTGGGGTGGTCCGAAGGAGCTTTATGAGAGCGTTGGTAGTCTAGTTGAGAAGAAGCAGGCCACCAAAGTAATGGATCGCCACCAACAACGAGGCGAGGCAGCCTCCCGTAGATCTTGCTTGCTAGGTTGCAATGAGCACGATATGGCTGTTTTCTTTCTTTGCTAGGCGCCCCGTTCTATTCTGATTTGTTCGAATTTGGACTGGATGGCGATATGACAGCCCTAAACCAGACATTCCCACTCGGCACATGGCGCCAAATCTCAAGGCGCTACCTCGATAGCGCGCACCTCTCAGAAGTGTGATCTTACTCGTATAGCGCCCTGTTGCTACAGGACAGCAGCATAGAACAGGGATGATACATCTCGTCGAGGCGATTCTAGGCTCGCATACGCTTGGCCAGCGTTCGTTCTGTTATGTACCGCCATCATCCTGTGGTCTCGAGTCAGCGCTTCGCAGCCTCTTAGCCACCTCATGAGCCGGCATTCTACTCTTGTTGCGTCGTAAGAGCCCAAGGTGAGTCTTCCTCTGTAAGATCCATCTCGGTTGTTGGAACGGAGTAGCCTGTTTCTCTGGGAAATTAATGCCAAGGCACAGATCGTGAATCTAACCATCATTGCATCCCTGTTTGCAGATGGCTCCCAGTGGGATTATAAGGATCTAGCTTTGCTGCGGTGCCGGTACTTGAAAGCGTATTAGCAGCAGGGCAGTTTATAAGCTAGGTAATAATAACGGCTCCTTACGGCTTGTTATGATAGCCCAGGCCCATTGTGAGTACATTTGATGTCCAAATCTGGAGAGCTCCTTTATCTGCGTACCCATGCTTGTGCAATCAATCGCCGACACGCAGTTGAGCGGGAGAGGAAAAAACGAGGCTTTCAAAACGAGGCTTTCAGGGACCAGAGCCTTCCAAGCACTGGCTATTCTAGAGCAATCCCACTCGGCTCCATTGATAGGTAGTACTCTCGCACTGGCGCTATTGTGTCCTGTGGCGAACGTTTAAAAAAAAAAAAAAAAAAAAAAAAAAAAAAAAAAAAAAAAAAAAAAAAAAAAAATTC